>NC_044041.1:177783646-178083646 GCF_901765095.1 Microcaecilia unicolor | reverse complement strand
GAATGGCATGTTTTACTCTCCACCAAAAGGCACTGGAGAAAGGGAGCTTTAGGGAAGGGGTCAGCAGAGAAATGAGGACACTTCTGGCCGTCTGCCAGTGTCTGGTCTATTTGCTCCTTAGAGCTCCATCCCGTTCTACAGTGGCACCTACGTGCCAGTCTCTGTTTGCTCTTCAGATCTGCATGCTGCCCTCCCTCCCTCCCTCCCCCATGGCCGTGCCAACACGGTAAGCGCCGCAGGGGGCGCCTGCCATCAAGGGTGCCAGGCCGTCGCGTTGTATTTTTTTTTTTAAAAACCTTACTCCTCCGATCCATCCCCGATTCCCCGGCGCTTTAAATTTACCTCGCTCCACCTTTGACATCTGCGCAGCGTCAGTGAAAGCGCTGCCTGTCTGACGTCTCTCCACCAGCCTTCCCTTCGCTCGTTCGTTCCCTCTGTGTCCCGCCCTCAAGGAAATGACGTCAGAAGAAGGCGGCACACAGAGGGAACGAACGAGCGAAGGGAAGGCTGGTGGAGAGACGTCGGACAGGCAGCGCTTTCACTGACGCTGCACAGACGTCGGAGGGAGGTAAATTTAAAGGTCCAGGGGGCGCGTGCACGCCAACTGATAGTCTGCAGGGGGGCGCCAGAGACCCTAGGCACGGCTCTGCCTCCCCCTTCCTCCCCTTCTGCAGCGACACCTCTCTGTCCCACTCTCACCTCCTTGCTCATCCAGCATCACCAACGTCCTGATCCCTGCATCCTTGCTCTGTTATCAGAAACAAAAAAGAAGAGAAGTCATGTTGCTGGGCCTCTAATACACAGAAGATGATGTCAGAAAAAGAGCAATTGGCCCATTCATTCGGCCCAGTTATTCTCATCCACACTGTGTGACAGCTTGTACCATATCACTCCATATCCAGGTAGAGCAGCCAAGAAAGGGGGCAAGATTCCCCTGGGCCCAGCCTCCAAGGGGGCACCGGGGTCTGGTCTCTCTCCTGCTCCTGATGGGACCCGGGTAATCACGTCCTGACAGGAGCAGGAGAGAGAAAACTCCAGCGCCGGGCCCCCCCTTAGATACTGGGGAGGAGCAGACAAAGGGCTTCTGGGCCTCTGGTTTGGCTGGTGGGTGTCCACAAGCCCCACCAGCAGAAGCGTTCCTCCAGCGCTGTTCTCCACTGCATTGCCTGCCCTGCGGCTGCTTTTCCTCTCATGTCATGTATGCGATTCACGTCTCACATCTACCCATTCCACTCTGCTTAGTATTTTATAGACCTCTAATATATCTCCCCTTAGCCTCTCTTCTCCAAGCTGAAGAGCCCTAGCTTTTTTCAGTCTTTCCTAATAGGGAAGTCATTCCATCCCCTTTACCATTTTCGATGACTCTAGATTATCTTTTATTCCGCAGATATGATCAGTAGTCAAAATTTATTTTTTTAAGCTATGACTGCTGAGTAAAGCCTTATGTGCTTGTAGAAGTTTTTCAGACGGTAGTTCAGGGCCATGCATGTAGCCCCGTGCAGGACGTAAGGCGTCAGAAACAGATGATCATGTCTCTTTGCTTCTGGTTAGGAAAACAGTTTTGCATTTCTGGGTGTCACCGGAGCCCATACCTGCAGAAGCTTGGAAGGCAAAAATGAGGGAAGTAGGCAAATATGAGAACCAGATCTACAGGGGATCCCCCAAACTGGCCAATAGACAGTACGCTTACATATGGGCTTCATGTTTAAATATCATGGGCTAAGGCTTCCATGATAGTAGGAGGGGAGGGGGATAGGGGGAAGGGTATGGGTAGATGGGTGCGTGGAGTACGAATGTTGCGATGGGATGTGTATGCATGACGGCTTGCTAGTATGTGAAAGTGGGGAAAAAGGAGGGTTATAAAAGAAAATTCAGTATGGAATACATCTCACTTTTATGACAGTGTTTCCATGTTCTGTTGAATTTTGTATCAGTATTGGTGTGCAGAGTGACCTAGATTATGTTTTTTCTGCTTTTTATGAGTGTATTGTGTACTGAAGAAGTTAAAAAATAAATTAAAAAAAAAAAAAGAAACAGATGATCATACAATGAAGGCGCCGGAGTCGACCGGCACTGAAGAAGACTCTTCAGCTGGCGGGGATTGGGTACCCCCGCCAGCAAACAAGGTACCTGATGCGTCGGCAGTGGCGGGGGGTCCAAAGTGGTAGGGGGGGTCGGCCCGCGGTCTTTAAAATCGGACTGCAAAACGCCAAGTTGAGGAGCACACAGTTCAAAAGTAATCATAGGTTAAAAAAAAAACTCCCGTCAAACGCCCGATTCAAAATTACATTATCAATTAACCACAAATAGGGAAACGTTATGTGAATTTGGCGAGGGCACTTATCTTAAGTCGTGCTGAATGTCCGTTGCCCAACGCTCAGTTCTAGCGGGATCGATCTCGAACAGTGAAGTCCCGACGGACCCATTTCGCTCCAGCCTCGCTGGCTGTCTCGTCGTGCAATTACCCTGACAAATTGGGGCAAAGTGAAGGTCTCCAGAGGAAGCTGGAGGAAGACGCGGTTGGCCACAGTAGTATAAGGCTTTTCCTCCCATTTTCAATCAAATTAGTGCACTAGCGTGCCAGTTCTTTGATTCATTGTGGTGTTTTTAGTATTGTAACTAGCTATCAATGGTTTATTATTTAGTTATTATTTGTATCTTATTTGTGCTACTCTGCTCTTACTTGACATTTTGTTTGTGGTATTGTAAACCTTGCCTATCATTTTATTTATTGTAAGCCACATTGAACTCGAGTATGTTCGGGACAATGTGGGGTATAAATGTCAAATAAAACAAAAAGAACTTATGACGGACTCTTTGTTGTATTATTAGTAAATAACACACATAACACACCTGTCAAAAAATAATTACCAGGCAGAGAATTTTGACTGGCCGGGGCCCAGCATTTTACAATAAATCACCATGTAATATTTGCAATATAACTTGTTATAACGCTTTTAGAAGAGTAGTTAAAGGCTTTCTTTTTACCCTATATTTAACAAGTGTTTGATGTCATAGAACTGGGATAATTGTTATGGAAATGTACAGTTTTGAATTATTGGGGAAATATATCGTCTTAATGAGGGATTGCCTCATCGGTCCCTTTCATTTTGATGGAATCTGCCTAGAACCTCTCTCGGTAAAACAGGATAAAAATACCAAGATTAGATTACTACTATAAAGCAGCTTTGTAAGTATTTTAATCTGCCCCATATTAAAGAAACTGAAAGAACACTATCCCACCCTTCTACTTAACACTCTCTCTCCTACTGTCATCCCTTTTATCTGTCATATCCTCAATCTTTCACTTTCCACTGCGACTGTTCCTGATGCCTTCAAACATGCCGTAGTCACACTACTCCTTAAAAAACCTTCATTGGACCCTACCTATCCTTCCAACTATCGCCCCATCTCCTTCCTCCCTTTCCTATCCAAGATACTTGAACGTGCTGTTCACCGTCGTCGTTGCCTTGACTTTCTTTCATCTCAAGCTATTCTTGATCCACTTCAATCTGGCTTTCGCCCCCTTCATTCAATTAAAACAGTGCTTGCTAAAGTCTCCAATGACCTGTTCCTGGCCAGATCCAAAGGTCTCTATTCTAGCCTCATCCTTCTCGATCTATCTGTTGCTTTTGACACTGTTGATCACAGCCTACTCCTTGCTATGATTTCTGTCAGGTTTTCAAGGCAGAAACTAGGTTTGTGAGCCCTTGGGCCGCTGCCAAGGAGCGGCAGTGGCAGGCAAAACCACCCCAACCAGCACTGGGCTAACACACACACAAAGCAGGGACTGCAGACAGGGATAAGCAAAGCAGGAACACACTGGACAAGAACACTTGGTCTGGAACACAGGACTGGAGCAAGGCTTCACCTGCACTTGACCACCCTTCCCCAGGAGTTGAGCCCCTGGGTGCAGGTGGCTGGCAGGACTTACCGGACTAGGCAGGAACTGGATACCAGCAGGAAACACACAACAGAGTCAAGACTACAAGCTGCCAGGCAGCCACTAAGACAGAAACACAGACAGGAGGGAGTCAGGACTAAAAGCTGCCAAGCAGCCACTAATAAAGAACACAGACACAAGACAAGGAAATGCAGACCAGAAACAAGACTAGGAACTAAACAAAACCAAAGCTAACTACACACAGACAAACAAGAACCAGGCAAGAACTCAGAATAAAACTGGACTAGGCAGAAATGCACAGAGCACACCCACATACCAGGGACCTTAGACGATGCAAAGGCAAACACAGAAGTTTCTAGGTGATTAATAAAGCCCATCAGCTGCTAAAGCTCAGCTGCAGCAATCACAAGGCAACTACGGGTGCTGTTCAGGTACAAACAAGGAAAGCAATTCTGGCAGCCCGGAAGATCTGGACTGAACTGAACTGGGCTGAAGTCTGGAACAGGTGACAGTAAACAGACAGTCCATTGCAGCCACCAGGTCTGGCCACCAGAGGGCGAGGTGAGCACAGACAAGGAAACGGTCACAAAGGTGACAATTTCAGGGCTCTGTTCTTTCCTGGTTTTCTTATCTCTCCCATCGTACTTTTAGTGTATACTCTGGTGGATTCCACTTCCATCCCACTGTGTACCTCAGGGATCTGTCCTGGGACCTCTTCTTTTCTCCATCTATACTTCTTCCCTTGATACTCTGATCTCATCCCATGATTTTCAGTATCATCTTTACGCTGATGACTCCCAGATCTACCTCTCCACACCAGAAATCTCAGCAGGAATCCAGGCCAAAGTATCAGCCTGCCTGTCTGACATTGCCGTCTGGATGTCTCACCGCCATCTGAAACTAAACATGACCAAGACTGAGCTTCTTATCTTTCCCCCTAAACCAAACTGTCCTCTTCCCCTATGCTCTATTTTGTGGATAACACTCTCATCCTCCCTGTCTCATCAGCTCGTAACCTTGGGATCATCTTCGACTCCTCTCTCTCCTTCTCTGCACATATTCAGCAGACTGCTAAAACCTGTCGGTTCTTTCTCTATAATATCACCAAACTTTGCCCTTTCCTTTCTGAGCACGCTACTAGACCTCTTACCCACACTCTTATCACCGCTCACTTAGACTATTGCAACTTGCTTCTCACAGGTCTCCCACTTAGCCATCTCTCTCCTCTTCAATCTGTTCAAAATTCTGCTGCACGACTTATAGTCCGCCAGTGTCGCTATGCTCATATTAGCCCTCTCCTGAAGTCACTTCACTGGCTCCCTATCCGTTTCCGCATGCAGTTCAAACTCCTCTTATTGCCCTATAAGTGCATTCACTCTGCAACTCCTCAATACCTCTCCACTCTCATCTCTCCCTACACTCCTCCCCAGGAACTCCGTTCACTGGGTAAATCTCTCTTATCTGCACCCTTCTCCTTCACTGCTAACTCCAGACTCCGTTCCTTTATCTTGCTGAACCATATGCCTGGAATAGACTACCTGAACCGGTATGTCAAGCTCCATCTCTGGCCAAGTCTTCAAATCTAGGCTACAAGCCCACCTTTTTGATCCTGCTTTCAACTCCTAACCCTTACTCACTTGTTCAGAACCCTTATTTTATCATCCTCACTTTAATATTCCCTTATCTCTTGTTTGTCCTGTTTGTCTGTCCTAATTAGATTGTAAGCTCTGTCGAGCAGGGACTGTCTCTTCATGTTCAAGTGTGCAGCACTGCGTACGTCTAGTAGCGCTATAGAAATGATAAGTAGTAGTAGGAAAAACTCCAAACCTCAATAATGCACATAAAGAAATTAAAGAAACCCACATTATCCTGCAAATTATCAGGTAAACAACAGTAGAGGAACAAAAAGGAGAAACTCCTCACAGATGGTGTCCAAAAAATCTCTCTTTATTTCAGTAAACTTCAAGACCAATCAAGGAGCACAGGCAAAATGTTCCTGGTTTGATTTTGGAACTTTCAGACTTTTGAGGAATTTTTTGAGTCATTGGTATGTATTTGTTTTAGCGTGCATTAGAACTGTTTAGCCTTTTTGCCTGTGCTATTATCAGTACACGAGTATATCTCCAACCCCAGGCCCCTAACTACTGCATTTACTATTACTGATATCAGCTGATGAGTACATAAGTGTTGCCATACTGGGACAGACCGAAGGTCCATCAAGTCCAGTATCCTGTTTCCAACAGTGGCCAATCCAGGTCACAAATACCTGGCAAGATCCTAAAACAGTACAATACGTTCTGTTTCTGACGCCCTGCACATTGTACGTGCAGGACGTCAGACTCACAGAACAGAACAAAGCCTGGCTGATCTGCAAGGCGTCATTCTGTTTCTGTGAGTCTGACGTCCTGCACGTACAATGTGCAGGGCGTCAGAAACAGAACGAAGTCTTCGCGGGAAGAAGAGGATCTCCTCGGCTGGCGGGGAATGGGGTCCCCCGCCAGCAAAGGTAGCCCATGGCGACGGCAGGGGAGGGTTGGCGGCGGGAGGGAGGGGGTCGAGAGGGTTGTCGGCAGGGAGGTCCAGGGCCAAATCTACGGGGCCCCAGGCCCCCCTGGCCCCACGTAGCTACACCACTGCTGTCACCAGAAGCCTGAAGAAAGTGGCTTTTCTATTGCAGACGCCAGGCCCCCCCTTGGAGACCAAGGCTAGAGAATCTTACCCTCCGTGTTCAGTGGCACCTAACCGGGTAGTGCTGTTGGATAGCTCTGCTAGCCAGCTATTCCCTAACTAGCTAGGTTAGGGGGCGGAGCTTAGGTAGTTAGTAGCACTTTTCAGTCCAGTAACTAGTTAAGTAAGCACATAAAATTAGGACAGCAAAAAGGCTGTCCTAACTTTGGGGTCCTTTTACTACGGTGTACTGAAAAATAGCCTGCGGTAGTATAGGCGTGGATTTTGGGTGCACGCAGATCCATTTTTCAGCGCACCTGTAAAAAAATGCCTTTTTAAAATTTTTGCCGAAAATGGACATGTGGCAAAATCAAAATTGGCGCACGTCCATTTTGGGTCTGAGACCTTACCGCCAGCCATTGACTTAGCGAGAAGGTCTCACGGTTAACGGGGCGGAAATGACCTACATGCATAGAATGCCATTTCACGCACGTAGCTGATGCGTGTCAGAAAATAAATTTTATTCTTTGGACCCTCGTAGCGGATGTGCGTCAAAAATCAAATTACCGCAAGGGCCATGAGGTAGCCGTGTGGTAACTCCAAACTGGCGTGCATTGAGTGCACGTAGGCGCTTACACGGTTTAGTAAAAGGGCCCCTTTATGTGCCAAGTTAACCAGGCACCAGTCTGAATTTCGGCTGGTGCCTGGTTAACTTCTGAGTCAGTGCGCGTACCTGGATAGTCAGTGCCAGGAGCTGCATTGGCGCCAGCATTCATTATCTGAGATTAGTTCAGCCTGCTGGGTGCAGCTTTCAAGCCACTTACCACTGCAGGCTGAATATTACCCCCTTATTGTGAGTTGGAGGGACGGCATAGCTATGTGGGGCCAGGGGGGCCTGGGCCCCCGTAGGTTTGGCCCTGGACCCCCCTGCCGATGGCCCTCTTGACCCCCCCCTCCCACCGTCAACCCTCCCCCGCCGTCGCTGTGGGCTACCTTTGCTGGCGGGGGACCCTAATCCCCGACAGCCGAGGAGGTCCTCTTCTTCCCGCGAAGGACAGACTCACAGAAACAGAATGAAGCCCCCGTAGATTTGGCCCTGGACCCCCATGCCGACGACCCTCTCGACCCCCCCCCCCCGCCGCCTGGGACTTCGTTCTGTTTCTATGAGTGCAGGACGTCAAAAACAGAACGAAGCCTTCGCGGGAAGAAGAGGACCTCCTCGGCTGGCGGGGATTGGAGTCTCCCGCCAGCAAAGGTAGCCCACGACGGGGAAGGGATGGCGGTGGGGGGGGGGGGTTGAAAGGGTCGTCAAATTTGGTGGCGGCGGCCGGTGGGGGCTAAAATGTGCCCCCTCACCTCGGGCTCTGGACCCCCCTCCTGCCGAAGTCTGGCTATGCCCCTGGGAGGGAGAAGTGGGGAGGAAATGTGTTGTGGTCACCCATTAGCCCACCCAGAATTTGCCTTCTGGCTACGCCACAGCGTTGGTACTTTTGAAATCCAGTACTTTTGATCTTAGTATAGCCATGACTGCTGAACTAAATCCTGTTGTCCAATCGTCAGCAGAGCTCAAGTGGATGCCTAACTTCGTTCATAAATACCTGGTCCAATATTGCCCCTCCCTCATGGGTTCCATTACCACTTGTCTGAGGAGAGTCCCATGAAGGGGTCCAAGATCTCCCTACCTCTACCAAATTCTGCAGAAAGACTATTACAATCCGCACCTGCCAGGTTAAAATCTCCCACCAACATCTCTCCTCTGACTTCATCTCTGTCCAGTTCTTCTACCTGTGTTGGTGGTCTGTAAACTATACCAGTGCAGACAAACTAGTTGCTGGGGCTGTGCCCATGGGATGTCCCTCACAGCAAATATCACACAGCAAAATGGTGCGACCCCTTGGCTACAATCGAAGGAAATTTCAGCTCTTACCTCTTCCACCATCTGCACCATTCGCCTTGTGCATTCCAGAGACTGTGCAAGGACACAGGCAGGAGAAAGGAAAGAGAGGGGCAAGGACAAAGAAAGCAAGATGTCAGTATACATACTAACATAGTATATGACAGCAGATAAGAGTGGCCTAGTGGTTAGAGTGGTGGACTTTGGTCCTGGGGAACTGGGTTCTATTCCCACTGTAGGCACAGGCAGCTCCTCGTGACTCTGGGCAAGTCACTTAACCCTCCATTGCCCCATGTAAGCCACACTGAGCCTGCCATGAGTGGGAAAGAGCGGGGTACAAATGTAACAAAAATAAAATAGATACTATCAGATATTCTACATGGAATGTTGCTACTATTGGAGATTCTACATGGAATGTTGCTATTCCACTAGCAACATTCCATGTAGAAGGCTGCGCAGGCTTCTGTTTCTGTGAGTCTGACGTCCTGCACGTACGTGCAGGACGTCAGACTCACAGAAGCAGAAGCCTGCGCGGCCACATTGGTGATCTGCAAGGGCCGACTTCTACATGGAATGTTGCTAGTGGAATAGCAACATTCCATGTAGAATCTCAAATAGTAGCAACAGTGGAGGAGTGGCCTAGTGGTTAGGGTGGTGGACTTTGGTCCTGGGGAACTGGGTTCGATTCCCACTGCAGGCACAGGCAGCTCCTTGTGACTCTGGGCAAGTCACTTAACCCTCCATTGCCCCAGGTACAAATAAGTACCTGTTTATAATATGTAAGCTGCATTGAACCTGCTACGAGTGGGAAAGTGCGGGGTACAAATGTAAGAAAAATAAATAAATAAAGACCTGAATGGTCTGTCCAGTCTGCCCAACAGTCACACTCATTATCAAGTCATGATTAAACCAACAAAGAATGTGATATAAAATACTTTGATCACTGTCTCTCTTTGGCATTTCTGGGACATTGACAGTAGAAATCTGCCTGGCCCTGTCCTTAGGTTCCAACTACTGAAGTTGCCAAAGACTTCAATTTGGTTGCTTTCATTTTATGGGACCAGGGTCCTTGTGATCTTAGGTAAGTCACTTAACCCTGCATTACCTCAGGTACAAACCTAGATTATAAGCACTCTGTCCTTAGACAGAAAAAACTCCCCCACTGTACCTCAATGTATACTACTTTCAGGTATATCAGAATTAAATAAATAAAAGCAGTCTATAGAGTAGCGTAGCCAGGTTAAGGGTGTGGGGAGAGCAGACTGCCCACAATGCCGGCGCATATTTTAAATACATAGTAACATAGTAGATGACGGCAGAAAAAGACCTGCATGGTCCATCCAGTCTGCCCAAGATAAACTCATATGTGTATACCTTACCTTGAATTTGTACCTGTCTTTTTCAGGGCACAGACCATATAAGTCTGCCCAGCAGTATTTCCCGCCTCCCAACCACCAGTCCCGCCTCCCATCACCAGCTCTGGTACAGACTGTATAAGTCTGCCCTCCCCTATCCTAGCCTCCCAACCACCAACCCCTCTTCCCCCCACCTGCTCCGCCACCCAATTTCAGCTAAGCTTCTGAGGATCCATTCCTTCTGGGCCCCACGTAAATGTGACAGATCATGTGAAAAACGAGGCGCTGGCGTTTTCGGAAGTCCATTTGGGGGAGCAGCCACTCCCCTGGTGACCCACCTAGCCACACCTCCGAATATATATAGGTGCTCATTTTCAAAGCACATAGACTTTTCGACAGTGTCTCTAAGTCGGACTGTGGATGTTTTGCGTTAAATGTACCAAATCCAAATAGGAACTATAACCATTTTTGAAAAAAGAAATACGTCTATCTTTTTTTTCAAAATTACTGTTTCGAACAAAGTTTTGTGCTTTGTGCTTTTATGTTTTTAGGCCACTTTAATAAAAACGCACAAATTAAAAATGCAGAAAATCAAGCCATTGGGATGTAGTAGGGGTCAGCATTTTTAACAGACTAGCCCCCCAGACATCCCAGAAGAGCAATGGGGCACCCAAGGGGGCACTGCTGTGGACACATCTCACAGTTGCTCCTTTATCTTGTTGCTGAGCCCTCCAAAACCTACCCAAAACCCACTACCCCCAACTGTATACCACTACAATAGCCCTTATGGGTGAAGGAGGCACCTATATGTGGGTTTCTGGTGTTTTGGAGGGCTCACAGTTTCCACCACAAGTGTAACAGGTAGGGGGAGGTATGGGCCTGGGTCCACTTGTCTACAGTACAATGCACCCACCACTACACCTGGGACCTGTATGCTGCTCTAATGGACCTGGCTATAACATCTGAGGCTGTTAGAGGCAAGTGAGAACTATTTTTATTTACAGTTTGGGGGGTGGGAGGGGGTCAGTAACCACTGGGGGAGTAAGGGGGCAATCCCTGAATCCCTCCAGTGCTCATCTGGTCATTTAGGGCACCTTTTTATGTCTTACTCATTAGAAAAACAGGTGTAGGCCAAAACATTGACGTTTCCACCCTAGGTATTTTAGTTTTGATCCACTATGGCTGTAAAATGTCCAAGTGTTAGGCACATCCTAATACTACCTTCAAACTGCCTCCAATACACCCCCTTGTGATTTGGATGCACTGCAGACCAGGGCCCCCACGCTGCCCTGCCTCTGCCCCCCCACCGCCCCCCCCGCCACTGCCGCCCCCCGTCGCTCCCCCCGCCACTGCAGTCCCCGGTCTCACCTGCCTGCCTCCACGGCTCCAGGCCCCCTGCATTCAAAGCGGCAGTCGCAGATTGCGTCTCTTCTGGCCTTCCCTCCCTGTGTCCCGCCCTCGTGGAAACCGGAAGTTACGTCAGACAAGGGCGGGACACAGGGAGGGAAGGCCAGAAGAGACGCAATCTGCGACTGCCGCTTTGAATGCAGGGGGCCCAGAGCCGTGGAGGCAGGCAGGTGAGACCGGGGACTGCAACGCCGGCAGCCTGACCCCCGTTGGAGGCCCAGGCCTGGGGAATTTTGCCCCCCCCCCCCCTCTCGGCGGCCCTGCTGCAGACAAATTGCATAAACAAACGTCTGCAAAGTAGGTTTCGAAAATACCGATTTGGACATATTGAGAAGAAATCCGTCCAAATGGTGCTTTATGGCTGTTTTTGGACGTTTTTCTCTTTCGAAAATGAGCCCCAAAGTAACACATGTAAGTTTGTAACTCTATGTGCTTGGAAAATGAGCCTTGTAATGCACATCTGAGAAGTGGACAGACTAATATGTGTGGGTGCATCAAAGACTCAGTATGTGTGGGTAGATCAATGAAGATGTCTGTTGTGTGTTGCTCAATCCCTGGCAACATCCATGGAACTAAAATCAGCCTTTGAGTGCCAGGGTCTCTTTGTGTCAATGCCAGTGGCCCCTGATTTCTGAGCTCTTTAAATGCTGAATTGGCCCCTTCCCTCCCCCCCCCCCCCCCTTCCATTACTTTCATACCCTTTGCACATCTGCACATACCCTTTGCTTACTTCTGCGTTTTAGTGCTACTGGATGCTCCTTGAGCTTCCCCCTCAGGCAAGAGCCCAGAGGCCATGCCCCACCACCCAGCTTGTATGCCACTGCAGTAAAGACACTGGTGTCAATCATTTCAGCTTTCTTTCCCCCACTCTGCTCATGTTGATTCCTCCATAAGAATTTCTGCCTCTTAAAGGATGAAAAGAGAAGAAATGCTAAGGTTAATCACCTCATCTGTGACCTGATTAACCCGCCGCTGGATCTCCTGATATTCGGATTCCATCTTACTGTCTCCTGGACCCACGTGTTTCCTGTCTTCTACCAGGGTAACCTGCAGGAATTTCAGGAAAGAAAAAGAGAACAGCGGCAAGCTTGACAGAGATAGAAAACATATATTTCTAGCATTTTCCCCAAAATTCTATATACTGCAATTTGAGTTGCATACGCAAACCTGAGCGTATTCTGAATTTGCTTGTGCAACTCAATTGGTTAGTGAGCCAATTAGCGCTGATAATTTATCAGCACTTAATTAGAATTTACATGCAATACTCACTAAGCGTATTCTATATAGTAGTCTGTGTAAATTCTACTGGGCAGATCTCTAAAGGGTGTGGCCATGGGAGGGGCATGGGCGGGTCATGGACATTCCTAGAATTTGCATGCAGTGTTATAGAATATGCCCGTTCTGTGCGTAAGTTAGGTGTCAGCATTTACACCAGGTTTTCATTGGTGTAAATAGCCTTGCCAAAAATATAGTTGCAGAATTTGGGTGTTGGGCGTATTCTATAAACTACACCTAGATTTAGGCATATTCTATAATCCATGCGGTTTATAGAATACACCTAGGCACATTTTTTTTCGGCACCAATTTTTTTTAGGCGTGATATATAGAATCTAGCCCTTTGTGTATTATCCTATCAAGGAACCAAATCAAGATCTTATTTCTATGTTAGCTGTGGCCCCAAGGGGAGATGGAAGGGGAAGCACTTCGCCTCCAGTGAACGGCAAAGCTAAACAAGGGGCAGAGAAGCTCTTTGCATAATGCAGAAATCCCAAATCTGGTCTGGGGAACTCCCAGCAAGCCAGATTTTCAGGATATCCATAATGAATATGCATGAGAAAGGATATGCATGCAAAAGAGGCAATACATTTGGATATTCATGGTGGATATCAATATATTCTCTCTGCCCATCTTCCTCCGTCTTGCTACCACTGTCACTTCTGCAACAGCTGTTTACTTATAGTCCAATGGTGCTCTGGCTGCGTTTGAGCCAGGCAGTGCCTGAACTCTCAGGAGTCTGAGGACACCCTGGGAATCTGGACAGCAGCGAGCTCAAAGTCATTGAGAACCGTGTGGTGCTGAAAGAAAACAGAACAGCTGTTCCGGAGGTGGCACCAGCAACAAACCGCTAGAGAAGATAAAAGGGTGCAGGAGGACGGAGGGGATGGGGACAGAATATTGGGTGGCTGACTCATGGGAGAGATGGACAGGGGATGTGTGGGAGAGAAGCTGAAAAAGAGAATGTGTTGCGGGAGGGGGAGATGATGAGGAAGGCCCGGTGGAGGGGTGAAAAGAAAGTAGGGATGCAATGCACTACTCCTTCTACCCAGCTGTGAGGGAGGACCCCCCCCCCCCTACTCAAGGCTGCTTTGACCTGGCTCTAAGATTGAAGGGTTCTTTTTTTTTTTTTTTTGCCAAAGTGGCCCTCACTTGAAAAAGACACTATAAATTCTGTATTTGCCCCCTAATTCTGTAATCTTGTATGCACATCGTTATGTTTAGTGTGCTAATTTGTGCACACAGCTTATAGAACAATGGCAGCTACGTGTGTAACTTAATTGTTAAATTAGGAGCTAATTACCATTACCTATCAATAACTGACATTAATTTACAGTTATATATGTAACTGCCCTTAGCTGCTATTCTATAAATCTATACTGCGTAACTGCATGTGGGAGAGGCAGGGCGGGCCAGGGGCATCCCTGGCACTTGTGCGCTAAGGGGTCCTTTTACAAAGGCACGCTAGCGTTTTTAGCATGTGTGTTAAATATGCATGCGCTAACTACTAGAGATGCCCATAGATTCCTATGGGTGTCTCTAGCGTTAAACGTATGCTAATCATTAGAATGTGCTAAAAAAACACTAGCATGCCTTTGTAAAAAAACCCCTTTAGGTTTTTCTGAATACTGTCCGTTGCACGTGTAACTGCCAGCACTTAGGAGTAAGTATTTACATAAGCCATTTGACACGGCATAAGTAATCGTGACCAAAGTAAGCCCAACTCACAACCAAACAACTTGTGGAATACTTGGATACATTTTCCATCATACATGTTTCTCAATCCGGTTTTCGCTCCCGATAAAGCAGTGGCGTAGCCAAGGGTGGGCCTGGATGGGCCCAGGCCCACCTACTTTGGGCTCAGGCCCACCCAGTAGCAGCACCCTATGATTTGGCTGGCAGGGATCCCTAAGCCTCACCAGCCAAAAACTCCCAACAACTGTCCCTCCTGCATACCTTGTAAATAGCAGATCTTCGCCTGCCACGAGCAGCGACTGATACATACTATTCACACCAGCCCCACAGCCTTCCCTCTGATGTATTCCCACCTATGCAGAAACAGGAAGTTGCATCAGAGGGAAGGCTGTGGGGCCAACATGAGCAGTGTGTATTAGTTGCTGCATGCGAGGGAGGGAGGATGTTTAAGAGACCAAATGGCATGCAGGCGAGAGAGGGAGAGACCAAATCACTTGTGGGACAGGGCAAAGTTATTATGCCCACCCATCCTGGGCCCAGGCCCACCCAAAATTGGGTGTCTGGCTACGCCCCTGCAATAAAGTACTGAAACGGTATTGGTTACCCTTCTATCCAAGTTTAAACAACAAATTGCTGCTGGAAAGAATGTACTCCTTTTGCAGTTCGGTATGTCCAGCGCATTTGACATGATTGACCATAGCATCTTGGTGCATCTTTTGGACTATTTCGGAATAGGTGGATCTGTACTTGAATGGTTCAAGGGTTTCCTCTCACTTAGATCCTATCGTGTGAAAGCAAACTCAACTTTATCTTCTTCATGGAATGCAGCTTGCGGAGTCCCTCAAGGATCACCACTGTCCCCTATACTATTTAACATAATGATGGCCCCATTAGCCAATGCCCTATCCAGACTAGGCTTTAATCCTTTTATTTACGCAGATGACGTAACAATATATATATACCCTTCAGTAAGAACTTGGATGAAATTACCAATCAAATTACTCTTGGACTGACCACAATGGAAAAATGGGCAAATTCCTTCCATCTGAAACTAAACGCCGAAAAGACCCACTGCCTCATTTTATCGTCCCAATATAACAAATATAATCCTACCACTTTATATACCCCCAACCTTTCATTGCCAATCTCGGATAGTTTGAAATTTCTAGGGATCACAATAGATCGATATTTAACACTAGAGACTCAAGTAACCAACCCCACAAAGAAAATGTTTTACTCAATGTGGAGACTCAAACGAATGAAACCTTTTTTTCCCCGTGAAGTCTTCCGCAATTTGATACAATCCATGGTCTTGAGCCAGGCGGATTACTGCAACGCTATATATGCAGGATGCAAAGAACAACTACTCAAGAAATACTGCGGCAAGACTGATATTTGGAAAATCTACATTTGAATCTGCAAAAACACTCAGAGAAATTCTGCATTGGCTCCCTATAAAAGAACAAATATCCTTTAAAATATTAATCTATGGTGAGGTACCAGAATACATGCTTGAATTGGTAGATTTACCACCCAGAAACAGAACCAGTTCCTCGCGATCATATCATCGTATCATCTATAACAACATTTTACAGCTGGTATATAAGACTCACCAATCTAATGAAGCACATTACGATTACTGATCCCATATACCAACCAGAGATGTCTTATAAGTACATAAGTATTGCCATACTGGGAAAGACCAAAGGTCCATCGAGCCCAGCATCCTGTTTCCAACAGTGGCCAATCCAGGTCACAAATACCCGGCAAGATCCCAAAAATGTACAAAACGTTTTATACTGCTTATCCCAGAAATAGTGGATTTTCCCCAAGTCCATTTAATAATGGTCTATGGACTTTTCCTTTAGGAAGCCAGCCAAACCTTTTTTTAAACTCCGCTAAGCTAACCGCCTTTACCACATTCTTTGGCAACGAATTCCAGAGTTTAATTACACATTGAGTGAAGAAAACGTTTCTCTGATTCGTTTTAAATTTACTACATTGTAGCTTCATCGCATGCCCCCTAGTCCTAGTATTTTTGGAAAGCGTGAACAGATGCTTCACATCTATCCATTCAACTCCACTCATTATTTTATAGACCTCTATCATATCTCCCCTCAGTCGCCTTTTCTCCAAGCTGAAGAGCCCTAGCCACTTTAGCCTTTCCTCATAGGGAAGTCGTCCCATCCCCTTTATCATTTTCGTCGCCCTTCTCTGCACCTTTTCTAATTCCACTATATCTTTTTTGAGATGTGGCGACCAGAATTGAACACAATATTCGAGGTGCAGTCGCACCATGGAGCGATACAAAGGCATAACATCCTCATTTTTGTTTTCCATTCCTTTCCTAATAATACCTAACATTCTATTTGCTTTCTTAGCCGCAGCAGCACACTGAGCAGAAGGTTTCAACGTATCATCAACGACGACACCTAGATCCCTTTCTTGGTCCGTGATTCCTAACGTGGAACCTTGCATGACATAGCTATAATTCGGGTTCCTCTTTCCCACATGCATCACTTTGCACTTGCTCACATTAAACGTCATCTGCCATTTAGATGCCCAGTCTCGTAAGGTCCTCTTGTAATTTTTCACAATCCTCCCGCGATTTAACGACTTTGAATAACTTAGTGTCATCAGCAAATTTAATTACCTCACTAGTTACTCCCATCTCTAGGTCATTTATAAATATGTTAAAAAGCAGCGGTCCCAGCACAGACCCCTTCGTTCGTCATTCCAAAACCTGCTAGCCATTCCATCCTTTTGTGACATTAGACGTGCACACTCGGAAAGCTATTTTCTCCGTACAGGGACCAGAACATTGGAACAAACTGCCACAACCACTTCGCCATCAAACCTCACTACAAACAGTTCAAAACTGACCTCAAGACTTTCCTGTTCATGGATTCATTTTCTTAACTTTTATACGCAAACACCGTGCGGGATGACCCTGCCTGACTGCTCAACTTCCAGCACTCTCTCCCTACTTTTTTTTGCCCCTCCCCGCTTTCCTACAAACTTTGTGGTTCTATCCCCTTTCTCTTTTATTCATGTATTGCTGCAATATTTAGATAAAAAACAACAAAGCAGTGGAATCAAATGCATTTATTGGAACAATACCCGACGTGGCCACGTTTCGCCCTCAGGCTGCGTCAGGGGTACAAACTATCAAAAGTGTATGTAAATATATCATACACACTAGTAGTTCCAAAAATCTAGTTCCATTTATCTGCTACTTCCAACTGAACTGATACGCAGCCTGAGGGCGAAACGTGGCCACGTCGGGTATTGTTCCAATAAATGCATTTGATTCCACTGCTTTGTTGTTTTTTATCTACTGTTTTGTAAGCAGTTGTGTGCCTTTTTGTTTTTTGTTTTGCTGCAATATTTATACGTTTAGTGGTTAAGATGTACCTTTTAGAATGTAAACTCGACATTTGCCTGATAGGCAGTTTAGTAAACTCTTTAATAAAACTTGAAAACTTGAAACTTAATTGTTTAACAATCCAATCAGTGCTGACAACAGGCAATTATTGACACTAAATTGGCACTAATAATTTATACGTGCAATTTTCTAAGTGTATTCTGAAAAGTAGTGCGTGTAAATTCTAATGAGTGGTTCTCAGAAGGAGGCGTGGCCATGGGAGGAGCATTGGGCAGGTCATGGGCGTTCCTAAAAATTATGCACACTGTTACAAAATACACCCGATCTACATTAGGCACGGACATTTACACCAGGTTTTGGTTGGTGTAAATGGTCACACCTAAATTTTAGTCGCTGAAATGGGCGCTATGCATATTCTATAAACTGTACCTAACTTAAGGTGAGGTTTACAGAATAGCGCTAAGCGTGTTTTTCTCGGCACTGATTTTTTTTTTTTTTGTAGGTGCCATATATAAAATCTGGTCCAAAGTGCAGAAAAAGCTACAACGAATCTTCTCTGGTTCCCAGCAACAAGACTTGCACCAAAGCAGTGCATCTTTTCTAGCAAAAAAGGTGCCAGTACTCAAATGCTAGGCCACCCTTCAAGGGTGGGGTGATCACTGAGGGATCCACTCCACAATAGCCAGGCCCCCTGCAACCAGTCACAGAACCTATGACAAGGCAGAATTGGTGTATAGAGTCTGAGCTCTTTCATTGAAACTTGGAGACTATGGGTCAATTTTAGCAGACAATGGAAAAGGTGCCGGTACTCAGTACCCCCAAGTACCCCCTCAAAAAAAGCCCTGCTAAAGAGTGACAAGATTCCATGCAGAGTTTCAGAGTAGCAACATTCCATATGGAACCCCAAAGAATAGCAAGATTCTGGAATGCTAAAGAACAGTATGTTTTTTCTAGCGAAAAAGGTGCTAGTACTTAAATGCCAGGCCACCCTTCAGGGGTGGGGTGATCACAGAGGGACCCACCCTACAATGGCCAGGCCCCCTGCAATCAGTCACAGAATCTATGACAAGGCAGAATTGGTGTATAGAGCCTGAGCTCTTTCATTAAAACTTGGGGTCCTTGGGTCAATTTTAGCAGACAATGGAAAAGGTGCCGGTACTCAGTACCCCCACAAAAAAAGCCCTGCACCAAAGACACTTTTTGGAGAGTTGAACTCTGTGGGCTACAAATTCCTAGTAGACATTTTTTTTCCCTATAGCCCAAAAGCTACCATCCACGGGTTTTCCTGTTGATTTTGGATGATCCTAAAATGGAATTGCTTTTACTCCAGAGCTGGCTCAAGGCCCGACACCCACCTCCCTCAGCAAAAGCATCCAATCTGGGTACTGCCTGCTAGCTTGCCAAAAGCCAAGTAGAAATGGAAGGATCATAGGGTGCTCATTAAACTAACTGCCACCTTTACAGTGCAACTCAGCTGCACACCTCCCCTCCGCCACCCCCCTTTCACATTTCTGCATCTTCAGAATGAAACAAAAAAAGCCTCCAAGTTGGATAAACATACAGTGGGTTACCGTGTCTGCAAATCGTGGGTGGAATAAATGTGACAAATATGAGTTAATAGCAGGGTGCGCTCTCTGTCAGAGAGAAATATTAAGAAACACAAAAGACTTGGGATTTGGGAAGGGATAATTTGATGGCTCTGCGCTGCTAAAAGGTCCCTGGTAATTTGTCACAGCGTGATGCTGCACAGTCCTTGGAGGACAGCTCAGGACTCACCATGGTGAGTTTTCTGTATGTGCAATTTGTACCTATGAATCCCAAGTGCTCTGCATAGTTACAAACCTTCCCAACAGGGGCATAGCGATGAGTGGGCCTGGGGCCAGCTCTACCAATGGGCAGACTAGGCATTCTCCTAGGCCCAGATGATCAAAAGCTAGAGGCCATTAGTGCTGAACTAGTGCCCACGTTTGCCTGTGCCCCAGGATCAGAACGGCCAGCGTGTGTAACAACGCACTCGCTGGTTCTGATTGCTAATAGTATGCAAATGCATGCAAGACAGGGACATCTCAGTGCCAAACTAGGGAGCTGCTACAGCTGTAAACCCTACGCCAGCTCGGAGCTGGCGTTAGGGTTTACAGAGCATTAGGGAGGAATGGGGAGCATTGTCAAGCATGCCTCTGCATGCTAGCAAGCTGCCCCCCCCCCCCACCGGAAGATGACCCAACCCTCCACCCAAAGAGCCCCCCCAATAGAATAGAGGGCTGGACTTTTAGTCCTCCACTGGTGGCCAACCCTCCCATACCTCCAAAATGGCAGCACCCTGCCCAGTGCATCCTGGGATGTGCTGGGCAGGGCTTTCCTACCATATAAGGCGGGCAAGGCACCGCCATTTTGGAGGCAGCACTGGAAGTAGGAGGAAGTGTTACTCCCTCATCTGAAGGTACAGGGGGGTTGGGGTGTCACTAAGCCACCAGGAAGGGGGCGCTAGACCACCAGGGGAGGGCTGGAGGTCCAGCCCTGTATTCTGTCAGGGGGCAGGGGGAGTCGGGTTAGGTTGAGCTCTTGGGGCAGGGTGTCAGGTCATCTTCTATCAGGGGGGCTGCTCTGTCCAGGGGTTCTTCTGTAGGCGGGGGTCTCCAGCCTCTTGGAATGTTTGACAGGTCCGAGCTATTTTTTTTTTTTTGACAGCCCAGACCTGTCAAACAACTTTTGCAGGAGGATTGCGCCCTGGCACAATCCTCCCACAGAATTACCCCTATGACCAGAGCTAATAGGGTGCATAAATTTGCATGTTATTAGCTTTGATCATAGGGGCGTTATTGCCCCACGCTGTTCCAGCATTAATTTTAGAGCGCCGTTTTGAAACAGTGCAGGGCTTTTGATCATCTGCACCCTAGTGAGGCAGAATTTGGGGGGGGGGGGGGGTGATGAAATGCTGCCACAGTAGGAAAGCAGCACTTAAAGCACTTAAATGCTGCTATCAGTGCAGTGGTGAGCCTTTCAGTGTAGGCTCACACCCAAGCCCTGCCACAGCCTATTCCTCCAACAGGAAGTTTGCATCAGGAGTGCAGAATGTGGCAGGTCTTGAGCACAGGCCTGGGTTCGTCCCCACACTGCATCAGCTTTCGTTTTGCTTCAGCTTGGACAGAGGTAGAGCGGCAGAGGGAAGGCAAGAGGAAGGAGATGTTGGACATGTGTGAGGGGTAGGAAACGGGAGATGTTGTTGGACTACTGTTGGGTAAGGGAGGGAAGGGGAGATGATGTGATGAGATGCTGGACACCTTGGGGGATTAGAGCAGGGGAGATAAGATGCTGAACGCAGTGGGGTAGGAAGGGGAAGGGGAGATGCTGGACACCTTGGGGTGGATAAGGAAGAAAAGTGGAAGGGAGATCTTGGACACAGGGGAGGTGAGATGATAAGGGCCCTGAACAGCTCCTACGGGTGGGTGGCACATGGCTAGAATTTCACCTAGAGTATCAGATACCTCTGAACAGGTGCTGGGTGGCCCATAAGCCACCACCCACATACACACTTTGGAGTCAGGCCCACCCAATCAGCAGCAGCATGGGCCAGGAGAACTAGAGGTAGTTTCAATATCTGCACTGCCTAGTGCTCACTCAGATTAACCTCAGGCCCCAACTAAACATCAGTCTTGATTCCTAGACCCTCACCTGAGCTCCTAAGAGTTTTCACCTGCTGGCTGTAGACAAAGGGAAGGAAGGCCACACTGAAACGATTTGCCCTTGTAACTTGATCGCTACCTTTAAGAGGCAGAGCTCATCTGGAGGGGAGAGGAACAAAAGATTACAACAACACATAGAAATAACCAACAGGAGGACCTGTCTTGTTACCCACTGAGGCCCCCCCCCCCCCCCCGATGCTCAAAAGTAAACAGGATCACTAGCACCTGCATTTACCTGTGTACGCGAGGGTGCAGACGAACAACGCCAAGTAGCATGCTAATGTAGTCATGTTCATGTTTAAGAGGTCATTTTGTATTCCTCCCCCATTCTCAGAAAAAAAAGCACCTGAAACCAGGGGTGTAGCCAGACAACAGATTTTGGGTGGGCCTAGGCAAGAAGTGGGTGGGCACCAAGTGTTAACCCCCTTCCCCACTACCACCACCAAAAAAATAGCCGGAGGGAAAATGCTTCTTTCCACCTTGGCAGTCTGCAGTAGCCATGCGCTGAAAACTGAGCGTGCGCAGGTACCGGTGTGGTGGAAAGTAGAGTTTTTCATTACTATCAGGGGGATATCTTCAGCTGGCAGAGCTTGGGATCCCCACCAGCTACCACTAAACATGTGCTACTGTTGGGTGGGCTTGAGCCCAGGCCCACCTGTGGCTACGCCACTGCCTGAAACAAAACTGCCTTACAGCTGCAAAAAAAAATAACGCCAGGTCGGAGCAGGCGTTCGGGTGTTGGAAAAGAGGATTTCTCATGATTCTCATGCTTCTTTCATTATTTTTTTCTGAAAAAATCTACCAGTTTTGATTGCTTTTGGTAGCTGAAGGAAGCGTTTTTCAACCAGTGTGCCATGCCACATTGGTGCGCCACAGCTGATCCCCAGGTGCGCCGCAGGAGTTGGGCCAGCTTAATTTGTGCCAGAATGGAATACGTTTTCTTGTCTCTAGTGGTCGGTGGCAGACAGCAATTGATTCACACAGCCTGCTCACACCAACGGAGCCTTTTCTCTGATGCTTCCTGCCTATGTGGAAGCAGGAAGTTACATCAGAGAGAAGGCTCCGGCATTGGCGCGAGCAGGTTGTATGAATCACTGCTCCCTGCCACAGACCGCTAGAGAAGAAAACTTTTAAAGGGTACATGTGGGGGGGGGGGGGGTCAAGAGAGACAAGGGGAGATGCCTGGTTGCTGGCTAGAGAAGGGGACAGGAGGGAGAGATGCTGGACGATTTTGCTGGGAGTGAGGGGGAAGAGAAGGTAAATGCTGTACTATTTTTGTGGAGGTGGGGTGGGGGGGGGGGAAGGTAAAATGCTGGACTCTTTGTGAGGGGGTATGCCTTGACAATTTTAGTGCCGTATAGGTGTGCCATGAGGCAAAAGAGGTTGAAAATCTCTGCTTAAGCGCTGGTCATGAGAAACAGCAGACTCAAGTGAAAGCACATGTTGGTGTCTGTTTCCTGGGTCCAAACTAAACAACATTTAAAACATCCAAAGTGAAAACACACATTGACGTCTGTTTCCTGGGTCTAAATCAGTGGCGTAGCTACGTGGGGCCAGGGGGGCCTGGGCCCCCGTAGATTTGGCCCTGCACTCCCCGACGACGACCCTCTCGACCCCCCCCTCCCGCCGCCAACCTGCCATCGCCATCGCCTGCCTTTGCTGGCGGGGGACCGCAACCCCCGCCAGCCGAGGTCCTCTTCTTCTCGCAAAAGGCTTCCTTCTGTTTCTGATGTCCTGTATGTGCAGGACGTCAGAAACAGAAGGAAGCCTTTTGCGAGAAGAAGAGGATCTCGGCTGGCGGGGGTTGGAGGTCCCCCGCCAGTAAAGGTAGGCGACAGCGGGTTGGCAGCGGGGGGGGTCGACGGCGGGTTGGCACCAGGGGGGGGGGTCGAGAGGGTCAGCAGCAGGGGGGGGCAAAGTCGGCAATGGCGGGGAGGTTGGCGGCGCCGGGGGGGGCTAAAATGTGCCCCCTCACCTCGACCTCTGGACCCCCCTCCCGCCGGTCTGGCTACACCCCTGGTCTAAATATAAGCATCCAAGCTAAAAAAAAAAAAACATGTCTAAATGCTTATATTTAGGGCACAGAAAACAGACATCAATGTGTGCTTCATTTTCGGGTTTTCCTAGGCACATGCGGTCAGGAGCCAAGCTTACTGAAGAACTCTTCTGCTCATGCACCAAAGCACAATCTTCCCGACGAACTTCCTAATGCTCAATGCTACAAGCGTGCCTATATTTGCATCTCATTAGCATTGAGCGTTAGGGCGTTGTTCTCCTGTGCTGTTCTTCTGGCGGTATTTTTATGGCACTATTTGGAACAGCGCCGGAGTATTGAGCATCGGGGCGTGACAGTGGTCAGAATTATTCAGTCTAATATGTGGAATTTTCCTTATGCACAACTGATTATTTGGTCACACTTAACATTAACACCAGGACAGGACTGACTGAGGTTCATCAGCAGAATGGGAAGGGCTGTCTTAGTACCAGAATCATAAGGAGTGCCGCAAGGCAGGACTGAGGTGCATTAGCAGAGACGTGTATGTGTGTGCATTGGGAGAGGAGAAAATTCAGTGCTGGAATGGGGGGTGGGAGGGAGAACAATAAGACGGAGATGAATTAATGGAGTTGTGTGTAAGATTCTCAGTACTGGAAGAGCAGGGGATGTTGCTGAGCAGTATCAGAGCTGCCAAGTTACCCAGTTCCAGGAAGGTCCACTCTTTGGCCAGTCCTGGTTTTAAACATACATGCCAAAGTACATGGTATTTATTTTCCCTGATTCTACCCATTGAAATTAGCGCTGCAGGTCTCATAATGCATCGGGATGATGCTGGCAGAAATCCAGGACTGGCCTAAAAGCTCCCTCCTGGATCTGGGCAACTTGGCAGCTCTGCAGCAGGGGCTGTTGCAGTATTGTAAAAAGTGCAACAGCAGGTGTTGTGGTGGCGGACTGGCATGTTTGGGCGCTGCAGGTCAGCCTGGAGAAACAATGCACACCTGGTAGTGGGGGTGGTCCCTAAATACAGTAAATCAGGAGTGTGGAATTTCAGCTGACAATCTGTCTTCTCTTGATGGCAGTAATTAACATTTTAACCAGCTGCTAAATGGTGTTAATTGGATTCAGCATTACATATACACAAGCAGCTCAGCAAAAGAAAAGAAAAATAGTTCCAAAACTGTGCTTATAACCAAAAACTTGTACGGTCTGTGTTTCTAACACCAGAGCAGCCAAGTTACCCAGTTCTAGGAGAAAGACTTTTGGGTCACCCCTTGGTTGAACTTACTTCCCACAGCAGTGTGGGATTTGTAGTCCCTGATTCTACCCATTGATATCAGTGCTGCAGGTCCCATAATGCACCAGGACGGGGGTTGTCAGAAATCCAGGACTGGCCCCAAATCTCCCTCCTGGATCTGGGCAACTTGGCAACTTTGTAATACTAAACCAACATCTGATAGTGCAGTACTGAAAGGGAAGGGAATGTTTATATGTTTAAAGTTGTTTTAAGATTTTGTCCTAAGAGAGAATTTGTTTGTTACATTTGTATCCCACATTTCCCCACCTATTTGTAGGCTCAATGAACACCTCAGTCACTTTTTGCTACTTAGCACATTAAACACAATATCAGACCTATTTAAGAGTCCATATCAAAAGCAGATCAGGGTTTCTCCCTGTACCCCATTCCATGACTTCAGATATTTAATCTTTAAAATGAAAATGCATGTCAATATTTATACATCACTGCTGGCATTGCCCAGACAGCCTATTCTGTTTATCATGAGGTGAGCATCCCCATAGCCATTCCCTATGGCACCATTCCCTATGGCACTACTTGCTGGCTGAGGCTGGGACTGCAGGAGTTGTAATTGCCCTCCTCCCTGCCCACATACCCAGAGCCAGTGCTTCTACAGCACCTCCTGCTGGGACAGGCTGTGATTTCAGGACCTGCATTTCATTTTATTTATTGGTGACAAACCAACATTTGAACTTCTGTTTGGGAAGGTGGAAGTCTAATGTATTGTTGATCTGCTTATTTCCAGCCTAAGCATCTTGCCTTTATCACAGTTTCTTCCCCTTACACTGTTATACACCCACTCAAGAAAGTCCCAAATAATGGGAATGTTCATTTTTTTTATTTGCCTTTTTAATGCTTTAGTGCGAATGTTCATTTTGCACCTTTGTGCATCTCAGGTAGGACTTCAGTTTCAGATTTGGTACCCACTTAGGACTTTGCCTTCCTGAGCTTATGCTGAGAGCAAAGTGGGCAGGTGAACCGTGGAATCTTTTCTATCACAGAATGTTTTCCTACCCTAGACAAGAGTGTAACTACGACCCAAGAGGGAAACAGGAGGGAGCAGGAAAGTCCCAGTGCACCATTACCTCATCATGAAACGAACTGCGGATTGCATTTGGAAATAATAAACGCCGACTCAAATTCTGTTTGTTATCTCCCTCCCCCATCCCTTTGTTTGAATGAATACAGTTCTAAATAAAAAGCCAAACACCTGCAGCTTGGTATGGAGTCATTCTTTTGGGGGAGAAAAGTGATGATGATACCTCCCAGCTTCCTAACACTAAATTCAGGGACAAGCCTCTTTGTTAAGTTTAAGGGATATAATACCCATAGATCCAGGTTCCGATCCCACCTCTGCAACTCACTGTATGATCTTAGGGAAGCCACTTAACATTGCTTTTAAGCCTGGTTTATTCAAAATACACTGAACGCAATACATAAATAAAACTGTATTTTGCTATATAGAGAGCATTGCTTTTTAAATAAAGGGCATTATGATTCGGTATTTGGACTCAACCTTTACAGCTGCCCCAAACTTTTAGAATAGTGGATTGAATGACTAGACAACCAAGCAAAGAGACTCACAACATTGGAATGTGTGACTGTATAATCTTAGAGATGGACAAGAGGCAGAGGCTGGGGGTGGTATTCAGAGGAGAAAATCATAGAAAAGTTGGAAATTCTAAAACTAATATAAACAAATACTTGGACAGCCAATGATATTAACAACTGAGGCATACATTAATAGTAGTACTAATAAATACCAACATTTATGTTAAAAATGCTAACAGTAGTTCTAGCACTGACTAACAAACACTAGTACCAATATATAGTAAATACCTGTACTAGCAGTAGATTAAATGTAAAAGCTACAGCAAAAGTTGTACTAGTACTATTAATACTAGCAGTATTAGTGTCATTGTACACAAAAAGGCAGATATGCCAATAACAGTTCTAACAATGATACATTACAGAAAGAGCATTAATACTTGCACTGATGGCAGTATGAATGACAGTATTCATACTATTTTATTTATTTATACAACATCATCCTAGTCTTCAATGGCAGGTTTACAAGATCAAAATGAAATTATACGAACTACGAAAAACTAAAACTAAACTGATAAGAAACAGTGCTAACAGAAACAGCAGTAGTAATACTAACATTTGCAGAATAATTGGTAATAATATTAGTACTTGCAATAGCACTACTAGTAACAGCGATACTTCAATAATAGCAGCACTAATACTTGCAGTAGAATCGGTAATACAAGTTAATACTTGCAGTGCAAGTCTTGCACTAACATAGTGATACTCACACTGCGAGGCACTTCTGCTTGCACGAGCACTAGTAACGCTATATATTCTTGCAGCACCCACCAGCCGGTACCTGTGCACGCACCCAGCGCTCCCTTTTATAGGAGCTGTCTCCCCCACCAAGATTCACCCCGCCCCCCCCGCCCCCCCGCTCCTCAACTTCTCGCGATGGGGCGGGGTGGAGGGGGGGTCTTACCTGCCAGCTGCGAATCCTGGGCGCATCTCCCGCCGCCTCAGCGGCTCTTCAGTCTCCCGGGATACGACCGCTTTCCCATTGGCCGCCCCTCCATGACTGAAAGCGCAGAGAAGGTTGCCATTGGCAGAGAGGAGGGGCCAGAGCCTGGAGGCGGAGACTGAGCAACCAGAGGATGCTGTTACCCAGGGCAACGGGCCACGCAGGAAGAGGGAGGGACGGACAGAGGGCACTAGTAATGGAGACGGAGGTGAAGGTAGGAATGAAAGGGTGGAGGGAAGAGTTCAGACAGTTACAGCAGGAAGCAAAAGGAGGAGTGGCTTAGTGGTTAGGGTGGTGGACTCTGGTCCTGAGGAACTGAGTTCGATTCCCACTTCAAGCACAGCTCCTTGTGACTCTGGGCAAGTCACTTAATCTTCCATTGCCCCAGGTACAAATAATATATGTAAGCCACATTGAACCTGCCATGAGTGGGGAAAGCGTGGTTGGGTACAAATGTAACTAAAATAAAATAAAAAGAGAGAAGGAAAGAGCGCAAGTGGGAGATGACAGACACAATTATTGATGGAGGGATGAGTCTATCCAAGCAGTAGGCTGAGTGCACTGTGTGTAGCATTAAACACTTTGACAGTAAATATTAGAACCTGCAGGCAGCCCTTGGCAGTTGGATGGCTCAGAATAGGTAGGGTTACAGCATCAGATAAATAAAGTTAATTGAAACTCTACAATCACAGCAGTCAGGTACTGGTCTAGCAAATATCTTGTGCCACTATCCTGGTGCCCAGGGGTCAAAGTCATAGCTGAGCTCTTGATTCTCTTTGCCAGTCCAGACTAGTAAAGGTAGCATTGCTGCTTTTTATGTGAACACTAGTAAAAAAAGGCCCTTTTCTGACACAAATGAAATGGGCGCTAGCAAGGTTTTCCTCGGAGTTTGTATGTTTGACAGTGTGTGTGAGAGTGACTCTGTGAGAGAGAGAATATGCGAGTGTGTGTGACAGAGAGTGAGACTGGGGGCCAGTGTGTCTGAGAGAGAGTGTGTGTGTGAGAACGAGAGTGTGTGCCAGGGGCCCCCCCTCCCTCTCTTCAAGTGCCAGGGTCATCCCCTCCATCCCTACCTCAGAGTTTCAGGGTTGTCCCCTAACTCCCTCCGAGTTTCAGGGTCCCTCCAGGTTACTTCCTGTTCCGGAGCAGAGGGAGCAGGGAACCAGCGGAACCGACCCCCCCCCCCCCCAGCGGCATGCACATGGCAGGCAAGAATGCACTCGGGGGGGGGGGGGCTTGGGTAATGCGCCAAGGGGGGGGTTGATGCACCAAGGGGGGTGTCATACTGCACCCCCCCCCCAGGTGTTTCGGGAGGGCAGCTGTTGAGCGCGTCAGTGGCATCAGGCAGGCTCAAGCCTTTTTTTTTTTCTGTTGCTGTCAAGCCATATGGCAGTTTGGGAGGGGAGGGGGGGTGTTGGATCAGCTGTGAGCAGTGCTTTTTTTGTGCCGGTACGTGCCGGTACAGCGTACCGGCACCTTTTTTCTGGGTCCGGGGGCTCACCTGCCCGCTCCCTGCTGTTTGCACCCGGCTGTGATCCTTGCCTTGTAAAACTTTTCTTTTTTACCGAAGTCGCGAACCGGCAGCCTGAAGACTGAAGAAAGCAAACAGCAGGCAGGCTCGCCTCCTTGCATTGCGTCGCTTTGTTTCCCTGCATTCTCAGCACATCCCGCCCTCCTCTGATGTCATTTCCTTTCCTCGAGGGCGGGACGCACTGAGAATGCAGGGAAAAGAAGCGAAGCGATGCAAGGAGGCAAACCTGCCTGCTGTTTGCTTTCTTCAGTCTTCAGCTGCCAGTTCGCGACTTTGGTAAAAAAGAAAAGTTTTGTAAGGCGGGGAACACAGCCAGGAGCAAACGAAAGGGAGCGGGCAGGGGAGGGTGGGCAAGTGAGGCTGGGGGGGGGGTGGGCAAGTGGGGCTGGGTGTGTGGGAAAGTGGGGCTGGGGGGGCTGGGCAAATGGGGCTGGGGTTTGAATGATCTCGGGGGCAGGTGGAGGCTGGGGCGAGTCACTGGACATGGAAGGGAGGGGGAGGATAGGGGGCAAAAGAGAATCGCTGGACATGGAGAGGAGGGAGGAGAATCATTCTGGACATGGATTGGATGGAATGGCAGGGCAGGGGAGGGCAGGGGAGAGAGGAGAATGGAGAATTGCTGGGCAGGGGAGAGAGGAGAATGCAGAATTGCTGGACATGGATGGGAGGGGAAGGCAGGGAAGAGAGAATTGCTGGACTTGGATAGGAGGGAATAGGAGAGGAGGGCAGGGGAGAGAGGAGAATCGCTGGACATGGAGGGGAGAGAGGAGAATCATTCTGGACATGGATTGGATGGGATGGCAGGGCAGGGGAGAGAGGAGAATGGAGAATTGCTGGGCAGGGGAGAGAGGAGAATGGAGAATTGCTGGGCAGAGGAGAATGGAGAATTGCTGGACATGGATGGAAGGGGAAGGCAGGGAAGAGAGAATTGCTGGACTTGGATAGGAGAGGAGGGGAGGGCAGGGGAGAGAGGAGAATCACTGGACATGGGAGGGGAGGGCAGGGGAGAGAGGAGACATGCTGGACATGGATGGAGGGGAAGAAAGATGGGAAGGAGATGCACATGGATAGGATGGCAGGGGAGGAAGGAGAAATGCTGGAAACGGATGGAGAGGAGAGCAGAGCAGGAGATAGAGGAGAATTGCTGGACATGGATGGATGGAGGGTTTGGCGGGGAGAGAGGAGAAATGCTGGACATGGAAGAAGAAAGGAGAAAAGTAGAGAAATAAATGGAAAGGAAGCCCTGGAAACGGAGTTAAGAGAACAGATAGAGAGCAGCAGAATCAGGCACTTGGACCAGTATGGATAGAAAACAGTCACCAGACAACAAAGGTAGAAAAAAATCATTTTATTTTCATTTTAGTGTTTGGAATTTGTCCAATTTGAGAATTTGCATCTGCTGTCTTATTTTGCACTGGGTATACTGGAGCTGTAACATCTTACAGAAATGATTTATAATGAAAAAAATCACAAGTTATTGTTTTTCTCCTATACTAGTATATTTTCAATGATGTCTGTTTATATGTGCCATGGCTGGTATAAGGGGTGTGGCTACTGTGGATGTGGCTATCATAGGGGTGGAGCCATATGTGGTGACCCCACCCATAATGAGTGCCGGCACCTTTTTTTCTACAAAAAAAAGCACTGGCTGTGAGGCATGATTTTTTGTTTACCCCGGGTTCTGATGTTGACGTCACAATGCATTTGCTGATGTCAGCCTGTGCTACAGAGCCCAGCAGACCAACTCTGAAGACGTCACGAACACAGGCAGCAAGACCAATAGAACATTGGAGGTGAGAATTATTATATAGGATGTCCACACACAGCACACACTATTTTTTTAACAGATTAAATTTGTTTCTTTAATTTAAGCTGTATAGCCTGCCTTCCTGGGAGCTGAGAAGCTATGCATAGCAGAAACAAAGTTGGTGGAAAGGGGGTAACATAACATAACATAGTAGATGACGGCAGAAAAAAACATACCATATGGCATATTTCAATCAAAATACATGATACAATGGAATTTAAGTTAGAAGAAAGTGTGAACACTGTGGCTAAACAGAGAAAGGACCTGTTAGAATATAATTAGCAATAACAAGTTGCATCTAGGGAGATGAAATTGGGAGGTATGAGCAGTGCTCGAGAAGGGAAGGTATATTAGTGCTTTACAAAAAGAAAGATGGAACAGTAGAGTCTAGAGGAGGAGTAGCCTAGAAGTTAGAATAGGCTGAAACCAGGGGAGGAACTGGGTTTGATTCCCAGTGTGGCTCTGTGTGACCCTGGCCAAGTCACCTAACTCCATTACCACTAGGACCAAAGAAAGTACCTACATACAACATCTAAAAGGTGGTATATCAAATTGATGACCCTTAGAAGGCTCTCATTAATGTGTTGTAAGAGGACAACACTGGGTAACCAACTCAACTGTAACCATGTTATTTGTAGTGGAAGAGGTAGGTAGCCCCATTGGGATCAAATTCCACATGTAAAGATGTGCACCTGTCCATAAGTCTCATTTCTTTGAGTGAGGGTCCTTGAGCTTCCTGACTGGATTATAGCTGTCCCCAAGTCTGGTCAGGGCTTTAAAGTTAACATATTTGTGTGGTGGTAGCGAGCAAGGAGATGAGAAGTAAGACCCTAACCCATCTGTGTTGTCCTGTAAGTAATCTGGCTGCAGCATTTTGTTTCACCTAGAGTCTGGGTAGGGTTTTCTTTGGGATTCCCAAAACATGTAATGTTGCGAGCAGTGGTACTGTCCAATCTGGACTACTGCACGTCAGCTGTTAACTCACTTCAGCGTGTGCAAGGCTGGAAGTTGTTGGAGCCCAGAGCAGAAATTTGGGAGGGGGCCCCCAAACTCCATTAGTAGGCTCTGTCTTCATTAGCTTCAGGTTGATGATCCAAATGTGACATTGAATTTCAAAAGGAATATAAAAAAAGTGGTCTTTTAAAAAAAAAAAAACCCCTTGTGTACGTACGCAATATTTTTCTGGAGATTTGCAGAGTACCATCTGTAAAGCATTTGGATCATCGGACAATTTTGCTTGACATAAAGCATTGAGATTCCTGAGGCAGGCCCGTTGGCCGAAACACAGTACTATGTCAAGTCTCAATTTATCAATAAACCGTAGTTTTGAACTCTCAAAGTCTCCTTGGTTTGTCCTATAGAAGTCATAATCCATCTCCCACTGTTCTCTAACCTTTGCACTTTCTCATGGGATTCTGTTGTTCTTCCACTACGGTCGACTGATGGTGTCAAGTGCTGATATTCAGCACTTAACGGCCTTGGTTAACTGGACAAATTGGACCACATGAAATATAGTCCTATCTTTATCTGGTTTCACTTGGGTGGTTAAGTGCCAAATATCTACATCTTAGAAACGGCACCAAGTTGTTTCGCTATTGCACTTCTTCAGGAAGAATGTTGAAATCCATACAAAAAATATACAGACTATGTATTAACATAACTGGCATTGGTGATAAGGGATAGCCAGACAAATAATCCCACCTATTCAATGCCAGTGCCTAGACATGGCCTTAGACTTGGAAGTCGATTCCATTGGGTATGTATTGAAGAGATACTTAATAAGTATGGTTTTAGAGTCTAGATAAGGTTTTGAGTACAGTTGAATGTGTTAATACATAGTCTGTATATTTTTTGTATGGTTTTCAACATTCTTCCTGAAGAAGTGCAATAGCGAAACTTAAGTTGGTGCCGTTTCTAAGATGTCGATAGAGCTGTATTCACATAGCCAGTTTTGCACATTGGGTGTTTCCTCCTTCACACTCTTGTGAGACCCTTGAAGTTTTTTCATCTTGATTCAATAATCAAACGTTCACCTACTGTTACAGATGATCAATAACAGCTATTAATGGCCAATAATATTTCAGATAAGTTCATTCTAGTATTTGATGCGATGAGGGTGGTGTAATAATACAAATAGAGTAGAAGAGGTCAGTCTAATAGCTGTAAAGTTATAGGGTGACTGTGGAATATATGATGTATGGAATTAAGGGGCTTTAGTGTGCTATGATGGACCCTTGTTTAAAATTAGTCTCACAGCATTGGGGGGGTCCTTTTACCAAGCTGCAGTAAAAAGGGCCTGCGGCAGGGGCCGTTTTTCCCCACATACCTGAGCCCTTTTTACCACAGTGGATAAAAAGCACCTAAAAAAGAAATGGCCATGCGGTAAGATTACTTTTACCCCGTGGCCATGCAATGGGGAACACAGTAAGGGCTCCTGTGATAATCAGGCAGTATATGCATATACTTTTTAGCACCCTTTTCTTTTCATTCGGCAGAACTGGAGACCTGTGGTTCTGAAACAGCAGAGGCGAAACAGGGCCTGTTGACCACGGTCCGAGCTACAGCTGAAGAAGGCTAGCATGCCTGTCTAAAGTTAAGTAACCTCCTATTACGTTAAGGCAATGCTTTTCTATTTCCTAAGAAGATAAGTTAAGGAGTGCTTTTCTATCTGCTAAGAAGACAAGCTAAATTAAATATGGAGGTTTTTTTAGCCTATGATAAAGAAGCCCCAGCCCTCTTCCGGTAATAGTACGGTAGAGGTGCTTCTCGAGGCATTTTCCTCCTTTAAGAAGGATTCATTTATGCTTACTTTAAGACTGTGTTTCTATATCTATATGCATATATTTGAGAAAGGAAACCAGTTCCCCTAGAATATTTATAGTTCATCTCTACATAATCAGGCAGTAACCAGGCACTGCAATTACCACCAGGTTAGCGCCACAGTAAAAATCACAAAAATATTTTTCATTACGCAGGAAATGGCGCGTACTCGAGGTGGAACTACCAGCAGTAGTTCCGGGTTGCCCTGCGGCAATCAAACATATAAACGGCGAGTGACCGTACTCACTCGCAAATGCGCAGTAGAGACTTCCCTGTCTGTCCCGCCCCCGCGTCAATATGTGATGATGGGGGGCGGGACAGAGAGGGAAACTGCACGAAGGGGAGGGAACCGCCGAGGTCGCCACCGCAACCCCCCCTCCGGAGTCGCCGCTGCCCCTCCACCCGGCCCGTCTCTTTGTTATTCAACTTACATCTCCGCAGCAGGCAGATCAGCTGAGCTGCCGTTAGCCTTCCTTCCCTGCCTGTGTCCCGCCCTCGCTGACGTTACGTCACACGAGGGCGGGACACAGGCAGAGAAGGCCGACGGGAGCTCAGCTGATCTCTGCCTGCTGCGGAGATGTAAGTTGAATAGCAAAGAGACGGGCCGGGTGGAGGGGCGGCGGGGGCGGCGAACTCGGGGGGGGGGCGGCAACCCACCAGCCTGTTTTAACGGGCTCAACTGCTAGTCCTTTAATAAAAGGGCCCCTGGATGAGATTTTTGGTCAGAGCACATTCACTTGTAATATTATTTTAACCAAATTAATGTAAAATAATGGATAAGACTTTAATATGTTGTAACAAATTTGTTTAGCACTGTATTTAAATGTATGACTTCCAATTTCTCAGTGATTACTTAAATATCTGGACATCATGCTGCCAGTAGCCAAAATAAACACTGACTGCCCGTGGCTGACTATTTACCCCAAAACTTTTTAAGTTCCTAAATTAAGAAATTTTCAATTGAAAACTTACATTCATAAAATACAGTTCACCTCACTCTTGCTGTATACGTCCTTGGGTTAATTTCTTTAAAAGTGCAGTAACTAAACTAATAAATAAATCCACTTTGACTGATTGTTCTTATTCAATGACACAACCAACTCAAGAAATTTCATTGACTCAACTGTGCTCATCAAGGTGACTCACATCCAGTCCTGATATATTCCCTGCAGCAGCAGCAAGATTGGCAAAACAGGGGCCCTTGGTGGGGTGTGATTTATAGTGAAGACAGTAGCAAAGTTCGTGGAGTCCCGTGGATTTAACTGGGGTGTGAGTCATCTTGAAGAGAACAGTTGAGTCAATGAAAGTCTGTGGGTTGCCTGTCTCATTGAATTAGTAAGAACAACAAATGGATGGAAACGACCTGTATTTTAAGATAAGAACAAAGTTCTGGCTCTTAACTTGGACATTATAAATCATATTAGGCTATCACTTATCATTTGTCTGAAACAAACAGTACAATATGGTTGATATAACATTTGGATTTAAAGAGTGAAAGGTAAAGAAATAAGGAAGAATATTTAAAACTTAATATTTGAAATTAAAATAACAGAACAATAATAAGACAAATTGAAGTTTTCTGACCCATAATGGAATTAAGTAAATCCCATAAATAATTAAAGGACTTAGTCACCATTCCCTTCCCCTGCACATCTGAGATTATAACCACAAGACATCAAAATTATTGTATGTACCAGTGTCAGAGGTCACCTTCAGCCCCAACAAATCATAAGCATTGTCAGGACTGTCTCGTGCTAAAACACTTCCGACCCCACCCCCACCCCCCAAATCAGGCAGAGTGATTTAAAACAGGCAGGACAGCATCCAAAATTCAAGGAATGAATAACTGTTTAGTCAGATAAGCACTACATTAACTTATGAGAAGTGAAGCCAGGCATAATCAAGGGCATATGCTTTGGCTACCACGGACTTGACCTTCCCAGACTGTAACAGTTACTTTAGAGACTGCAGTTAGCATAGCTACATTCACAATGGACATGAATCCACCTACTCTACAGGGTCTTAATCTCAATCAAGACACCATTCTCAGTTCAGTTGGGGCTTACTGAATACTAAGCACCAGGCTATATTCTTTCTAGCATTTAGGGAGAGAAAACAAAAATAATTGCACCTAATTTGAAGGAAAGAGAAGAGATTACGTGCAGAAGCCTAAAGCTCTTTCAAGGACAGATTCACCAGGTTGATGGCTGCCAATGCCACACTCTTGCTCCCACCAGCACCTGACCCTTGTAACGTTGGAACAGGAGCAGTTGAAGTCTTGTGGGGATGCTGACTTGCATTTGCTCTCCCCTGTCTTAAATCTCACAGTCTGTAAGCACATCCAACCCATTAGAAGCTGAGAGATGCGATTATTTTTTTTTTACCTGAATTTTTTCTTTTACTTCCTTAGGTTGAATATATTAGCTGTCAAGCTAAGGGCGGAAGACTACATAGTAATGTGGAAGGGCATAATCGAACAGGGGCGCCCATCTATAAGGGCGGCCATGTAAAGCGGTGTACCCAACCGTATTATCGGAACAAGATAGGTGGCCATCTTTCGTTTCGATAATACGGTGGGGCTGGCCAAATCTCAACATTTGGGCTGCCCTTAGAGATGGCCAACGTTGGTTTTCGCCGATAATGGAAACTAATGACGGCCATCTCAAAACCGGCCAAATCCAAGGCATTTGGTCGTGGGAGGAGCCAGCATTCATAGTGCACTGGTCCCCCTGACATGCCAGGACACCAACCGGACACTCTAGGGGGCACTGCAGTGGCCTTCACAAATTGCTCCCAAGCGCATAGCTCCCTTACCTTGTGTGCTGAGCCCCCCCCCCCCCAAAACCCATTCCCCACAACTGTACACCACTATCATAGCCCTTACGGGTGAAGGGGGCACTTAGATGTGGGTACAGTGGGTTTCAGAGGGCTCCCATTTACCAGCACAAGTGTAACAGGTAGGAGGGGGATGGGCCTGGGACTGCCTGCCTGAAGTGCACTGCAGTACCTACTAAAAACTGCTCTAGGGACCTACATAGTGCTGTGATGGAGCTGGGTATGAGATTTGAGGCTGGCAAAAAAATGTTTTTTACTTTTTTTTTTTGGGTGGGAGGGGGTTGGTGACCACTGGGGGAGTAAGGGGAGGTGATCCCCAATTCCCTCCGGTGGTCATCTGGTCAGTTCGGGCACCTTTTCAAGGCTTGGTCGTGAACAAAAAGGGACCAAGTAAAGTCAGCCAAATGCTCGTCAGGGCCGGCCTTCTTTTTTCCATTATCGGCCGAGGCCGGCCATCTCTTAACCACGCCCCCGTCCCGCCTTCGGTGCACTGCCGACACGCCCCCTTGAACTGCAATGGAAAGCAGTTGAAGCCAGCCAAAATCGGCTTTCGATTATACCGATTTGGCCGGCCTTAGGCGAAGGCCGGCCATCTCCCGATTTGTGTTGGAAGATGGCCGCCCTTCTCCTTCAAAAATAAGCAGGATAGTAACACAGTAGATGACGGCAGAGAAAGACCTGCCTGGTCCATCCAGTCTGCCCAACAAGATAAACTCATGTGCTACCTTTTGTGTATACCTGACCTTGATTAGTATCTGCCATCCTCACGGCACAGACCGTAGAAGTCTGCCCAGCAACATCCCCACCTCCCAACCACCAGCCCCCCCCCCCCCCCGGGCTCTGCCACCCAATCTCCGCTAAACTTCTGAGGATCCCTTCCTTCTGTGCAAGTTAGCCATAGGGCTAACTTGCACATACTGGCAGTTACAGCTCTAACCACATTACTGGACAGACTAAATGGGCCATTTGAGGTTTTAGTCTTACATTACCCAGTATGCTATGTTATTATAGCTCAGAACATGCACCTGAAACTTAGGCACAAAGTGGCAGAGAAGCAATTTGAAGGACCTAAGAGACTCCACACCGTACACCGAGTTGCAAAACCCCTAACAACCCTCAAGCGGCAGTGCTCAATCTTTGATGCAGAAAGACAAAAAAAAAAACAGACTAGATCTTAGCTATCAGGGCTGCAGAGTCCGAAGCAAGGAGTCAATAAAAATGTACCGACTCCAACTCCAGCTTCAAAATAAAAAAAACTTATGCAATGAACTATTGTGTATTCACCCGACAGAAATTTTTTTATTCAACTTCTTTGTCCAAACTTCAAATAAATATATGTTGTGGTCTATTAGCCCTAATTTTGCGCATAAAGAAATATCCTGTTTCTGCAATTAATCAAATTTCTCTTAGATTTGCTATAGATAGTAGGAGTCAGGCAGTAGATACAGAGGAGTCGGAGTCAAATGTCTAGAGCACTGACTTCACAGTCCTGTTAGATATATCATTTTTGGACTCTGGGCAAGTCACTGCCCCATGTACAAAAACTTAAGATTGTAACATAGTAACACAGTAAATGACGGCAGATAAAGACCTGTACGGTCCGTCCAGTCTGCTCAACAAGATAAACTCATTTTACTTGGTATGTGATACTTTATATGTATACCCGAGTTTGATTTGTCCTTGCCTTTCTCAGGGCACAGACCGTAGAAGTCTGCCCAGCACTCTTCTTGTACTAAAAGTTCTGAAGATTCTGGAATCCTAAAGAGTTACAAGATTCCGGAATCCCAATGAGTAGCAACATTCCATGTAGAACCCCAAAGAGTAACATAGTAAATGACGGCAGATAAAGACCTGAACGGTCCATCCAGTCTGCCCAACAAGATAAACTCATTTTACTTGGTATGTGATACTTTACATGTATACCTGAGTTTCATTTGTCCCTGCCTTTCTCAGGGCACAGACCGTAAATGTCTGCCCAGCACTGTTCTTGTACTAAAAGTTCTGAAGCTATCATCGAAGCCCCTTAAAATTGAAAAGGATTTTCTTTTGTGAACCCTCTAAAGATAAATAAAGTACCTGTATATAATATGTAAACTGCTTTGATTGTACTTCAAAAAGACAGCATATCAAGAATCTAATCTTAACATTTCGCTAAAACTGAACATGATCTAGGAGAGAAACCGGTTTGTTCAGTCCGGACAAAGGTACTGTTGAAAGTAAATGGTTCTTTAACTCTGTGTCCTGGAAAGAGTCTAACCTTTCATCCATCTGCAGCCAGGGTGAACCAGGTCCTAAGAACGTGGTCCACTTCTGGGAGCTTCGATTCTTCTAAAGTGTAATTCTCCCTTTCCTTTCTCAACCATCCGAGTCCCAGAGGACTCGCAGCTCATATGAAATTCTTTCCACTCATGGTTTGAAAATTGAAGCATACCACACAGAATTGTCCAGATTTTCAGGCCACATCCCTATAGCCCTGCAGTAATCTAGCTCCTGTGTATAACCGGCGGAACCAGTTCTGCCACAGCTGTCTGTATAAAATGCTTACTGAAAAGTACTACTACTACTTAACATTTCTAAAGCGCTACTAGGGTTACGCAGCGCTGTACAATTTAACATGGCAGGACAGTCCCTGCTCAAGGAGCTTACAATCTAAAAAGACAGGTGTACAATCTAAAGACAAGTGTAGAGTCCGTCTGGTAGGTAATACTATATTTCATGAGAGGTTAGGTGCCGAACGCGACATTGAAGAGGTGAGTTTTAAGCAGAGATTTGAAAATGGGTAGGGAGGGAGCTTGGCGTAGGGGTTGAGGAAGATTGTTCCAGGCAAAGGGTGAGGCAAGGCAGAATGAGCGGAGCCTGGAGTTGGCAGTGGTGGAGAAGGGAACTGACAGGAGGGATTTGTCCTGTGAGCGGAGGTTACGGGCGGGGAGATGAGGGTAGAGAGGTAGTGAGGAGCCGCAAAAAGGATAGCCAGAGAAGCATGTTTACACACCAGCTCTGTGTACAAGTCTCAGCTTGCTGTAAAACCTGGTTGCAGTTCTCCTGTCTTCTACACATACTACTACTACTTGACATTTCTAAAGCGCTACTAGGGTTACGCAGCGCTGTACAATTTAACATAGGACAGTCCCTGCTCAAAGGAGCTTACAATCTAAAGGACAAATGTACAGTCAGTCATACCTGAAAGGTATAAAGGTTAGGTGCCGAAAGCAACATTGAAGAGGTGGGCTTTGAGCAAGGATATACACATATGAATAGTTAAGCTCTGGAACAAATTGCTGGAGAATGTGGTAACAGCAGTTACTGTATCTAGGTTTAAGAGAGGTTTGGACAAGTTTCTGGCGGAAAAGTCCATAGTTTGCTATTGAGACAGATATGGGGAAGCCACTGCTTGACCTGGGATTGGTAGCATGGAGCCCTGCTACTACCGTGTTTCCCCGAAAATAAGACACTGTCTTATATTAATTTTTGCCCCCAAAAATGTGCTAGGTCTTATTTTCAGAGGCTTATTTTTCGGGGGAAACATCGGGGTTGGATCGGGTTTGGCCCGCCCGCCCTCCGTCGCTCCTGGAACTAACCTTAAACACCTCCTTTCACCTTCGCAGCAGCAGGGCAGGCCACTCCTTCCTTCCATGTCCCGCCCTCGCCTGACATAATGTCCGCGAGGGCGGGGCATGGAAGGAAGGAGAGGTCTGCCCTGCTGCTGCTTGCTGCGAAGGTGAAAGGAGGCGTTTAAGGTTAGTTCCGGGAGCGACGGAGGGTGGGTGGAGGGGGGGCCCCGGTGACCTCGGGTGGGGGGGCGGCCTTGTCTGGCTCTCGGCGGCCCTGCTTTCAAACAAAAATTTGCTAGGTCTTACTTTCAGGGGAGGCCTTATATCTACCAATTCAGGAAAACCTGTACTAGGTCTTATTTTCGGGGGATGTCTTACTTTCAGGGAAACAGGGTATTTGGGTTTCTGCCAGGTTCTTGTGACCTGAATTGGCCACTATTGGAAACAGGATACTGGGCTACAAGGACCATCGGTCTGACCAAGTATGGTTATTCTTATGTTCTTACACATTATCCTTTCAGGAACCTACCAGTAAATTCCCGCAGAGAGGCCAGGAAGCATCCCCTAAGCAGGCCTTTAACAATGGCAGTTTAGAAAAATGGAGCTAGCAGTTGCATGATTATCCACAGACACCACAGCCTACCTGTGCTCTCAGCTGCCTTTCAAGGGCTCATGTTGGCCAGGCCAAACTGGCATGGGGTAGAGCTCTAAACATACCAGTTTTCAACGTACACACACACACCTACTGGTGAAGGCAGAAGACAAGAGAGTCCTAGCTGCAGAATCACCTCCCCCCAAAAAGCCTACAGACAGGCAAAAAGTGGTCAGGCATCCAGAAAAGAAAGACAGAAACTCTTTGCATCCTCTTTTTATTTATTGTTATGTCAAACATCAGATGGTTACTAGTACTCCGCCTCTCTTCTGCTACACAGAAAAGGCTAAGTGTCGCTACTACGACCAGAGACTTTATGGTCCCTGGTGGCTCTTCCCCAAGGGTGTTCAAATTTATTCACACTTTCTGGGGCATAAAGGAGCCTTTTTGTCCTTTGCCATCCCAAAATTCCACTTAGGTCCTGAGAAACAGTGTAGAAAAATACATTGCTCTGCAGCTCTGGACAGAACAGGCCTAGTGCACAGTCACATGATCACCCATGCATTTCCTGATCTAGTTAAAGTCGTCATGATTTTAAGCATGTGCTAAAAACATCAAAGCCAGGGGCTCAGTCCCCATCTGGCCAGTTTTCAATTCTGTGCTTCTGTTGTGAGGTTCAAAGGGATGGATTCAAAAACATCAGAAAATATATATATTTTTTTAATTTTTTTTTTTTTGGGGGGGAGGGGGTAGTTGCATAGAATAACCTTCCAAAGGAGGTGGCAGAGGGGATAAAAGTGACATTCAATAGGACATGGAATATATATGGAGGATCCCTAATTACAAAGATATGAAAGGAAACTCAGACCAACTGGGATATGGCAGAAAACTAAGCCATCATGGTCCTCATATCTGCCTTCTTGTACTATTTTACAAAGAGCTGAAGCTGTTTTTGGATAATTACAGGATGAAAGAGCACCTGCAAGTCTCCATATGAGACCTATGAAGCACAGAACCTGCTACCTCAGACTTCGAACAAGCTAATGAATCCTTTTGACTATGTTACTATACGTATTCACCAGTCTACTCCCAGTGGGTCCCAAAATTAACTTTTCTTCTACATCGACAGGAGTTTGAGGGTGGGGAGGAGGAGGGGTGTAGGGGAAGGACAAATTCTTACTTGTATCAAAGACTGGGCAAGCAGTAAATTCTAAATTTAGAAATGAAAAAAGATATATACCCTATAAAATATCCCCCCCCCCCCCCAAACTTGCTTTTCTAACAGCTGAGAAATAGTTACAAATTAGAATATCAAAAACCAATGAAAATACAAGCCAGCTAGGGAAGATTTCCCTCTATTCAGACAGCAAAGAATGGCAGAGGTAGAACGGGAGGGCTGTGGAGACAGCGCAGAACAGAGGTGAGAGCTTCCTGGCCAGCAGTGTCATTCCATAGCGGCTTCCAGCATTGATGCTTTCTCTAGTTCTAGGCGTACATAGTCAACTGCAGCCACTGCAAAGGCAAAGAAGGAAATCACTATCAAATGCTAATTGAAGCTGGCAGAAACATATCATCTACATTCGTTCAAGATTATTCTTCAGTGGGAAGCCACTGCTTGGAGGGGGGTTGAGGGAGACAGCCACTGCCCAGCCCTGGAAAGTATTCTTTAATAATCAATGTCTGTAAAACGTTGATGCAGAGGGAATGGATGGAACTCCGTTCAGCAGGTGCAGCCCCCAGCCCCCCCCCCCCCCTTCCACACAATCCACTTAAGTCACACTACTCTCCAGAACATTAATTCAATGAGACTTAGGAGAGAAATCTTCTCTTATCTCAGTAAAGAATTCTTCGCCTACAGAATACTGGAGGTGGGGCACCGAGGCTTTTTTTTCTCCTTTTTAGTGTTTAATTTTCACTTTAGCTTTTGTCTCTGCATTGTGGTATTGAGAATAATGAATGTGGGAAGATTAATATGCCCTGTCTAGCTTGTGTTTTGATTACACGGAGAAGTTAGGCCTTACCAGATAATTTTCCTTCCTTCCCACTATTCCAGAACCTATGGAGATAGAGAACTGAAAACTGGAGCAGAGACCTCTCTCTTGGCATCCAGTCCAGCTCCTCAGGATTTAGGTAGTCAAGCAGTAAGAAGAAACTCAAAATACATCCTTAACAACTCGCTAACCTAACACTAACCAGACAAGCAAACATGTGTGGACCTCTCTGTACAACTCGTAGAAAACGAGAGATATGAAGGAAGCATCATGCAAAGTGACAGTCATTATTTGACCCATTACTTCGCACTGACTAAAAATCTCAGAAACCTTGGGCAGGCCTCTGGAATAGTGGGAATAACTAATGGAAAGAAAATGATCAGGTAACACCTAAATTTCTCCTTCCATTACATAGCTTCCCACTATTCCAGAACCTGTGGGATGTTGAAAAGCAATCCCTAGAGTGGGTAGGATCCTGGCGCCGCAACATGGGGAACTGGAACAATGGCCTGGAGCACCAGCAAGGAACCTAGAGTGGCTGCCTTGGTTCCCTTTCGAAAAGGAGACTGCAAGAAGAGAGGAACAACTGGGTGGGAAAACTCTAACTTGTAACCTTCTATAAGAATACCGAGAACCCACTGGTCTGACGTGGGTCAGGTTTTCAGTTCTGTATCTCCACCTGCTGGTTGATGGACATAACTATCCCCAAAGGTTCTGGAATAGTGGGAAGTTACGTAATGGAATCGGAGAGTTTTGTTGGTAGATGTAGTAAGATAAGAGAAACATTCCTAAATTTTCCCTTTAATACCTTCACCTCCCACAAAGTGTGTGTGTGGGTGGGGGAGGCAGCCCTAGCAGCTTGTATACGTATGCACGCTCACCTCCTTCAAGTCCACTTTGATATGTCCATCTCCATCCTTGTCCAAGGCCTGGAAAGCACCTACAAATGAAACACAAGAGCCCCTGTGATAACAGAAGGCACAGCCATGCTATCCTGTGACCTCCCTTTCTAGAATCTTCTGCAAGCCCTCACTATGTCACTCAGAGCAACAAGGCACCAAGCTCTGGGCAACTTACGGAACATGGCATCTAGTCGCACCATGCAGCTTATATAGTTGTCGAAGTCCATGCAGCCATTCTCATCAGAATATCTGCGGAATATCATCTGGTACAGCTGCCCATTCAGCTGGAAGCCTGTGCAAGAAAGTGATGCAAGAGACAGACTCAACAGGTGTCCAAAGTTAATTTCAGTCCATTTCACATTTCATCTGTGCTGAGAACACCAAGGGTGCATGCGCTATTATATTTCTATTGTTAGAGTTGAATAAAGCAAAACAGAATAAATTTTACATCACTCCAATAAATACAGCACAAGAATTAGGCTGGCAGCATACATACTGAAAATTTTGTTTTACCATCTACACAAAGGAATTAAAATATTACACAGTAGCCTTTTACGTATCAAGATCTATCCTATATAATAATTCTCACCTCCAACAGGATGTGCTTGGGACCGTGCCTGCCGGAAGTGGTCTGCTAGGCAGGCACGCACTGACCTCAGTGACATCAGTGACAGACAATTTGGCAAAGCAAAACAATCTGAGTGCTGGCCATTAGGACACAGGGTTGATAGGAGAGTTTTAAAAGACTGAAGGAACCAAAAGTGTTAAATGGGGGGAGGGGGGGAGTTCTGAACGACTGAAAGAAATGAACATTTGGAAAAGGAAAACAATCTGAATGCTGGCCATTAGGACACAGGGTAGATAGAGTTTTAAAAGACTGAAGGAACCAAAAGTGTTCGGGGGGGGGGGGGGGGGGGGGGCAAGTTCTGAATGAATGAAAGAAATGAAAATTTACAAGAGGAACACAATCTGAATGCCGGGCATTTGTACACAGGGTAGATAGGACACTTTTTTTTTAAAAAAATGAAGGATGTGAAAGTATTACATCTTGGGGGAGGGGTGAGGAGGAAAGCGGTGGGGTATCCGGATACTGGGCGTTAGGGCCATGGGGGTACATAGACTTTTGAAAGCCTTAAGGAACCCAACGTGTGGGAAGGAGGAGGAAAAGGAGGGGAGGGAACGGGGTGAGGGGCATTAGGTACAGGGGAGGGGGCCCTGTCACACACTCTCATTCTCACACACACACTGTCACACAGACAGTCTCACTCTGTCACACACCCGCACATTCACTCTGGCTCTCTCTCTCAAACATACACACTCCCAGGAAAACCTTGCTAGCGCCCGTTTCATTCGTTCCAGAAACGGGCCTTTTTTACTAAAATATTACCTGTACTATGCACAGATCCAGGTGGGATACAATTAAAAATCCAATAAATCATACAACACATACGCAACAGGAGAAAACAAGAATAAAAAGACATAAAAGAAAAAAGTGAAAGAGGAATACGACGCACCAATTCCATAATGGTGCTTGCTCCATAACCACAATCGCTGCGTACACCGATGGCACATAACTGATATTATGGTGCGATAGTACAGCACAGCGTACACACAAAGAACCGATCATTCCAGCGTCTCACCTGCAGCCTGAAAGGCTCCCGGCAGCTCGTTGCCACTGATGGTCCCTGATCTATCAGTGTCATATCTTCTGTAAATTGCCTGCAAAGAAAATAAATGATGAACATACAGGCAGATGTTATCCTTTTCTTTTCCATCTTTTTATTAGTAACTTTTCATTACAGAACATCAACTCAGGCTAACAGTGCACTCTAGTCATCTCGCATATAAGCAACATCAAAGACCCCTCCTCCCTCCCCCCCAGGGTATCTCAGACACGTAAGTTTTCACCTCCATCGCTACATATCCCTCAGTTTGCATGCGTCATCCGGTAAGACCCCGCCACTCTGCATAGGAGGGCCATGTTTTAAGAAATCTCACCATTCCCCCTCGCCTCAGGGCTGTAAGTTTGTCCATTAGGGAGCAATAGTCCACTTTAGCCAGCACTTGATCCACAGTGGGTATCACCTGTTTCCAATATTTTGCAATTAGAATCCTGGCTGCTGTGACAATATAGGCTAAAAGTCCATGACGAGAGCCATGGCCCTCTCTTGGTGATATGTTCAGCAAGCACAAGCCAGGATTGAACACTATCTCAGGTCCCAACCCGCTTTGCAGTCTGTTCTGTAAATCCTTCCAGAACTGCTGTATCACTGGACAGTCCCACCACACATGCCAAAATGTGCCCTCTGCCCCGCACTTACGCCAGCAGGCTGCCGATCCATTTTTAAAGATGCGGGCCAGCTGGCTAGGGGTCAAATACCACTGATACAACATTTTATATCCGTTTTCCAGCAAAGAAGTAGCCACTGGGAATGTCAATAATCGTTTAAATATCCTTTTCCAATCCCCAGGTTCATATGTGGTACTCAGTAGAGCCTCCCATTTATTAATGCATTTGTCCAATGGTTGAGCCTTATGTAACAAAGCTCTATAGATACGTAATATCCCCCCTTTACCTTCCCCAGATCTCATAGCTAATTCAAGCTCCGTGGCCTCTAGAGACAGGTCCTCTCTCGCTTTCTTCTGAACAAAATCCCTGATCTGCATATAGAAAAACTCCCTGTCCCCCAATCCAAATTCCTCTTTTAAAGTGTTAAACGAATGGCATTGCGCCCCGGAAACCAGGCTGCTCTACACCGCGCCCACTCCCCCAGAACCACCCCCATCGGACCCCTCAGGCCCGATATGAGGCCTCTCAACTGCGGGAGTGGGAGCCATGCGACAGCCCATAGTGGCACCCCCTTCAATCCCCACTGCGCTGCATAGGTCCATAGCTTACTCGGGCCCCTCTGTACAGTGGATAGCATTTGGAATAGGGCAGCTCTGTGAGATGTTATCCTTTTCTAACCATATATAACAAAAGAGAGGGAACGAAGTACAAACTAAAGTCCAAACAAAAAAACAGCACCACGGGCCTTTAAAAATGGAACACAGTTCTTTAATGAATGAGCCTTGACAAAAAGACCCGACACGGGCCGTGTTTCGGTGACTAGCACCTGCGTCAGGGGTCACAGTGATGACGTGGAAAACTTGGGGAATAACTCGAATATATTCCTCTACAATATATTATTCCTTACCCCACGTCTCATATAGTAAAAGCTACAATGCACCAAGGCACTTTCACTTTCTGTATCCAAATGGATATTGTAGAGGAATATATTCAAGTTATTCCCCAAGTTTTCCACGTCATCACTGTGACTCCTGACGCAGGTCCTAGTCCAGGAAACACGGCCCATGTCGGGTCTTTTTGTCAAGGCTCATTCATTAAAGAACTGTGTTCCATTTTTAAAGGCCCGTGGTGCTGTTTTTTTGTTTATCCTTTTCTAACCAACCATCTTATCAACTTCTCCACACCCCACCATGTTGCCCCCTCCCCTTTCCACAAAATAAATAATATTGACCATTCTAACCCCCCCCCCCCCCCCCAAACACACATCACATCCCTCTTAGGCAGTAGTGTAAAAAGACAATTCCAGAGGGCTATCAGAAGGACAGAGTAGAGACGGTGTCAAACACTGATGTGCCGGCTACAGAACAGAAGAAAACAGCTGGCGAGAAGACACAGATCAGACAGTTCCCTGGGCCATGTGGAGAAGGGAGCAGGGGGAGCAGAAAGATCTCCTGACCTGCCACTTCTTTATATTGTTCCAGAGATATTTAAACTCTTCGAAACCCAGTTTTCCTGTGCTGTCACTCTGAGGAAGAACAGTTAAGTTAAAACAGACTCAAGAGAATGGAGGTATGAGAGACACAGACAATCCTGAGGAAAAGCAAGTGCGAGACTGTCAGGCAAAATCTCAAGAGCAAGTTTTCAGGATACCCACAATGAATATTCATGAGACAAATTTGAATAGAATGGAGGTAGCACATGCAAATTTCATTACGGGTATCATGAAAACCTGACTGGCTAGATGTGTCTCAAGGTCCGCTCCACAATGAATAAAGATGCAGCCTCTGTGTATACATATCTGTAAGAGGGAACCTAGATTTAGGCACAGTATATAGAATACGCTTAGTCAATATCCCAGCATCTAAAACTACGTGTGCACATTTACGCCAATGAAAACATGGCGTAAATCCTAGCACGTAGATTTAGGCGCACTGGGCCATATTTTATAACTACGTGCGTACATTTTGGAACTTCTGCATTACAGAATACGCTTAGCGATTTGTGCACATAAATTCTAATTATCAATTAGTGCTCATTATTGCTTAAGTGCTGTTAATGCTGATTAGCTTAAGCCAATTAAATTATGCACGCCGTTAGAGTCCGCTTGGATTTCGGTACACAACACTAGGTGCGCTATATAGAATCCAGGGGATGGGGGGGAATTTTATTTGTGCTCAAAATTTGGCACCAGGAAAAAAAAAAAAAAAAAATCAGTGCTAACCACTATTTCTGTGTGTCCCTAGCGGCCTTGTTCAATGTTTCCCCTCTGTGTTCCCGTCACTATTCTCCTCCCCATGTTTTATATCTCTTCTGTGTCCTGCCCAGCATACCCCTCTGGGTCCCTGATCCTCCCCATGTCCAACCTCTCTCTTCCCTTTCTCCTGTACCCCCTCCCTCTGTTGGTCCCCCCACCCTCTTGCCGCTGGTCCAGTCTTTCTCAGCTCTCCACACAGTTAGTGCAGTGGGCTAAGAACTTGGGGAACTGGATTCAATTCCCACTGCACTCTTTGTGACTCTGGGCAAGTCACTTAACTCAGTGTTTCCTAAGTCCAGACCTGGAGTACTCCTTTGCCAGTCAGGTTTTCAGGATATCCACAATAAATATGCATGAACTTGATTTGCATACATTGCCTCCATTATATGCAAATCTCTTTCACGCAGATTCATTGTGGATATCCTGAAAACCTGACTGGCAAAGGAGTATCCCAGGACTGGACTTGGGAAACCCTGACTTAATTCTCCATTGCCTCAGGTACAAAAACTTAAGATTGTGAGCCCACTAGGTACAGAGAGAATAGTACCTGCATATAATAGATGTAAACCACTTTGATTGTATGGTGGTACAACAAATCCCATTACACTTCACCCTATTCTATAAGGGTGCATACCGCCTTTTATAGAATAGCGCTTAGATTCCCGTACCCAACACTAGGCGCCAGACTTTTGCAAGCTGAAACCTGGTGTAAATCCTAACACACAGGTTGGGCATGGATACCCCATATTCTGCGCTCAAACTTTCAGAACGTCTTTGACCCAGCCATGCCCCCCCCCCCTTTTGATTTGTGAACGATGGGATTTGAGTGCCCATCATTACAGAATAGCACGCAATCAGATGCGCGCGCAAATCCTAATTGGTGCCAATTAACGTCAATGTTAGCCTCCAATTATTGCTTGTTAATGGCTCGTTATCCAATTAAGTTGCCTGTGTACTTGGATCAGTGCCAAAATTTGAGCGTCATATACAGAATCCGGGGGGATAAATGGGTATTTTGGAGTTTCTGTGTTTCACATTTGGTGAGAGGATACATCCATAACAGCCACCATACTACGACATGACTCGATGCTGAAGCCATCAGTCTTCAAGTCTTGATCTGTAACACAGGAATATCAGATAGAGAGAAAAGAATATGGGAAGTCGTGTACATTAAGGTTTAGATTCCAATTCCAGCTCTACCTACCACCTTGAGTCAACTAACAAGTTCAAGTAAGTGGCTCCATAGTTCAGTCAGCAAGATCACTCTAGATCAGTGGTTCTGAAACAGTGTGTCACCAAAAATTTAACAGACATCATCCTTGTGCTTTTCTTAACACGTGTGGCAGGTTGGGGGAAGAGCCGAGAACCAGAAGTCAAATACTTAATCTCCATAACTAGTCTGTCATCAGCCCCAAATGGAAATGTTGAAGGCCTATGGTGCACCCCCCTCGTTCATGCCAGCAATCACCACCATTACATCTGTATTTCCCTTGCATCATTGTCAACAGCAATGAAATGATATATAGGAGTAGGGTAGTTAGTGGGGTCCCCTCAGGTGTCTATGCTGGGACCGCTGCTTTTTAACATATTTATAAATGACCTAGAGATGGGAGTAACTAGTGAGGTAATTAAATTCGCAGATGACACAAAGTTATTCAGGGCCATCAAGTCACAGGACGAGTGTGAAAGATTACAGGAGGACCTCGCGAGACTAGGAGATTGGGCGAAAGAGGAACCCGAATTACAGCTATGTCATGCAAGGTTCCGTGTTAGGAGTTACAGACCTAGAAAGGGAGCTGGGAGTCATCGTGGATGAGACGTTGAAAACTTCTGCTCAGTGTGCTGCGGCGGCTAAGAAAGCGCACAAAATGTTGAGTATTATTAAGAAAGGGATGGAAAACAAACACGAGGATGTTATAATGCTGTTGTATCGTTCCATGGTGAGATCGCACCTCGAGTATTGTGTTCAGTTCTGGTCGCCGCACCTCAAAAAAGATATAAAGGAATTGGAGAAGGTGCAGAGAAGGGCGATGAAAATGGTAAAAGGAATGGGAGGACTTCCCTATGAGGAAAGGCTAAAACAGTTAGGGCTCTTCAGCTTGAAGAAGAGGTGGCTGAGGAGTGATATGATAGAAGTTTACAAGATAATGAGTGGAAAGGAGCGGACAGACGTGAAGTGTTTGTTTACATTTTCTAACAATAATAGAACCAGGGGACATAAGATGAAGCTAGAATGTGGTAGATTTAAAACAAATAGGAGAAAGTTTTTCTTTACTCAGCGCATAGTTAGACTCTGGAACTCGTTGCCGAAGAATGTAGTGACAGCAGTTGGCCTTGCTGAGTTTAAAGGGGGTTTTGGACAGATTCCTGAAGGAAAAGTCCATTGAACATTATTAATTTAAATTTTTGTTTTGTTTTTGGGTTTTTGCCGGGTTCTTGAGGCCTGGATTGGCCGCTGTCGGAGACAGGATGCTGGGCTTGATGGACCCTTGGTCTTTTCCCAGTATGGCGGTGCTTATGTTCGGGGTTTTTTTGTTAAGCTGCAAGTTGTGGTATTCAGTGTGTCATGCACATGAACATTATCTGTTAGGGAGTCACACTAGAAGGCTGAGAACCACTGCTATAGATGCATATAAACACAGATACACAGACCAAACAGGCATTAAACATGGTCTATGGAATCACTGGCCAGATATGATCTGAGAAGTTACCAAGAAGATCAACTTACGTCTGGCTACCACCTTGTTCAGAATTTCCATCAGCTCTGAGGGACTCACTTCCATATCCTGTCCACAAAAAAAAAAAATGTGTGGGAGAGGAGAAATTAGTATGACATGTATAGTAATATATAGGAGTGGAGTCACAGCTCAAAGGACACAAAGGGAGAGTGTCTATTCCTCACCTCCCTCCTTCCCTTTAGAACTGGTGAAAGTCCCAACAAACTAAGGGTACAGCGGCAGAAAACAGCCTTTGTAAAAAATACTCCAAGATCTGCAGAAGCGGCAATGAGGAGCAAACTGTACATCTTCATATGAAAGCAGAGTATTAGGAGCTGAGGAAACCGTCAAAGCTTAGAGTTAAGGGACCGGTAGCAAGAGGGGAAGAGAGTCCAAAGTTTCCCTAGGATCAGGAATGGATTACTGCTGTTCTACTGTTCCCCACCCTCCAAACTTTCTCCAGTTAGTGCCTCCCCCCCCCCCCCCTCCCCCAAGCCTCGCTCACTCTCCTTGTTTCACCCAGAGTACATAAGTCATCTGATGAGAAAGACTGGAGGCAGAGCATGCCCTGGGGTAAGAGGATTGGAAGGCATTATGACGGGAATCAATGTTTGATGTACAACAGAAGAAAAGTCTTCTCAGAAATATGTAGCATCAAACAAAACAGTGAAGATAACTCAAAAAAGTGGATGACACTCCAGATAAAAATAACTGTTTGTTGAAGGATGAATGAACAAGACTCAACACAGCTGTGTTTCGGCCTATGTGGCCTGCATCAGGAGTCTTTTTGTTCAACGAGTACACCCAGTTGTAATGTTGTTCTCCAAGTAACAAGTCTAAATGGGAACTGCAACGTCTTATGTGCCGAGATAAAACGCTTGTGTCGAGCTCAACTTTGAGGTTCCATTATCGACACAAGCGTTGTTTTATCTCGGCACATAAGACGTTGCAGTTCCCATTTAGACTTGTTACTTTGAGAACAACATTACAAGTGGGTGTACTCATTGAACAAAGGGACTCCTGATGCAGGCCACATAGGCCGAAACACAGCTGTGTTGAGTCTTGTTCATTCATCCTTCAATAAACAGTTATTTTTATCTGGAGCGTCATTCACTTTTTTTTTTAGTCATCTTCGCTGTTTTGTTTGAGGGAATCAATGTTTGCCATACTTACATCTCCCGCTAATTGCGTAAAGAGACGGCGGAACTGGCGAACCTCTTCACTCTCACTTGCTTCCACATTAGAAACATGGCTGACCGGTGGCTGGAAATAAATAAACAACCCCGTCAGCATTAGCTATTCACCACGTTCCTCAACCAATAAAACCACCCCCTTAGCATCAGCCCATTCCTTCAGCGTCCATTTTCACTTCTGGATTTGTCATGATTTCTTTGATATTACACGCTACACTTTCTGTTTTTATAACATACAATAATGTTACTTATATTTCACTAGATATCTGACAGTTCACTGGAGATTACAGTAACTAACAATAATAAAAACTACAGGTCAGCATTTAGCTACAACACACAATGAACCCTGTCAGTGCTCACAAATTCAAAACAATTTCTGTTATAAAAAAATGTTTTCAGTTTCTTTCAAGATAACATATAATCCATAGTCAATTGGGAGAGTATTCCAAACGTTCACTAATTGATACAGAAATTATTTGAAGTCTCTTCTGTATCTTATTCCTTTCTACTGTGTTTATGTTGAACGTTTTAGCTTTATTTTTGTTGGTTGTTTTGTTTTTTAAACTTGCTATCCATATTGAGCTAAGAAAAACAGATTACATATACAATTTGGTTAATTGATTTGTCAATCATCAACAACCAATCACCAGAGAAGAAGTTTGAGACACTTCAGTAGATCAGATGTACCATAAGTACATAAGTATTGCCAAACTGGGACAGACCAAAGGTCCATCAAGCCCAGCATCTTGTTTCCAACAGTGGCCAATCCAGGTTCAAAGTACCTGGCAAGATCCCAAAACAGTACAATACATTTTATGCTGCTTATCCTAGAAAGCAGCAGTGGATTTTCCCATTTTAATAATGGCTTATGGACTTTTCTTTTAGGGAGCCATCCGAACCTTTTTTTAAACCCAGCTAAGCTAACTTTTACCAAATTCTCTAGCAACCAATTCCAGAGTTTAATTACACGTTGAGTGAAGAAATATTTTCTCCAATTTGTTTTAAATTTACTACTTTGTAGCTTTCATTGGATGTCCCCTAGTTCTAGTATTTTTGGAAAGCGCAAGCAAACGATTCACGACTACCTGTTCTACCCCACTCACTGGCTCCACAATGTCACTTATTATTGCAGCAAGTTCACCCAATGTAAGAAACACAGCAGGACAGGTCTTAAAAGGGGCTCTGCCAGACAGGGAAGGGTATATTTCTAAAAAGCAAAGCTTACCGGAGGCTCTGGGACGTAATGAGCAGCTGCCTCGCTAAAACAGAAAAAAAAAAAAAAGGGTTACAAATCACCACTCGGAGTCAGACTCTGCCGACATACCCAGCATCATAAAGTTCTCGGCCAGAATATCCAATAGCGAAAGTGAATACTCACCCGACAGCGCTTATAATGCCGCCAATTATACTCCCCGCATTCAAGCCCCCAAAGCTACCTCCGCCTCCTTTCAAAAAGCTATTCACAAGGAACATCCTGAGGGTGCCGAAGGGTGAACCTGCAGGAAACCAAGTGGATTACAAAGAGTGAATGAGTGATAGTCACTTGTCCCCCCGATAGTCAGCGCTGTTTAACCGGCCAGGAACGGCTCCTGGCTGGTTAAATAGCATTTAGATGGCTAAATAAACATAAATGACCACTGGCATTCAGCGTGACATTAGCCTGTTATCTCCACTGGATATTCACGGTTAGCACATAGCAGCTAACTGGCTATATATCACGCAATAAAGCTGGCTATCCCTGAATATTCAAGCGCTGGCCAGCTAAATTTAGTAGGCAAATCGGAACGCGTAAATGTAAGCCACATTGAGCCTGCAAATTGGTGGGAAAATGTGGGATACAAATGCTACAAATAAATAAATCTTTGCCAACTATTAACTTAACCAGCCAGTGCTGAATATTGATGAAGCCAGTTAAGTTAGAGCCATCCAAAAAAAGAACGGATACGGCCAGAGATGGCCCGGCATTGAATATCCAGGGTCTGCGCCGACCACGACAGTTATGCGGACTGCCTCCAATTGGCTGAATATCGGGCCCATGGTGTTTCCCAACAATCATAACAACACGTATAATGTTTGTGTTACTGGACGTATACAGCGCCATACTGAAGGCCTGCTCCAAAGAACGTACACTCTAAGGGGATAATTCTCTACAGGTCGCCTAAAGTTAGGTGTCGTGATGCTGTGTGCCAAGTGCAAATTCTACATCAGCAATTAAGTGCCTAACTGCTATTATAGAAAACTAGTGTAAGACTAAAGTTGCATAGTGAGCTGCAAGCTCTTACTTTAGTTCAAAGACTGGTGTAAAGGCTGCTAGTATTAGAGAATGACACGGGGACCAGCAGTAACCACGGGGTTGGGGACAGAGCCCACGGGGACAATCTTTGTCCCTGGGTTATTTTCTACTTTGAAGTCTGTTAATGAACTGGACTGCTATTTGTGTGTGAGTGATGCAGACGATATTTTTATTTTTTGGAAAAACAAGCTGGCCACAACTAGCAAAATTTGCATGGGGGATCCTGTACATCCTGCTACCAGCACATCCTCTAAGAAGACACCTTCTATTGCAGGAAGGACTGTGGAAGTCAGGAGAGCTAGACTGAAGCCTGAGATTGTTGATGACTTCTTACTCATCCACAGATTAAGAAATCTTAACAGTGCTTCATAGGGCATATTTCTCCCTTCTAAGGCATACAGAACGGGTTGTATTTTGTGCCCCCTAGACATTTTAATAGGGTGGATTAGGATTCCTCGGGGTAGTAGAAATCAGCTATTGTTGGGGTTGGAAGGGTAGAGGGTGGTGGTGAGGAGGGTTATTATAGCTGCTCGCTGTTGCTATTGTTTTCTATTTGTAATTTATACACAATAGTTGCACAGCATATTGTTCCTTTTTATACTTTAATAAAAAGATTTAAATATAAAATCATAATTGTTCGAGGCTTCTGCAGATAAGGGCAAAGCCCATGGGGACGGGGTGCGGATCGGGACAGAACCTGCAGGGACAGGGTGGGGACGGAGATGGGGCCTGTGCACACGGAGACAAACTTTGTCTCCGTGTCATTCTCTAGCTAGTAATCTGTTTGACATGCCCCTGACCCAAGCCCCTCCTAGGACCACAGCCCTTTGCAGTTGTATATTAGATTCTGCATGCACTATTTGTAAATTAACTAGGGGCAGTTAAGTGCAATGCACGACCTAACAATCTTCCGAAAACTACTAAAAACCAACCTGTTCAAAAAGGCATACCACAATGATCCTTCCTAAATACTAGACAACGAAACTCTACCATAACTAGACAAAACCGAACTCTCTACACATGACTGCTTAAGCTACTCTGTCACTAATGAGCTTTAACACACTACCACTTTATTTCTCATGCCGGAAATGAACTTCAATATTGGATTGCCTTACTTACTCTCTAAGCTACTGTCTAATATACTCTACTAGTAAAAAAAAGGCCCGTTTATGACACAAATGAAATGGCGCTAGCAAGGTTTTCCTCGGAGTGTGTATGTTTGAGAGAGAGTGTGTGTGAGAGATGGAGTGTGTGTGTTTGTGTGAGAGAGAGAGTGTTTGAGAGACAGAGTGTCTGTGTATGTATGACAGAGAGATAGAGTGTGATAGAGAGTGTGTTAGAGAGTGTATGTGAGAGACAGTGAGTGAGTGTGTTCCCCCACCCCCCCTCTCGCAGGGGCCCCCTTCCCACCCCCTCCCCACCTGCTTCTCCCCTGCCCCCACTCCAGCGACCCTCCTCTCCCCCTGCCCCCCCTGCAGCCACCCATGTCCAGCGACCCTCCCCCCCAGCGCATCAAACCCCCTCGCCACCCGCAGCTGCCACTGGTAACGCGGTCCGGCCGCTGCTAGTTCTCCTGTTGAGCAGCAGCGGCTGCTACAAAAAGAAAAAAAAGCAATAAATGTTTTTAAACCTGAACCGCGGCACCATAGACAGCCATCAGGCATTGGCTGTCGGCTCTACAGCCGCTCCTCCTCTTGCCTCCACGTCATGCCCCTGGAGTAAGACCCCGGAGGAGTGCAGCAACTTGAGAGGCAAGAGGAGGAGCAGTTGCAGAGCCGACAGCCAATGCCTGATGGCTGTCTATGGTGCCGCGGTTCAGGTTTAAAAACATTTGTCTTTTTTTTTCTTTTTGTAGTAGCCGCTGTGGCTCAACAGGAGAAGCAGCAGCGGCTGGACAGCGTTACCAGTGGCAGCTGTGGGTGGCGAGGGGGTTGATGTGCTTCGGGGGGGGGGGTTTGATGTGTGGGGGGGGGCTTAGGTGATGCGCAGAGGGGGTGTTTGAGCGGCGCACTCACAGCCGATTCCCAAGCAGGGGAAGGAGTAGGGAAACACACGGAGCAAGTTGCTCCGCATGTTTCCCTACTCCTTCCCCTGCCTGGGAATCAGCTGTGAGTGACGTCAGCCTGGCTACGGAGCCTAGCTCAGCAACTCCAGGAGCCACGGACACAGGCAGCTACTTTAGAATGTTGGAGGTGAGAATTATTATATAGGATAATTTATGAACTCTAATGCAATACAATGTATGTCTCATTCTGGAAATGGCGAACGCCATTACGGCATAATGTAAGCCACATTGAGCCTGGAAACAGGTGGGAAAATGTGGAATACAAATGCAACAAATAATAATAATAATTGCAAATTAGTGCCAATTAGCACTAATTATAGCCAATTGTCAATTAGTAGCTAATTAAAGCACTTTAGTTACATGAATAACTGACATGTCTATAACTTGAACTCACAACTTTATGTTTAGCGCACAAAGCTGCATGCGTTAATATTATAGAATTGGAGGGTAAACAGGTTACCAGGCAGATATAGTGATCTGTCCAAGATCACTGGGGATGTCAGTGGGAGAAGAAGGATCCAGATTAAAGGTTGTATATTCTATAACAGCATTTCCCAAGTCCAGTCCAGGAGTACCTCTTGCCAATCAGGTTTTCAGGATATCCACAATGAATATACATGAAAGAAATTTGCATATAATGGAGTCAGCGTATGCAAATCAAGTTCATTCATACTCATTGTGAATATACTATACACATCCCTGACAAATGATCCAATAGAAATCATCAATGACATCAAACTCATCTTGAACATCATGAACTCATGGGCAAATGCATTCCAACTAAAACTTAACACAGAAAAGAAACACTGTCTCATCCTCTCATGAATAAACCCACCAGCATAACCACCCTAGATTACTCCCTCCCGATCTCAGACAGCCTGAAAATTCTTGAAGTCATAATTGACCGAAACCTCACGCTAGAGAGCCAAGTGAAAGCTACAACAACAACAAAAAAATGTTCCACTCAATGTGGAAGCTCAAACGAGTGAAACCTTTCACCCCCCCCCCCCCCCCCGAGAGAAATATTTTGCAACTTCATGCAATCCATGGTCCTAAGCCACCTAGACTACAGCAACGGAATCTATGCGGGATGCAAAGAACAAATCATAAAAAAAACTCCAAACTACTCAAAACACAGCAGCCAGGCTTATATTTGGAAAAGCGAGATTCGAAAGTGCCAAACCCCTACGAGAAAAACTGCACTGGCTCCCAATCAAAGAACATATTGCATTCAAAATCTGCACCCTGGTTGACAAAATCATCTACGGCGAAGCACCAGACCTCACAGACCTACCAACAAGAAATACAATCAGATCAGCACGAACGTATCTAAATCTCCACCACCCAAGCTGCAAAGGCCTCAAATACAAATCAACCTATGACTCCAGCTGAAAACCTTACTAGCAAGGGGTACTCCCGGACCGGACTTCAGAAACACTGCTCTATAATACCCTGCCCCCCTCCCAAAAAATGATAAAATTATAGTCTACTAAAACACAGACAATACCAGCAGAAAAGCAGCTCTTTTTGTGGCTTTGTCAAAGGATGAGAGTTGCCTACAGTAACATAGTAGATGACGGCAGAAAAAGACCTGCATGGTCCATCCAGTCTGCCCAACAAGATAAACTCATATGTGCTACTTTTTGTGTATACCCTACTTTGATTTGTACCTGTCCTCTTCAGGGCACAGACCGTATAAGTCTGCCCAGCACTAGCCCCGCCTTCCAACCACCAGCCCCGCCTCCCACCACCGGCTCTGGCACAGACCGTGTAAGTCTACCCAGCCACCAGCCCCGCCTCCCACCACCGGCTCTGGCACAGACCGTATAAGTCTGCCCAGCACTATCCCCACCTCCCAACCACCAGTCCCGCCTCCCACCACCGGCTCTGCCACCCGATCTCGACTAAGCTCCTGAGGATCCATTCCTTCTGCACAGGATGCCTTTATGTTTATCCCATGCATGTTTGAATTCCATTACCGTTTTCATTTCCACCACCTCCCGCGGGAGGGCATTCCAAGCATCCACCACTCTCTCCGTGAAAAAATACTTCCTGACATTTTTCTTGAGTCTGCCCCTATATGTTTACATTTATTAAATGCTTGATGATATACAGCACTCTCCAATCCCGTTACTATCCTCCCAACCGATAAAGAAGGGAAGCAGCATCCATTCCCACAGTACTTCTGGGCTGTAAATAGTCCAAGAATAGCAAAGCACACATGGCAGGCATCAGAGACCCCAGATAACTGTGGGTATGGGGTACCTGTGTTAAACCGGCTGGAGGAGGGGGGACCACTATGAATACCTTATGTATTCATATGTTTATGTATAAACAGTCATATGTGAAGCACCTTCTAACCTCCCCCCCCCCCCCCCCATTCCACCTAGCCTCTGGTTACCACAACAGCTGCTTCCTTACATCTCCTTTTCACTAAGCAATTTAACAAACATCATCTTGCATTTGTCTTATCCCTTCCTGCTATTTGTAACCTTTAAAATCCAATAAATATTTAAACAAATGGGCAGTGCCCATCCTCAGGCTTCCTGACTGGCAACAGGTTAAGGTATTGCACTGTTTTGTACTAGCTAAATGAGTCACACCTTAGCAATTAGAAGACCAAGGTGCTCCTGGCACAACTCAAGAGCTGAAGAGACTTGAAAAGTGACTGCTGGTTTCCCAGAGGCCATCTTCCTTCAGTAGGCACTCCCCACCAAAATTAATACCCATTATCCTTAAAGCTCCCCACATTTAAGCAATTCTGTTTGTGGTAACCCAAAGGAAATATTTTACCTCAGAACTTCTTTCCTTCCTTCCGTGTAACCCTTTCTTCAGGATGTGGAAAGATCCTATATTGCAACACCCAATGCATAAATCTACAAAGACCAAAAACTTCACAGAAAGCAACATTTCTGACAAGTAATACAATTTTAAGGCCAAGAAGCTGTCCATGGTACCATGATCGCTGATGGACTCTGCACTCAGTGGAGGAGTGTAATGGGCAGTGCAGTAGGCTGAGAACCTGGGGAACTGGGTTCAATTCCCACTGAAGCTTCTTGTGACCCTGGATAAGTCACCTAAACCTCCATTGCTCCACATACAAAACTTAGATTGTGAGACCACCAGAGACATAGAAAACACCTGTACATAAAATATAATAAACCTCTTTAGTTGTACCCACAAAAAAGGTAGTATATCAAATCCAAGACCTTTTAAGCTACAACTTAAAGGCAAGAAATAAATCCAGAATCCCTTCCCTAAGTCCCCATATAAAACGTTAATACAAAGTAGCAGAATCCAAGGATAGTAGTAATGTGTCTATGGGGGGGGGGGGGGGGGGGAGGGCCCTGCACCAACATTTACATAAGAATATAAAAGTGTTGCCATCAAGCCCAGTATCCTGTTTCCAACAGTGGCCAATCCAGGTCACAAGTACCTGGCAAGATCCCTGAACTATAAAACAGATTTTATGCTGCTTAAACCCTCCTAAGCTAACTACGTTTACCACATTCTCTGACAATGAATTCCAGAGTTTAATTACATGTTGAGTGAAGACAACTTTTCTCCAATTTGTTTTAAATTTACTGCTTAATAGTTTAATTGCATGTCCCCCAGTCCCAGTATTTTTGGAAATAGTAAACAATAGTAAATAGTAACGGAATTCAAGCATGCGTGGGATAAACATAAAGGAATCCTGTTCAGAAGGAATGGATCCTAAGGAGCTTAGCCGAGATTGGGTGGCAGAGCCAGTGGAGGGAGGCGGGGATAGTGCTGGGCAGACTTATACGGTCTGTGCCAGAGCCGGTGGTGGGAGGCGGGACTGGTGGTTGGGAGGCGGGGATAGTGCTGGGCAGACTTACACGGTCTGTGCCCTGAAAAGGACAGTACAAATCAAGGTAAGGTATACACAAAAAGTAGCACATATGAGTTTATCTTGTTGGACAGACTGGATGGACCACGCAGGTCTTTTTCTGCCATCATCTACTATGTTACTATGACTCATGTCCACCCATTCCAGTCATTATTTTATAGACCTCCCCTCAGCTGTCTCTTCTCCAAGCTGAAGAGCCCTAGCCACTTTAGCTTTTCCTCATAGGGAAGTCATTACACCACCTTTATCATGTTCGTCACCCTTCTCTGTACTTTTTCTAATTCCACTATATCTTTTTTGAGATGTGGCGACCAGAATTGCACACAGTATTTGAGGTGTGGTCACACCATGGCATTTTAACAGTCTCATTTTTGCTTTCCGTTCCTAATAATACCTAACATTCTATGTGCTTTCTTAGCTGCCGCTGCACACTGAGCATTAGGTTTCAAGGTTATCATCAATGAAGGCACCTTGATCCCTTTCCTGGTCGGTGGCTCCTAATATGGAACCTTGTATCACGAAACCACAGTTTGGGTTCCTCTTTCCCACATGCATCACTTTGCACTTGCTCACATTAAAATGTCATCTGCCATTTGGATGCCCAATCTCCCAGTCTCATAAGGTCCTCTTGCAATTTAACAACTTTGAAAAACTTTGTGTCATCAGCAAATTTAAATTACCTCACTAGTTATTCCCATCTCTAGATCATTTATAAACATGTTAAAAATCAGCGGTCCCAGCACAAACCCTTGCAGAACCCCATTAGCTACCCTTCATTGCAGGAATGCTAGTCAACCAAATTGTTACAAAGAAGGGCAGACAGGAGAAAGAAGAAGGAAATACTCCTGGGAGCAGTATGGGGTGGTACAGGTGACACATATATGTGATAGGAGATCGCTGGGTTGGGAGATCTGGGTGGGGAAAGGAGGGGTAAAGGGCAAGAAGCTCTGGACATTGAGGGCAGGAGCATAATCAATTTATTATTATTATACCACCTACAAGCCCAGAAGTTATCAAAGCTGTGTACATTCAGGCACAGACTACAGTAGGTATTTTTTGTAGCTTGGAGTGGACATGGAGGTGCCCCCCTAAATGCTGCAAGTGCTAATGCTTAATTGGTCCTCACTGCTTCCCCCTACCCCTATGTTACTTTACCTTTTGTTTTTGTTGTGGTAACCCTGCCCCCAAGGAAAAAAATTACACTTATGAACAGTTTTGTGAAACCAGATAGAGGAAGGGGAGAAGTAGTTGATTCAAGGGGACTCCTGGGAGTCCAAATCTGGATGAGTGAAAGAGCATGGGATACAGAAGCAGGAGTGTCCTGGGTCCAGGAAGTGGTCAGGCAGTACCTATAAGGCCCAAAAGACCCTGGGACCAAGAAGAAGGAACATGGGATCGGGGCTAGCATTCACAGGAGAGAGCAACGGGGTCCCCATTACCATAAGGGAACCCAAGCAAGCCGAGAGCTGAAGCAGACTTTGGTGGCAAGCCCCCCACCCTTCTATTCTGGGTCCCAGCTTGTCTGCTATCAGTCTTGCATGGGATACAAGAGCTACGTAGGTTCGAGTCTCCTGGCACCAGTTGTCGGGGACAAGCAGGCATGAGAATTCCCCTTCGTATAGGTGAAATACAGAAATCTAAGGATCCTCAACACAGTGCCAGGACAGGTATGTTCTGGAAAGTACGGAGTGAAGGGCACAATCAGGAAGCAAATTCAGAAACGGGGGAGAGGGGGGTGGGGATAGCATGACACACAGGGACAAGAATCACCCGAGAACTGGTGGTTTACAGGGCACAAGCAAGAAGTTCATGTGATCTTAACCATTGCAGAAACAACAGTGATAAAGTTACCGACACTCGGAAAGCGAAGATATTCTGGGATAAGGGGGGACTCGGGCATCCCAGGACTCCATGATCGAGGCCTCAACCGCGTGATCGGGTAACCGAGGATACCCAAGGCCTCAGCCTAGAGATCGGATTGATAGCTGGGGAAGAGCGAGACGTAAATCCCCTGATCCGCCGCTCTCGTCCATTACTCGCGCCCCGAATCCTTCGGGCCCATCCCACATTTACCTGCTACAAAAACCGAACAGGACAGAAGCCGCAGACGACTGACAGTACTCGATCCGGAAGTAAGGAGGGCACTGTTGCTGCACCGCCCCGCCCTGTCCCACTCCCAGCCCAACAGGCAGAGAGAGCGAGCGAGGGCAGGACAGCACTCTGACCCCGCCCACCCCAAGGGAGAAAGCAAGTGAGAGCCGATAGCAACGCTCTAACCCCGCCCACACAACTTTCTCCCTTCACCCCCAAGCGATGCTCTTGGGGGGAGGGGTGAAGGTGATGTGCCAGGAGGGTGTCTTGATTCACGGGAGGATGCATGTGATTCGCCCGGGATGGGGGATGCAGCAGCAGCAATCTGCCCTGGGCCGGGTTTTACTTCCATTGCTTTCACTGGAAGTAAAGCCCGGCTGGCTCAATCCGTCCTCCTTTTTCTGGAGCCATATAGAGGCATATTTTCAAAGCACTTTGGGAGGCTAAGTTCCATAGGTTTCTATGGAACTTTGGGAGGCTAAGTGCTTTGAAAATGAGCCTGATGGTAACCCTACGCGGGTGGCAGCCAACCTACAAAACACCACTGCTCCTGTGGTCTGAATATGAGCCCCTATATCTTTATTCCATCATCTTGCCATATAGGGATTCTCTGTATTCATCTCACACCTTTTTTAATTCTGTCACTATTTTTGACCCCACCACCTTCCATTCCAGGCATTCACCACCTCTCCATGAAAAAGTATTTCCTGATGTTGCTTTTAAGCTTCCCTGTTTTTTTTTTAGTTTTGTTTGTTCATAAAAATCTTTCCACTATCTAAATATCTATATCATATCTCCCCTGTGTATTCAAATCTCTTCTCATGCATCTTCTATCGAGACCCCGGGCTGTATCATTTTACTACTACTTGACATTTCTAAAGCGCTACTAGGGTTACACAGCGCTGTACAATTTAACATAGAAGGACAGTCCCTGCTCAAAGGAGCTTACAATCTAAAGGACAAATGTACAGTCAGTCAAATAGGGGCAGTCTAGATTTCCTGAAAGGTATAAAGGTTAGGTGCCGAAAGCAACATTGATTGCTTTCTTCTGAATGGCTTTAATTCTTTTTATGTCCATGGCAAGACATGACTTCTAAAACTGAGCACAGTACTCCAAATGTGATCTCATCCATGACTTGTACAGGGGTATTATTGCCTCTTTCTGCTGCTTGTGCACCTCTGTATGCAACTTAGCATCCTTCTGGCCTTGGCCAATGCTTTGCCACATTGTTTCATCGCCTTGATACATCAAACACTATCTCTCCAAGGTCTCTTTCCTGATCTGTCCACATCAGCCTCTCACCTCCTGTACCATACAGCGCCATTGGATTTCTGCACCCCAAACACATCCCTCTACATTTCTTCATTTTAACTGCAAAGCATTTGCATTTGCCTAAGGTTCTAATTTGTTTAGATCACGTCTCATGCTTTTCACTTCCCCCAGGATCTCCAATCTCGAGATGGATGCCAGGACCTCCCAGGACAGGCAAGACTGATACAGGAAGTCCTGGAAACCATTTTTTGAGCCAGGGCTCTGGAGGTGGTGCTGCCGCTGGGTCCGAGGGCAGTTTCATTTTTGGGTTCAGTTTCTGCCGAAACCAAGCAGCCAATTTCGGTCATAGATACAGTTTTGACAGAAACTGAAGATCCCGGTTTTGGTCAGGCTCTCTCAGTCATCCAATTTCTAATCCAGTTTACCACCTTGGGTCCCATGAAGCTGCTGAGTTTATTCATGAGCACCCTATAAGGAACCATATCAAAGGCTTTCCTGGAATCTAAGTAGATCACATCCAGCCTAACTGCAGTGGTGGGACTGCATCAGGTTTTTAGAAGGAATCGGGTTAACCTGTGAGGTGCACCTGTTACGGCCATCAGAGATACCAAATTACCCAGTTCCAGGCTGGAGATTTTGGGTGAGTCCTGGATTTCTGATTACCCCATCCTGGTGCATTATGGGACTTGCAACACTGATTTCAATAGGCAGGATCAGGCACTACAAATCCCACACTGCTTTGAGATGTAAGTTCAAAACCAAGACTGGCCAAAAAGTCTCCAGCTGGGACTGGGTAACTTGGCATCTCTAAGTCAAAATGGCAAAGGCATGGTTATTTCAGGCTTCTAAGAAAGGCTGTGGTAACCCGCAGAGAGTGATTATGGTTGAAACCCAAACATCAATAAAGTTGGAGAGGTTACATTTTTCAAACAATGGTCTTGCTAGCTTTGGTGGCTGAGGATTGTTACTACTACTACTACTATTTAGCATTTCTATAGCGCTACAAAGCGTATGCAACGCTGCACAAACATAGAAGAAAGTCCCATGTAACACATGGAGGGGAGCCTGCGTTTTACATTAAGTGTTGGCCTTGTAAGAATGCAAACATGGTTTATTAGTAGAGATGGTGGAGGCTCATACATTTTTGGCATGCTTGGGACTGATAAGGAGGGCAGTGGTAGAAAACATGGGTGGGGAAACTGGCATTGGGTTGCATACGGGTGCTGTATGCTTACATTACCAGAGTGAAAGAATCTCAACTGTACAGCCCAGAGCGACCAATTTGATGCTTTTCTTTCATCATTATTTCCTCGTTCTAAGTCCTCCTGGAGCACAACAAACCCTTATTAAAAGCAGAACCAAATACCACTTAAGCATAAACTGTGGTGTCTCTGCCCTGCACATATTTTGGTTATACCTTCTGTCTTCCCTCCCACAGCAGGAGGAAGGTGGTGAAAATCCTGCCTGCAGTGAGATGCAAATCTGGTTCTGGTTTGCATGTGTTGATTTGACTGCCAAGACCCAGGTCTAGGCAGCAGGTCTTCCCTGTCTCCTTTCACGTATAATGGGAGCAGCCTCCAGAGGAATGAAGCAGAGCCTGTTGTGTTGGCAGTGGGAGAAAGAAAGGAGGCTTACTGGGAAGAATGTATTGTGGTTTCTACAAGGAGAGAGAGGAGCTAAAGGTCGAGTCACTTTGTTTAACAAGTTCATTGGGTTCAACAGTCACTTTTCTGGAATAGGTTCACTGGGGGGTCAACATTAGGGCAAAAAATATCAAACATATAAATGGCAAGTGACCGACTCACCTGCAAATGCGCAGTAGAGACTTCCCGCTCTGTCCCGCCCTCGCGTCAAGACGTGATGACATCAGAGGGCAGAACAGAGAGGGAAACGGAGTGGGAGTGATCTGCTGCTGCCTGCAGCGCTTTCACGCGGAGGTGAGAGGCGCTGTCAGGTCAGTGCAGGGGGCCCGATACGGAGGGGGGCGGGAGCGGCGGTGAGGAGGGTAGCTGGAAATCTCGCCCGTTTTAACGGGCTTAACGGCTAGTTACATTTAACGCATAACATGGTGGCTCCCTTTGGAGGGTTAGGATGCCTGCCTGAATGACTTAAGCCAGTGGTTCCTAAACCTGGTTCTGGAGGCACCCCAGCCATTCAGGTTTTTGGGATATCCACAATGAATATTCATGAGAGGTATTTGCATTCACTGTCTCCACTGCATGCAAATCTCTCTCATGAATATTCATTGTGGATATCCTGAAACTTGAGTGGCTGGGGTGCCTTCAGGACCAGGTTTTGGAACCACTGGCCTAAGCAACTATGTTTTGAAAAATGCAATGATTTGCCAGCTGATGTGCTATTAGATCAGAAGTTAATCTTTTACAAATCTGTTTATTGAAATCTTTTAAGCCACACACATACATCTAATTTTCGAAAGTGTAATAAATACGTGCACTTTCCACGCCCGTTAATATGACTTAAATATTCCCATACATTTGATCCGCTTAACTACCGAATCTTCAAATAAAACTCTGAGGGAACTTTTGTGTTTAAGAATCAGGTTGGTTTGCTTAGGCTGAAGAATCTACACATGCTTTTATGCCGATTTATAAAGAAAAACTGAAAGATGCTAATGAAGAGTTATTTGCAGTGTATGCAGACAGTTTTAGCTGGTGATTATTACAGCAAGGTCCAAAGAAGACGGCAACCAAATTTCGATTTCAGTGCTAAAATCTGGTCCAATAAAATTCCAGTTTTGGCTTAAAATGTTTTTAAAATGTTGTCTGGTTTTCAGTTTCAGCCAAAACTCGTGGTCTTGGTAGTGACCAAAAGTGTTGCTCCCTCCTCCCAAACAGCAGTATCTCCATCTTCTCCCCCCTCCCAAAAAAAAGGAGTAGCCCCCCTCCATATCCCCCCCCCCCGATATGCCTCCTAACCACCCACAGTCCCGTCCCCCCCCCCCCCCCCCGGCCTAGGTAGGCCTACTAGGAGGCATATTTTCAAAGCACTTTGGGAGGCTAAGTTCCATAGGTTTCTATGGAACTTTGGAAAGCTAAGTGCTTTGAAAATGAGCTTGCTAGTGGTCTAGCGGTGTGATCAGGGAAGGAGTGATCCTTACTTGCTTTTGCCCATGCTAGCTTCACTCTCAAAATGACTGCCCCGATCTCTAGTGGCAGCCTTTTTTTGACTGTAAGATAGAGGTTGTGGCAAACATTTTGAAAGCAAAGCCAGGGGTACCTTACAATCACAAAATAGCTGCTGTGACCTCTAGCAGCGGTCTCACAAGAGGTCACAAGAAACATTTTCAGAGTGGAGCTGGCACGGGCAGGAGCATCCTGGAATCGCTCCTGCCCCAACTATACTCCTACTCCTAAACCACCAAGCTTGGAGGGTTGGTGGGTAGCAACATGTTGGAAAGGGGTCCAGAGGGCAGAGCTACTCCTGTTTGAGGAGGAGGGAAGATTAGGCTTCATTTAGTTTGAGTAACATAGTAAATTACGGCAGATAAAGACCTGTACGGTCCATCCAGTCTGCCCAACAAGATAAACTAATTTTACATGGTATGTGATACTTTATATGTATACCCGAGTTTGATTTGTCTTTGCCTTTCTCAGGGCACAGACCATAGAAGTCTGCCCAGTACTGTTCTTGTACTAAGTTCTGAAGCTGACATTGAAGCCCCTTAAAATTTACACTCCAGCCCATCCCTATCTATTCAGTCACGATCAGGGTGTAGAAGTCTGCCCAGGTCCCGTTTTGTTTCCAATTACTGGCGTCACGTCACCACCCAATCTCCGCTAAGATTCCAGGGAACCATTCCTTCTAAACAGGATTCCTTTGTGTTTATCCCATGCATGTTTGAATTCCATTACCATTTTCATCTCCACCACCTCCCGCGGGAGGGCATTCCACAAATCCACCACCCTCTCAGTGAAAAAATACATCCTGACATTAGTCCTGAGTCTACCCCCCTTCAACCTCAATTCATGTCCTCTAGTTCTACCGCCTTCAGACTCATTTTTTGCCAGAACCTGTTTCTCCTTCATCTTTGGCCAAAACACAGCAGCCTCAGCTGTAGGTTCGGTTTTAGACAAAATCAATCAGATGCTTTCAGCCAGACTCATTTTTTGCCAGAACTCGAAAAACTGGTTTTGGTCACCCTCTCATCCAAACAGTTTTCCATAAGTATTGATTTTATTGCTTTTAAGGCTGAAAGGTTTGCACGGAGTCCCCCCCGCCTACGTAAGCATAAATTGTTTCCCATGAGACACTCCTGTAGCACTGTGACTGAAGAACCTGTGGTGTCAGACAGGGGTGCCTGCTCCAAACAGCTTTTCTGAGTTGCCAGAAGTCGGACATGGGTTGCCCACCCAAGAAGCCTGCATGAAGTCTTAATGTTCTTATTTGTTATACCCATGTTTCTTGACTGGATTGAAACAAATTGGAGGACATATATTTGAATTCAATGAATGGTTAAGCTCTGGAACTTGTTGCTGGAGGATGTGGTAACAGCAGTTAGCGTAGTTGGGTTTAAAAAAGATTTGGACAAGGTCCTGGAGGAAAAGTCCATAGTCTGCTACTGAGACAGACATGGGGAAGCCACTGCTTGCCCTAGGAATGGTAGCAGCATGGAATGTTGCTACTATTTGGGTTTCTGCCAGGTACTTGTGACCTGGATTGGCCACTGTTGGAAACAGGATACTGGGCTAGCTAGACCAGTGGTCTGACCCAGTATGGCTATTCTTATGTTCTCCATGGAGCCTAGACGTTCTCTCCTGTGTCTTTGTATAGTGCTACATACACCTGGTAGCACTATAAAACACGTAGAATGTCATTTTGTTGTGTTGCCTGGATAAATAACCTCAAAAATAAAATCAAAACTGCTTCTTGATATATCTGCAGTTTATCCTTTCCTTTCTTTTCCCAAGTGCACGGTGATGGGGAACCACGGATAGATACACAGTTTGAAACATAAAAACATACAGCAGAGAGCAGATGGGGAATTTGCAAATTAATTTTTGCACAGGAATCAGATAATTCTTGCTGTGGGGATGGAGGGGGTCTGCTACAGAGCAGCCATTGTTTGCAACTTGGCCCTATAAGAAGGAAAAAAAACCTTGTAAACAGACACTGAACAAGGGGTGACAACATTTGCAAGTTAAATTCAGTGTCATTGCACAGCAGTTTCATTAAGGCTGCCAACTAGTTCTTTTTTGTTTTGTTTCCTCCACCTCCCCCCCCCCCCCCCCCCCCCAGAGCAAGCTGCCTCTAGTTTTAACCCACTGCGTGCAGCAGTGTTTCTTTGGGTAATGGTGTGGCTGCTCCATTAGAGCACTTCAGTGTGCAGAATAAATATACAAAACGTTTTGTGCTATCATGGAAACCACAAAGATGACATTCCCCATCTGAAATGATATAAAACCCAACTACATTTATTCATTTTGCGAAATGTTTTAACATGTTACAATAACAACATTGTACACAGTCAACAAACAACAAGCATACACGAACAATGAAGAAAATATTAATTGTAAGCAAATGTAATTCTGAATGTGATAATCTAGTTGCTTTCATTTACGGTAAAGATTTGAAAACAATGTCTACATTTTGTCAAGTTGTTGTTTGTTATTTTAGTGGCCACTGACCCTGTCCCCAAAAGACACCTCTGGAGCACAAAAATCACCCTGCTTGGTACTCTCCCATGTAGGCTCCCTGCTTCCTCCACCCTCCCATAGATATAGTTTGAGGTGGGCACTGTGTATGATGAACCAACATTTCAAGTGCTGATGCTGAATTGGCTCCTCTTCCTCCCCTGTTAATATGACTTCTTTACCCTTTGCTCCCCACCCCTCCCCCAAAGAAAGCAGGCAAATTACATCTATGCACTTCTTCACCATCATTTGCCTTGAGGGGGCATGCTTAAGAGATGGGCGTCCTCAGCCGATAATAGAAAAAAGAAGGGCGTCCCTGACGAGCATTTGGCCGACTTTACTTGGTCCATTTTGTTTCACGACCAAGCCTCAAAAAGGTGCCTGAACTGACCAGATGACCATCAGAGGGAATCGGGCATGACCTCCCATTACTCCCCCAGTGGTCACCAACTGCCTCCCGCCCTACAAAAAAAAAAAACATTTAAAAACATTTGTTCCAGCCTCAAATTTCATACCCAGCTCCACCACAGTAGTATGCAGGTCCCTGGAGCAGTTTTTAGTGGGTGCAGTGCACTTCAGGCAGGCGGACCCAGCCCCACCCCCCTCCTGTTACACTTGTGGTGGTAAATGGGAGCCCTCCAAAACCCACCAGAAACCCACTGTACCCACATCTAGGTGCCCCCCTTCACCCCTAAGGGCTATGGTAGTGGTGTACAGTTGTGGGGAGTGGGTTTTGGGGGGCTCAGCACACAAGGTAAGGGAGCTATGCACCTGGGAGCAATTTGTGAAGTCCACTGCAGTGCCCCCTAGGGTGCCCGATTGGTGTCCTGGCATGTGAGGGGGACCAGTGCACTATGAATGCTGGCTCCTCCCACGACCAAATGCCTTGGGTTTGGTCATTTTTGAGATGGGCGTCCTCGGTTTCCATTATCGGCAAAAACTGAGGTCGCCCATCTCTAAGGTCGACGATCTCAACATTTAGGTCGACCTAAATGTTGAGATTTGGGCATCCCTGACCGTATTATCGAAATAAAAGATGGACTCCCATCTTGTTTCGATAATACGGGTTGCCCCGCTCCTTCACGGCGCCGTCCTTAGAGATGGTCGCCCTTAGAGATGGTCGTCCCCGTTTGAAAATGCCCCGCCACGGGGCTCATTTTCAAAGCACTTAGGCCCCAATGCTCAGAAGCAAATAAAGGCGCTAGAGGCCATTAGCGCCAGACTAGCACCCACATTTGCTAGCACAGAATGCTGAAAGCTGATGAGAACATGAAACAATTAGCTTGCCAGCTCTCAGCACAATGAGCATGCAAAATTCAGGGCGTAGCCAGACTTCGGCGGGAGGGGGGTCAAGAGCCTGGGGCGATGGGGCACATTTTAGCCTCCCCCCGGTGCCGCCGACACCCCCCGCCGCCGCCAGCACCACCACCACCAACCCTCTCGACCCCCCCCCGCCCACCCGCCCACCGTCGCCTACCTTTGCTGGCGGGGGACCCCAACCCCCGCCAGCCGAAGTCTTCTTCCTTCATTTGGTTTCTGAGTCTGACGTCCTGCACGTACAACGTACAGGACGTCAGACTCACAGAAACAGAACGAAGCCCTGCAGATCGCCAACAAAGGTAGACGGCAACGGCGGGTTGGTGGCGGGAGGGGGGTTGACAGTGTCATCGGCAGGGAGGTCCAGGGCGAAATCTATGGGGGCCCCGGCCCCCGTGGCCCCATAGTTGCTACACAAGAGAAAAACGAGTGGAAATACAATTTCAAGAGATCAAACCAAGAAAAGAGGTGAAATGCTCCGAAAAACTTTATTGAGGACCCAACACGGTCCGTGTTTCGGTTTTTAAAAAAACCTTCATCAGGGGTCAATCAGTAGTAGCACGGGAAATATACTGACAGACAAAGGGAGCTTGTAAAAATGTAGTCTCTTGGCTGAGAAAAACAGTGTAGCCTCGTATCAACGGGTTTGGTTTCATTATTTTGAAACCAAACCCGTTGATACGAGGCTACACTGTTTTTCTCAGCCAAGAGACTACATTTTTACAAGCTCCCTTTGTCTGTCAGTATATTTCCCGTGCTACTACTGATTGACCCCTGATGAAGGTTTTTTTAAAAACCGAAACACGGACCGTGTTGGGTCCTCAATAAAGTTTTTCGGAGCATTTCACCTCTTTTCTTGGTTTGATCTCTTGAAATTGTATTTCCACTCGTTTTTCTCTTGTGTTGGACTTTTGTGGAAATTTTTGGACCTTTCATTTCTACGGCCCATAGTAGCTACGCCCCTGATGCAAATGCATGCAGATGAGGACTAGAGAGTGACACGGTAATCATTACTGTGGTAATTACCGCTGTAATGGGAAATTTAAAAAAATTATGTGGTACTACCATGGTAATGATAAGATGTTATGTGGTAGTGCCACGGAAGCGGAGACTGCCATTACTTTATCCCTGTGGTAATAGGAATAAAAGACTTGCCACCCTGCTCCCCCCCCCCCCCCCCCCCCCCGCCCCCCAAGCCTACCTTAACTCACGTAATGGCCTCTTCAGGGCAGGAAAGAAGCCAACTCTTTTCTGTCTGCTGCTGCTGCTTTGCCTGATACAGCCGCCTCTTCAAAATGGCCGCCGAGACTTCAAGCGGAAGGGGGCATAGTTGGAACCATCCTTTCTCTTGTCCTTTTTCATTGGATCTGTTTCTTTATTAATGCTAATTTGTACAATGTACTCTAAACTGCTGAGAGCTAACTGATGTAGTAGTATATAAAGTGAGTTATAAATAATAGATTGTTATCTGATACATTTCTAGATTGAAATATTAATGTAAAGATGTGAAATTTGATTGGTAGTGAGCCAAAAGTTTTCTGTAACAAGTCTGTTCTGTAGTATGGAATTCTCCCAGATCCCTGGCTGCTGCATTTTAGGGTCCTTTATTATTTTAAAACAATTTCACTGATATATATATATATATATATATATATATATATATATATATATATATATATATATATATATATATATATATATATATATATGGGTTTCTGCAAAAATAAAAATCACCTTAAAAGGATTTTCACCCTAGTAAAAAAAACAAAACACAGCCATTGATGCTTTTCAGAATCTCCTCCCCAACAAAACAAGCACAACCTGTACCTAGATTATGCATGCACCGAAAAAAAAAGAGTAGAATTAGGTTATCTACTAATTTTATTTCCTTTATTCCCTCCAGATCAGTCCAGCTTTGTGGGTATACTGTATACTCTCCTGCCAGCAGGTGGAGACTGAGAACTATTGGCTTATCTCAAACATAAGGGGTGAAGTAAATAACATCAAATTCAGTATAACTTCACCAGTTCAGTGTAAAAGGTTCTTGAAAAATCACCTAACAATTTTCTTGAAAAGGAGGAAAACAAAGCTCAGAAATAGGTGATATTTACAAGCACACTTCTATCTTTCAATCACTGGCTTAAAAAAAAAAACCTCCCCAAGTAGTAATAAAATGATCAAATTGTTTAAATTTTAGTTTACACAAAAATCATTTATCTTTTGTGTGGTGAAACAAGATCTCCCCGATGCTGGCCACTCTTTCAGGGTGCCAAATCCCGCTGCTTCAGGGGGTAGTCACCATCATAAACACTCCTCGACAGCATCTGAAAATTTGCTCTTTCTTCTGTGAGAGGCTAAAATGGCTAGGGCCAGTGGCGTTCCTAGGCTGGCTGGCACCCGGGGCGGATCGCTGATGCCCCCCCCCCCCCCCGGCAAAATTACACCCCCCGCCCCGGGTGCAGCACGACCCCCCCCCCCCCCCCCGGGTGCATTTTTACCTGCTGGGGGGTGCTGCGCGCCTGTCGGCTCCGAGTTTGCTCGTTCCCTGCTGCTCCCTCTGCCCCGGAACAGGAAGTAACCTGTTCTGCACAGTGGGAGCAGCAGGGAGGGAACGAGCGGACTCGGCCAACAGGCGTGCGGCACCCCCCCCCCCTGGCTAGGGCTCTTCAGACATCTGAAGGGAGATATGATAGCAGTATGAGTGGAGTGGAACAGGTAGATGTGAGTCGCTTGTTTACTGTTTCCAAAAATAATAGGACTAGGGGGCACACAATGAAGCTACAAATTAGTACATTTAAAACAAATCTGAGAAAATATTTCTTCACTCATCGTGTAATTAAACCCTGGAATTCGTTGCCAGAGAATGTGGTAAAAGCAGTTAGTTTAGTGGGGTTTAAAAAAGGTTTGGATATCTTCCTAAAAGAAAAGTCCATAAGCCATTATTAAGATGGACTTGGAAATATCCACTGCTTATTTCTAGGATAAGTGGCATAAAATGTATTGTACTGTTTGGGGATCTTGCCAGGTACTTGTGACCTGGTTTGGCCACTGTTGGAAACAAGATACTGGGCTTAATGGACCTTCAGTCTGTCCCAGTATGGCAATGCTTATGTTCTTATGAGTCCAGCTCTTGCAACTGGGGAAACAACTGAGACAGCAGTGCACTCTGACCCAGGGTACCAAGTCCAAAGTCACTGTCATGGATCCCAGCACTTATAGATAATCCCATGCTGCTACTTTGGGTTCTTGCACAAGGCCTTGTTCTGTCACTAAATCTTGTCCACTCTGCTCCTCAGCAGGAAGAGTTTCCCCCACCGGGTATTGAAAAGCTCCCCATATATCTGACTGTGACGGGACCAACTTGCTCTTGGCTGAGTTCATTACACAGCCCAGTTCCTGACAAACCTGAATCACTTGACTAGTGCCCTCTCATTCTCCCCATAGGACTATACCTAGATTATCCAGTTGCCCATGTATAGGTGTACTAACACCCCTTCCTTGCATAACGCAGCTGCCACCACACCCATTATCTTGAAGAAGGTGCTGTGGCTAAACCAAATGGTACAGCCTGAAACTGGAAATGCTGACCCAACACCTCAAATCTAGAACTGTTGATATGGCTGGAAAGGAACGTGCAAATAAGCTTCTGTCAGTTCTAGCAAAGTCAGATACTCCTCCCACTGAACCACAACAATGACAGATCTCAGCATCTCCATCTGAAATCTTGAGGCTTTAGGGGCCTGATTTACCTGCTAGAGGTCGAAAATCGGACAGATCGGGTGTTATTTTAAATTACTTTCTGACCTTTCATCCCTACATTTTGAAGATTATATATATATATATATTTTTTTTTTTTTTTTTTTACTGACAATGCTTTATTCAGTATGTCATCTATTCTCTGCCTCTACCCTTTGTGTTCTCTTAAATGCCTATGTGATTTCAGGCCTTGATTACTGTAATTCTTTGCTTCAGGGTATTTGGAAAAAGGACATCCATCATCTACAATTGGTCCAGAATGCAGCCATTCGCCTTCTGTTTGATGTTTCTCGATTTGACCATGCCACACCTTTATTGCTACTACTACTACTACTATTTAAGCATTTCTATAGCACTACAAGGCGTACGCAGTGCTGCACAAACATAGAAGAAAGACAGTCCCTGCTCAAAGAGCTTACAATCTATTGCAGGAAAAGTACTGGTTGCTAGTGGTGTCATTCCTCATTTCCTATAAGCTGATCCTTTTAGTACACAAGAGTCTATATTTGGGTCAACCCTTTTATCTATTTCAATATCTTCGGCCTTATTGCCCATTGAGAGCACTTCATTCATCATAGCAAAGTCTCCTCCAAATCCCTTCCCTTCATCACATTCATCTCTTATCTATACATTCTCGTATCTTTAGAGTCATGAGCCCTCTCCTCTGGAATTACATCCCACTAGATCTCCGTTTGGAAACTTCCCTTCCTATTTTCAAAGCTTGCCTTAAAGCTCATTTATTTATTAAGGCCTTTGATCCTTGTCGCTCTTCGCTACCCATTGGTACAACTGAGGTGTTGTGATGGTGTTTTCTTTCTCCATTTTGTGTGATTGCTATAAGATTTTGCTTTTTCCTCCTTTCCTTTATTTATATTGTAGTTCCTTTCATTTTTTATTATAAATTTTAGATTTGATCATTTGCACTGTAAACTGCTTTGATGGTTCTCCCTAAAGCGGTATATCAAGCTTAATAAAAACTTCAAAACTTGAATCTTCTGCCTCTGCTGCACTCTCCACAGTCACCTGACCATGGTCTACTGACTGCCTCCACTGATCTGTCTAAGACCACTGCATCTCTGCAACTTAATTTATCACCTGGGCTGTCCGACCAGCAGCTCCCACCAGGAATGCAGCACCATCTGTGATTCTGCAGACATGCTGTGGTTTACACTCCGCCCACTCTGTGCAAACAACATAACTGCCTAGCTTGAGTATTACATGACCGTTCCACTTTGGCTGCCAGAAATCTATCCCCTGGCTAAATTCTTCCTCCCTCTAGTTGACACTAAGGTATCCCCTAAGGCCCTGCAGTCAGACAGCGTCCCTAAAAGCGTTGGGCCTCTAATAAGTGGGATTACATTTATTTCTCAAGATTTTACTGGTTTTTTATTGTTATTAGTGTTGGAAACCCTAAGTTAGGCACTTGAGGAACCCCTCCAAGAAGTGAGGAGAGGGACTGAGACACAGGCAGCCAGACCCCTACCTCCCCTATCAAGGTGATGGGATGGGAGGGGACAGGCTGAAAGACCTGGAACACAAGTGTGTGCCACCACCAGACAAAGCTGAATCCTGGTCAAAGTCCTTTCTTCACTTTTTATTTTCCTCTCCGCCAAATACAGGGAAGGGAACCCCAGCCTACTTGACTAGAGAAACTGCATAGGAGATTGAGAAATACTAGCTGGTAGAGGGCTACACAGGATAATTATAGGGTGATGTTTAGGTTTATTGGTTCTTGATATACCACCTTTCAGAGCCCAAAAATCAAAGTGTCTACATAAAAACAAAAGGGAAAGTAATGCCAAGTTACTGACAGGAAAGAGAAGAGAGAAAGGAAAAATGGAGTGAGCAGACAAAAAGAGAGAAAGGAAAGTCATAGTTAAAAAGAAAAAGCTCTTTCGACACTACAGAAATCTGCTCCATATCAAAAAGAACTCCCAAGTATTTAAAACTATCAAACACCTGAACCAAAGTGCCTAAAAGAACAGGACTAAGGTGCCTGGTAATCCAGCAGGCTGTCAACTTCAATACATTCAAAACCAATCAATGGTCAGTAAACCAACTGGAGATGGCACTCATGCATGCCTGCAAAGACCTTAGGCTAAGTGTGTCCACTGGAGCCTTGGTCACCAACAGGATATCATCTGGATGGAGTTCTACAGTCTGTGTCCCATATATGGCAAAGACAGATCAGGATGGGCTGGAGTGGGTTTCACAGCAACTCCAGTGGCTGGGAAGTAGGGCAGACTTTTTTTACGGTCTGAACCCTGAAAATGGCAAGGATGGGTCAGGAGCAAATATGAATATTTTATACCACGTTCATATCGTATGAGTGTGGGTCTTGTATATCTCAGTGGGGGAGGGGAAGACATTGTATAGTGGAACTTAGTGAGTAAAATGTAATAATAATACTATTGGATTGTTGATTCAATAATGCTTTGATAATGAATGTGACTGTTGGGTAGACTGGATGGACCATGCGGGTCTTTATCTTCCATCATTTCTTATGTTACTATTAGCATAGGGATAGATAGAAACATGGCAGCAGATAAAGGCCATATGATCCAGTCTGCCTGTAGCATGATATATGTTTAATTCTCAGTTAGTAACATTTCCTGTAACATGCCCATCCTCTCTAACCCCTAATTCTTCTTGTTCCTAAGCGATCCCACATGCTTAGCCCATGCCATTTTAAATTCCGGAACAGTCCTTGACTCCACAATCTCCACCGGGAGGCCATTCCACGCCTCTACCACCCTTTCTGTGAAATAGTACTTCCTTACATTACTCCTAAGCCTATTCCCTCTTAACTTTGTCATATGCCCCCTCATTCCGGAACTCTTCATTTTAAAAAGGCTCTCTTCCTGTACATAAATGCCCTTGGAGATATTTAAACGTCTCTATCATGTCTCCTCTCTCCCTCCTCTCTTCCATTTGCATTTGCTTATTCCAAAATCCTGAATTACAGATAATAGGGGCTCAGAAAAATATTAAAAAGAATAGACAAGGCAGACCCCTGTGGGACACCACACCCCGACTTGTTTTAGACACACCATTCTCATTTAAAACAGTAGACAATTGATCAGAGAGAAAAGATGAGAACCTGTTCAACACCGTATTCCCAAGCCCACCAATTTCAAATGCCACAACAGAAGGGAATGGTCCCCCCTCCGAAGGGACACCACCTTGTAGTGGTGGAGGGGCTTCTGTGTTTCAGTGACTCAGAGGGCTATGCTAAAGGGTTACCCATATCAGACAGGCCTCTGAGAAGAAACCAAAGAGTGTCCCAACTAGGGAGAGTGGAAAGATGGCGACCTGAAGCTCATACGCTCAACGGCCCAGCTGACCTCTGAAGTTCTGTCTTTGTTTACTTGAAATTTCCTCTCTGCATTTGCAGTTACCTTAACTGAGAGGAAGGGGACAATCGGGGGTCAGCCACCGATGGCCAGCGTTTTGTCCCCTGTGCAGCAAGTGTGGGACCGCTGCGTGATGAGCTGCCCACAGATGACTGGGTTGGTGAGTCCTTTGATTAGCGCCGGCGAAGGAGCGTCAACGCTCTAGGACCTGGAAACAACTTCATTGCTCCAGAATCATTTAACCACCATGTCCAAAGGAGTGGAGGAGTGAGTTAGGAGTGTATGCTGAAACAGAAGTCGTTTACAGCTGAACCCGTGTCGGCAGTGCCACTCCTAAACCCACAAGAGCTATCAGCTTGGAGTTTTTGGCTCCCGTGGTTACATTGAATATCATCTGGAAGGCGCTCCAGGACCAGTAAATAAGTTTGCTTCTGATATAATCTTATTAGTGAGCCACATGGATAATCTAATCGAATCCTTTGAGAATGAAAAATTGATAAGTCAAATGAAGTTCAACAGGAGTAGGAAATGGTTAAGATTTTGAAGATGATAGTAGACCAAAAAATTTTGAACAAAATGAATATTATTACAGATGACTAATATCGAGATTGTTGTTTTCCCAGAGTTCCGGGTATGACTCCTAAAGTTTTTTTCCTCCGAAATGATTCCTCTTAGTATATTTATTCAAAAGGAGTGAAGCCTGTGAAACTGGGATTACCTTAATCAGTGGGAATTGGATTAGAGACTGGTTTTAAAAGAGAAAAAATGAAATCAGTTGTATTATTTCCACTAATATTGGACAATAAGTATGTTTCCAATGAAATACATTGACTATACACCATTTTGGGTTTGAAGAAGCCAACCAGATGATCAATGTGGAATAATGATTCAGATAAATAATAACTGGGGATAATCAGATTAATACCACGTTTTCTTTGTTTACTGTTGTTTAATTGATCGCCTTGTCTTGTTTCACTCTCCCTATTTTGTGGTCTAAGGAAGAGTAAATAATTACCTGATTGAAATTATTCTTGTACTATTTTGTCTGTATTTCTGGCAAGTTATTTTAGTGCCTGTAAAATTAAATTGTTATAAATAAAATAAAATAAAAAGACGGGAATGGTCCACCAATTCCAGGGATATGGTCAAAGCTATGTAACCATTGTCCAAAACACTAAGCACTTCACTATGAAAAGCTTCCAAGGTTGTCTCGGTACTATAACCAGAGTGGAATCCTGATTGATTAAGATGAAGAATATTACAGGACTCAATAAAACAATTCAGTTGTTTCATCACTATCTTTTCCATCAACTTAGAGGTTCTAGTGGACAGTAAATCACTCTCACATTAAACAACTTAGTAAGTGATGTTAACAGACTGAGAAGAACACTAGCCTTGACCATGGGGTGAATCCAGTAGGATTGCAATATCAACAGAAGGAACAGCCCCGTCCCTCCAGTCAGGAGCACTAGCTGAATAACCCAAAATAAGGCCAACATCTTAGCGTGTACAACGGGGTCTGAAGTTGCTCTACCTTGTCAATAAAATAGTCTGCCAAACTATCAGCAAACTGCAAAGTAATTAGTGATTTCATGTTACTCTTTCCGCTTTTGTCTCCATCCAAGATGTACCTAAAGAATGCCTTACACCGATGGCAATGCTCTGCTGTCCTAAGCTGTTTCTTCAACAGTGTAAGTCCATCATGATACCACCCATCATCACCCCTCTTGACGTGACGTTTGCCACAATGGAGCCACAGCATCCAATGCCTTTGATAGACAAGATGTATCTTAGTTACTTCTGCAAAGGCAACTTGTAATAGTTCACAGGAAAAATAAGATCTGAAATGATGGTCCTCTCAATGTTTTAATTTGAAGTATTAACACATATACAGCAGAGAGGGTCAAGCACAAGCAGTCCAGAAAAAAGCAACAAAGGGTTCTCAAGGATGGAACAAGTGTGCTTTATTAGTGACCCAAGATGGGTCGTGTTTTGCCATAACTAAGCCTGCCTCAGGGGGTGAAATCCACCAAGCACTACTTGACACACAAGTGATTGCTCAGAATGTAGATGTAGTTGCTCAACACAATGTTAGTCTGCTCTAGAGACAGAAAAAGAGATGACTGGTGCAGTAGAAAACGCCAGAAAGTTGTGCCAAGTTATTTTAGGGACATCACTGAAAAAATATTTTCAAATTAATTACAAAATAAGTAAAAAAAAAAAAATAATAAGAAAAAGTAAAATGTTAGAAAGCAAAGAAGATGTGTCTCCCCAAACACACCTCCGGCTCCTAATATTTTGGAAACATCGTTTGTATGAACCCGCTAATTTTGCTTCAACCTAATGAAGAGGTGTGGTAGCCCCACCCTCCCACTCTGTCAGACTATTAAAGAAATGCTTTGATGCTTCTCTTATATATACTAATCTGCTACCACATTTGCTTATTTCCGATCTGACGAAGAAGGGCAACCTTCGAAAGCTAATCAAGAAATGTATTAAGTTATGTCCAATAAAAAAGGTATCATCTTATTTTCTTTTCCATGTTTTATTTTGTTTGATTTCTATAGATTCTACATGGAATGTTGCTATTCCACTAGCAGAAAGCGAATTCACAATATCAATGTCTCTGGTAACATTCAACAACTTGTGTACACAAACCAGGACTCTTAGCCACCAACTTCAAGAAAGTGCTAACAAAACAGTTCACACCAGTATAATGTGGCAAATATATAATTTATGTGTATAGAGTACCCTCAGATATAAACCACTATAACTGCAGTCAATAATGCTGCTAAAAAGTGGCATAGCACTTCTTTCATTAGGTAACTCTAACAATTTTTTGGGGAGAGCAACATATGCTCATTTTTTTATGCGTCCCAATCACCACAGTGCTATAAAATCACTTGTTACTTTTAAAATAGTATATACTAGGTGAAAACTGTGCACTTATCTTTTAAGTTCTTGCCTCCCAGGCAGAACTATCTTGCCTTGCTGAAACATTTATCAGTTGCCTTCCCCTGGAACTGCCCGACTCCGTGGATTGCTTGAACAAAGAAAAGAAGCAACAAAGGAGGAAGATAAGATCTATGCAGCCTTAACCCTTGTCCCTGAGGAAAATGATTGAAACCCCACGGAGTCGGGCAGTTCCAGGGGAAGGCAACTGATAAATGTTTCAGCAAGGCAAGATAGTTCTGCCTGGGAGGCAAGAACTTAAAAGATAAGTGCACAGTTTTCACCTAGTATATACTATTTTAAAAGTAACAAGTGATTTTATAGCACTGTGGTGATTGGGACGCATAAAAAAATGAGCATATGTTGCTCTCCCCAAAAAATTGTTAGAGTTACCTAATGAAAGAAGTGCTATGCCACTTTTTAGCAGCATTATTGACTGCAGTTATAGTGGTTTATATCTGAGGGTACTCTATACACATAAATTATATATTTGCCACATTATACTGGTGTGAACTGTTTTGTTAGCACTTTCTTGAAGTTGGTGGCTAAGAGTCCTGGTTTGTGTACACAAGCTATTCCACTAGCAACATTCCATGTAGAAGTCAGCCCTTGTAGATCACCAATGTGGCCGCGCAGGCTTCTACATGGAATGTTGCTAGTGGAATAGCAACATTCCATGTAGAATCTCCAATAGTAGCAACATTCCATGTAGAATCTCCAATGGTATCTATTTTACTGTCATAGTAATGCTTGAATGTTTTCACTTATATACACTGTCAGCGAGCACATTTGCTTATTTCCGATCTGAGGAAGAAGGGCAACCTTCGAAAGCTAATCAAGAAATGTATTAAGTTATGTCCAATAAAAAAGGTATCATCTTATTTTCTTTTCCATGTTTTATTTTGTTTGATTTCTATTGATAACCTAATGAAGGGAATGTAGCTCTCCAGAGCTAATCAGGAATATAGTGAACCAAAGTAAACCAAAAGCATCACGGGTTTGGTTAACATCTATTTTTATTTAGAACTAATAAAGCTACTACCTACTGTTTTCAACACGAACACTGAACAAAGCCTACGCACGCACACCCCAGAAAACGATTCCTAAACGTTAGCCTCCCAGTCCCTCCCCTCCCCCAAAAAACCCGGTCAGTCCTCCACCTCTTCTTCTACCCCCGCCCCTTGGCAGTCACGTGTGTGAGCGAACTGTGACTCGTCCTATCAGCGCTGTTCTCTGCTTCCAGGCTGCTTACGTCATACGAAGGCGGAAGCGGGCCTGAGCGGCATGGCGGCGGGGGTGGTGAGGAATTATGTGCGGATTGTAGCAATGGTATTGCTGGTGCCAGCCGGGCGCGTCTTGTCCGAGCCCGGCAAGTGGAGGTTTACGGCGAGCAACGTGAGTGTTTCCGCTGGTTCGGTGCTTCTGGTAGTGGCCTGAGGTGTGGGAAAGGCGATTCCCGTCCTATCCACTTTGGTGACAGCGCTTCCTGTGTTCTAGGTGCTTCTCCGCGGGGAGCCACGTCACGTGGGCGTTGTCGCAACATCCTGTCGGCCGGTCCGTAGTAGAGTCGGTGATATAACCTGGGAGTCATAAGTTAGAATTGGAAACCCTTACTCCCACATTCACAGGGCTGGCCGTCCATGACTTCACACTTACCCAGCCCCCTGAGAGAAAGGCAGGAGATGCCTTCAGGGTGATTTGTTTGTATGTACCCTAGTGACAAGCTGTGAAGAGGCATCACTTACTCTCAGGACTCTTTATCACTTGACTGCCCATTCCTCAATCTTTGGTAACAATCCTAGATGGGCTGTGGTCACCATCTGTGTCTGGGCCTAGAAAGTGAATAAAGGAGAGGGATATGGGGAATACTGATGTAACCCGCTGGTTGTAGAGGTGATCTAGGCAGCTTCGTAGGCACTGCCCACATTGGTGGGATGGAGGGCACATAAAATAACTCATTTGTTTGTCCCTGTGGGTCCTGGCCCTTCAGGCTCTGTCCCCATCTGCAGAAGCTTCGAACACTTATAATTTTATATTTAAGTATAGAAAGGAACAATATGCTGTGCAACTGTTGTTGTAAATCACAAATAGAAAACAATAATAAAAATGAGCAACTTCTTAGAAGATGTGCTGGTGACAGGAATGTTGTATAGGTTCTCCCATGCAAATTTTGCTAGTTGTGGCCAGCGTGTTTACTTGTTTTTCCAAAAAATCAAAATATTGTCGTCTGCATTACTCAAACATAAATAACAGTCCAGTTCATTAACAGGCTTCAAGTAGAAAATGATATGGGAACAAAGTCTGTCCTTGTCCCCATGGGCTCTGTCCCCCATCCCCGCCCTGTGGGCTCTGTCCCTTCCCCGCAGTTGCCCGTGTATATAATTAGGTCTGCCTCACCCATTTGGGCAGCGGAAGCCATGGGCTCTCTGTACTATCCTAGAGAGAACTGCAAATCCCCTCTAGATGCTTAATTACCCCAATCCTGTATCCGCTCATGACAGGCTTACACCGTCATGGCAGTATAGCCCCTAGTACACTCTATAGTTCACACCCAGTTTAACTTGAACCAACAACAGCTTTACTTGTGCGTTCAATTGATGAAGCAAAACATCAAAACAGTTCTTTATAGGTTGCCAACTTATTTATAGCAGTCCTCCTCTCTTCCTCCAATTTTACTTTAAATGTTACAGTTGTTACTTTTACCACTCCTTATATGCACCAGAGGGGTAGTCATGGTAGGCCAGGGCCCATGCAAAATTGTGGCACTCTTGCTATGACTGTCGGGGATCCTTAAACCCTGGCAGCTGAAGACCTCCTCCTCAGGCAGCCAGTTCTCTTCCAAGCAGCAGCAGCTGGCAGCATTTGCCTTAAGCTGACAGTGGCCCCTTTTTGCAAGCACTGAGCATGGCCTACCAGCAGCGGCGGTAACAACCCAGATGTACCACGACTGGCTGCCCAAGGAGGGGGTACTCTTTAGCTGACGAGGTTTAGGGATCCCTGCCAGCTCAGGTATTTAATATTTTGGGTTGGGGAAGGGGACAGAGAGCACAAAGGAGGGGTGCCAATTCTTTGTCCATCCTTTTTGGGCTCAGGCCCACCTGAAATTGGCTGTCTAGCTATGCCCCTGTAATATGCACAAACCCTAGTCACTGGTTAGGTGTGGTATATGCACAGTCACTTTATAAATGCTGTTCCTTGTAGCAGATGTTGAAAGCTTATCAGTGTTAAGATGGTAGGCTAGCAGGATCTGGCAGGCATACAGCCATTGTGGCTCTGCTGGTGGATATTAGGATGTTAATCTTTCTTGCTTTAAAAGTTACCCTTCCTCTGAATGGACAGAGTTGGAAGCCTGGATGATTTAGGCAGATAAACTCTATGAAAATCCCCTTCTCTAAGGTCAAATGTAAGACTTCCGCCAACAACCTTCTGTAGGATCTGATACTTGTCCTCTTTCGTCTGTGACACTTCTCCTGTAGCAGCTGCCAAACTAACTCCTGAGAATACAGTCTGGCTGTCACTGGTCACAGGATATCTGCTGCAGGTTTAGCAAGTAGGGCAGTTGCATGCTAAGGGTGGGGTGATGGGTGTGGTCAGCTCCGTGTGCAGGCAGCAAAGGGGGTGCACTGAGGGCAGTGGCATGCTAAGGGTGGGGTGATAGGTGCGGTCAGCTCCGTGTGCAGGCAGCAAAGGGGGTGCACTGAGCAATCAAGCTAGGTATGCCACTGAAGTAGGATCTCCCTCAGGTAATGGATCAGAGGCTGGAGAAAACCTAAGACCAATTTTGGTGGGCAAAAACCAGGGCTTAAATTACTTTGGGGGAGTTCACCCAAGCACCAAACCCCCTCCTTCATTTCCATTGACTTTCCCAAGTCTCTGGAAAGTTCTGGTGCCAGAAGGTCTGGGTTTTCAGCAGGTATAGGAAACAGAATTTCACCGTTCACCAAAAGGGAGCTCCAGGATAGCTTAAAAAAAGAATTGAAACAAATGGGTTACCATATGGCGCCAGAAAAAGGAGGACGGATTGAGCTAGCCGGGTTTTACTTCCATTGCTTTCCACTGAAAGCAATGGAAGTAAAACCCGGCTGGCTCAATCCGTCCTTCTTTTTCTGGAGCCATATGGTAACCCGTCCCGCTCTCATTGGCTGGACACCTAAAACAGCAAAAGGCTGCATAGGACTAGACACAAAAACAAGAATTAGGAACAGCAGTGATAAATTCATGCAGTTAATATGCTGAACGTCTCCCAATGTTATATTGATAAAGAACATTTGACAGAAGTTCCAGTCTCTAGGTCCAGTCATTTCGGGTTAGCCGCTTTGGGGGTGATTTTATGACGTGCTTTCACACATAAAGCATGTCTTATATGTGACCCATAACTTGTAAAGCTGTTGATAAATAACTATATAAATAAATAACGGAAAATAAGATACCTTTTCTTTGGACTAAATACATTTTGGGGCTCATTTTCTAAGCACTTAGACTTACAAAGTTACATAGGAACTTATGGAGCTTTGTAAGTCGTAAGTGTTTTGAAAATAATGCCTCTATCACCTTATTTTCCATGTTTGTACTTTTAAATGCTTAAAGTGGACAAAAACCACTACCAAAACTGTGTGAGGTTATAGATGGCATAAAAAGTATGCAGAAAGATAGTCTTTTGTGATACACTGTAGTGCCCCCGGTGTGTAATATGGGTGGAGTTACAATGTCCATACATAGGTGATAGACATCTGTTTTCATCTACTTTGGATCAGGTGTAAATCTGTGCTAGAGCATTTGCATTCTGTCGCAGTTAATTCTGGGAGCCTTATTTTTTGTAAAGGTATATAGATGTCTGTATTACCTTTATAAAATACAAAATACATTTCTGGAGATTTTTATGGGTGCCCTGGAAAGCTGTATAGCAGCAAATTGTGTGAGTACTTTTGCATCTGTGTACCTTTTTGCATTTTCAGTCATAAAATTGCCCACGTAGTTTGGCTTTCGAGATGAACAAGTTTATATATGTATTAAATAAATCATGATGAGTACTTTACTTCCTGCAACTGCAAAAGAGCAGATCTACAGCCTGTGACCTCTGCCAGGTTTAAAAGCTAGCACTAGATTTCCTTCCCCCCCCCCCAAAAAAACAAACAAACCCCAAAACACTAGTCAGAGAGCCAATTGCTCCCATGTATTAGGAGAGGAGCAGTTTACCCAGTATTCTGAGTTAACTGTGCTGCAGTTCTGTCTCCCTCATGAGCAGATGTTTATATTTTCTCCATACAGAACCTGATACAAAAAAATCCTGTTTCTCTTTTTTTTTTTTTTTTTTTTACCAGGTGGCAGAATAACAACCTGCTGCAGGGAGCATATAAAAATGAAGTATTGGGGTGAGGAAGGGGGTAATGAGACCAAAATGTCCTTCCACAGAAAGAGGAGCATGAATACAGCCAGAATGTCTTGACGTTCTCCAGTTTAGCACTTCTACTTAAACATGTGTACAATGTTCCTCCAAAGAACTAACACCACCCATAAAGAATTTCACTGTGATAAACTATGATAAAAAGTGAGAGGGGGAGATCTTCGGTTTAAACGCACTGGTTACATTAAAAATAACATAGCCGGTGGTGGGAGGTGGGGCTGGTGGTTGGGAGGCAGGGATAGTGCTGGGCAGACTTATACGGTCTGTGCCAGAGCCGGTGATGGGAGACGGGGATAGTGCTGAGCAGACTTATACGGTCTGTGCCAGAGCCGGTGGTGGGAGGTGGGGCTGGTGGTTGGGAGGCGGGGATAGTGCTGGGCAGACTTATACGGTCTGTGCCAGAGCCGGTGATGGGAGGTGGGGCTGGTGGTTGGGAGGCGGGGATAGTGCTGGGCAGACTTATACGGTCTGTGCCCTGAAGAGGACAGGTACAAATCAAAGTAGGGTATACACAAAAAGTAGCACATATGAGTTTATCTTGTTGGGCAGACTGGATGGACCATGCAGGTCTTTTTTTTCTGCCGTCATCTACTATGTTACGATGACTCAGCATATGCTGCTGCACCACAGGTGCTTGAATAGGCATATTAACATATTCAGTCTGCTACTAAAGCAAATATATTGTGGAGGAGTGGCCTAGTGGTTAGAACATCGGTCTTGATACCCAGAGTTGGCTGGTTAAAATCCCGCTGCTGCTTGTGATCTTGAGCACGTCACTTAACCCTCCATTGCCTCAGGTACAAGATTGTGAGCCCTCCAGTGTGCCTGAATGTAACTCACTTTACGCTACTACTAAAAAAAGTGTGAGCAAAAAAAAAATATATATATATATATCCAAAAATAAATACATTGTGAGTAACTGAGCAAACTTAAAAATAAATGTCCATGCTGTGACACCCAAAAAAGTTATTACCAAAAAAAAAAATCAACAAAAAATACTTCACGCTTTCCCAGCTAGTTTAGCAATTGGCTTCTGCATAATATTTTTTACAGGTGGCATAAAAGATTTAAAAAAAAAAAAAAACAACCCAACATAAACCATTGACAGATGTCTGGGTGGTGCTAAGTAAATAATGTGCTGCTTATCTCAAGCACAGGAATAAACCTCCTTTCTATCTGTTTTTACAGTCCAAGAACATCATCCCCTTCCACAAGACCATGTTTAATGAGACTATCATATCCTTGAAGGGTAAGTGGCTTGTCTGCGTACAACTTACTTCCTTAGCTTCTTGGGTGATTTGTAGTGTTTATTGAGTCAGTGATTCCCATCCTATTTATGGGACCCTTTAACGAAGCTGCAGTAAGCACTAACGTGTGCTTATCACAGGTTAAAAACTAGCGCACCCTGCAGTGATTTTGTGTTTAGTGCACGCTTCCCACACGCTAAAAACAGATTAGCCTGGGAGCCCTTACCATCTAGAAAATGGGTGTCGGTAAGGGTTCCCCTGCTATGGGGAAATTAGCTTGTGTCCTTTAACTCAGAAAATGGCCGTGTTATAAGTGGCCTCAGCACACAGGAAAGCCCCGTGCTACTGACAGTAATGCAGCTTAGTAAAAGGACTCCTGCGCACTTCTCTGTTTTGTATTTAGTACATAAATACATAAACACGAGGATGTTATAATGCCATTGTATCACTCCATGGTGCGACCGCATCTCGAGTATTGTGTCCAATTCTAGTCGCCGCATCTCAGAGAAGGTGCAGAGAAGGGCGACGAAAATGATAAAAGGGAATTGAACGACTTCCCTATGAGGAAAGGCTGAGAAGGTTAGGGTTCTTCATCTTAGAGAAAAGGCGGCTGAGGGGTGATATGATAGAAGTCTACAAGATAATGAGCGAAGTAGAGCGGACAGATGTGAAGCGTTTGTTTACACTTTCAAACAACAACAAAACCAGGGGACACAAGATGAAGCTAGAATATGGTAGATTTAAAACAAACAGGAGAAAGCTTTTCTTTACTCAGCGTGTAGTGGGACTCTGGAACTCATTGCCGGAGAATGTAGTGACAGCAGCTGGCCTTACGGAATTTAAAGGGGGTTTGGACAGATTCCTGAGGGAAATGTCCATTGAACATTATTAAATTTTTTGGGGTTTTGCCAGGTTCTTGAAGCCTGGATTGGCCGCTGTCAGAGACAGGATGCTGAGCTGGGCTTGATGGACCCTTGGTCTTTTCCCAGTACGGCGGTGCTTATGTACTGATAGTATTGCAGCTTAGTAAAAGGGCCCCTATGTACTTCTCTATTATGTATTTATTTAATACGTGTCAATATTTGTAAATCGGGGATATAAAATTTCCCTTGGAATCCTCTTTAAAGGTCCTGGATATTATGCAATATCCTGCTTTCTCTTCAAATACTCGGGTTAACCTGTTAATGGGTAAAGTCTTTTCTAAACTGAGACAATTTTATCAAATTTTGAAGGGCCCTGTTGACTAAGCCGCACTGTAGGCGCACTAACTTTTTAGCGAGCACTAATAATGCTAGAGACACCCATAGGAATATATGGGTGTCTCTAGCATTAGCGCACGCTAAAAAGTTAGCGTGCCTACAGCGAGGCTTAGTAAACAGGGCCCTAAAATATTTACCTCCCTGTTTATAAAGCTGCACGGCATTTCCAACACAGCCCATTCAAAATGAATGGGCTGTGTTGGCAGCACCGCCAGCCACCAGCGTGGCTTTGTAAACGGGGGGCCTTATTATCTGAAACAATTTAAAACAGTTAACTCCAGTCTGTATATAGACTTAGTTGAATTATTGAGTTTCTGGGCATGGGCAGTTGGCACATATGCAAGATCTGAGCTTGTGGGGGGTGCCAACATTGGTGGCTCATGGAGCTGTTGGCAACTGCTGAGCTGAGCTGCGGACTTCTTTCTGGATGCTGTCAGGAGAGGTATTCAGCTGGTGGGTTTTTTTTTTCTTTTTAAGTAGAGGAGTGTGGTAGCCGTGTTAGTCCACTCTTAAGGTTATCAATAGAAATCAAACAAAATAAAACATGGAAAAGAAAATAAGATGATACCTTTTTTATTGGACATAACTTAATACATTTCTTGATTAGCTTTCGAAGGTTGCCCTTCTTCCTCAGATCGGAAATAAGCAAATGTGCTAGCTGACAGTGTATATAAGTGAAAACATTCAAGCATTACTATGACAGTCTGACAGGGTGGGAGGAGGGGGGTGGGTAGGAAGTATGCATGGGGACACTGTCAGCTAGCACATTTGCTTATTTCTGATCTGACGAAGAAGGGCAACCTTCGAAAGCTAATCAAGAAATGTATTAAGTTATGTCCAATAAAAAAGGCATCATCTTATTTTCTTTTCCATGTTTTATTTTGTTTGATTTCTATAGATTCTACATGTAGAAGTCAGCCCTTGTAGATCACCAATGTGGCCGCGCAGGCTTCTGCGAGTCTGACGTCCTGCACGTACGTGCAGGACGTCAGACTCACAGAAACAGAAGCCTGCGCAGCCTTCTACATGGAATGTTGCTAGTGGAATAGCAACATTCCATGTAGAATCTCCAATAGTAGCAACATTCCATGTAGAATCTCCAATGGTATCTATTTTACTGTCATAGTAATGCTTGAATGTTTTCACTTATATACACTGTCAGCGAGCACATTTGCTTATTTCCGATCTGAGGAAGAAGGGCAACCTTCGAAAGCTAATCAAGAAATGTATTAAGTTATGTCCAATAAAAAAGGTATCATCTTATTTTCTTTTCCATATTTTATTTTTTCTTTTTGTATTGTTATTTTTATATTCAATTTACAAGACATTTCAAGATTATACACATGAATAAGAAAAATCAATATTTCAATTTAAGAAAAAAAAACATTTTACAATATAATATGAAAAAAAGAAATAATAATAAGACATATATTACTCAAGTCCACTAGAGTGAGGATCCAAGAAACATATCTCAGGAGGTATCCAAGGAAAAACTATTATTAAACAATTTAATTAACACCTAGAAAAGACAGTGAATTATCTTATTTTACTCCTGTTGTATTTTTAGAGGCTATGAAAGATGTTAATTTTGAGGGTTCTGAAAAAACATATTTTATCAAATTACGTCGAATCACACATTGGTGGGGCTTTTTTAAACTGCAGATGATTTAGCAAAGGGCGACTAAAATGATAGCGGGGATGGGACGACTTTCCTATGAAGAAAGACTAAGGAGGCTAGGGCTTTTCAGCTTGGAGAAGAGACGGCTGAGGGGAGACATGATAGAGGTATATAAAATATTGAGTGGAACAGGTGGATGTGAAGCGTCTGTTCATGCTTTAAAAATACTAGGACTAGGGGGCATGTGATGAAACTACAGTGTAGTAAATTTAAAACAAATCGGAGAAAATGTTTCTTCACCCAACACGTAATTAAACTCTGGAATTCGTTGCCGGAGAACGTGGTGAAGGCGGTTAGCTTGGCAGAGTTTAAAAAGGGGTTGGATGGTTTCCTAAAGGACAAGTCCAGAAACCGCTACTAAATGGACTTGGGAAAAATCCAAAATTCCAGGAATAACATGTATAGAATGTCTGTACGTTTGGGAAGCTTGCCAGGTGCCCTTGGCCTGGATTGGCTGCTGTCGTGGACAGGATGCTGGGCTCGATGGACCCTTGGTCTTTTCCCAGTGTGGCATTACTTATGTACTTATGTACTCTGTTCCTTCATCTCTTTACTAGGAATGCTTTCTGAATTATTACTCATTCTCAAGTTATCAGTAATCTTCACTACAGTAGCCCATTGCTTTGTGAAGAACACTATCACCCCGAATTACTTTTAAAATATTGACTCCTAAAATTCACTGTTCTGGGTTACCATTACTTCTCTCATGCCAGTTGTTGATATATACTCTTATCACAACTTCACTTTGTATTTGTTCATACCGATATTGGCGATCGCCTCTACGGTACTATGTGAGCCACATTGAGCCTGCAATTAGGTGGGAAAATGTGGGGTACAAGTGTTACAAATATATAAAAATAAATGTCTTGTGTTCAAACAGGTTTTTACAGACTTTTACAAAGTACAGTGGCTAGGCTAATATGTAATGCAAAAAACATTTTTTTTGACTGGGGAACTCTTCTGGTAATTTTATTGGCTTTGAATTAATTTGGGGTTAATTATCCCCTAGGTTCTGCCTGGTACTGCAGTTCAGCTGTCTAGTACCAGAGAGAACCCCGAGAAGGCTGATTGCATCCTAAAACTGACTCCATTACTGGATAGAATAGTGCACTTATTCTTTAACCAAACCAAGGGATTATTAACAGATATTAATAAAGAGAAGGAGAGAGAGTACAGTTCCAAAGGTTATAAATTTATTCTTACCAGCGACACCAAAGAATATACAAGTGGCATGTATAATCAATTGGCTGTAGGAATGTAATTCCCCAGTTGCAAACAGGTGCTATCTGGGTTTGAGTCCATAATGTTTTATTTTACTACTCAAAGCCAATTAGTAGATATCAAAGACTCAAAGCTCACTCAAGGGAAATCAATTACTTAGCCAATTAGATATCGTGCATTGGTTTCCCCTGGAGAGAGGGCAGTAGTGGACGCCTCTCTCCCTTGAAGCAGGAAGTACGCTAATTTTTATAGGTTTACTCAGGATATGGCAGTAAGTACATCTGATTGGATCTATGTTAAATGTCATGGTTAGCACTGATTGGCTATGCTAATGAGTAGCTTCAAATCTTAAACATGTTCTCATCCTTAGCTTGCTCAACCACAAATTTAAGCAAGACCTTGCACCTGGCTCTTCTGACCACAAACTTTTCCTTTCCCACCATGTTGTTAGACAATGTCACTCTGTCAGACCCACCCTTGTGATTGCCTGTTGTTCTCTGCAGTGCTCCAACACTGGAGACCAAGTCAGAGTTACACAGGCCTGCAAGCTTTTCTCTCATTTTGGAGCCTGAACCAAAGTCTCAGGCCTGGGCTGCCAAATAAATATACAGCTTCCAATAAAAGTTCGCTTAGGGCTTCTTTTACTAAGCCTCGCTAGCGATTCCCGCACGGCAAATGAGAGGAAGGCCTTTCTTACTACCCCCTCTACCCCCGCCAACTTCCTTGTGAATGGTATAGTCTACAAGATTTTGTTCTTGATTTTTTAAGGTGTTGCATTCAGGGTCCCCTACTTTTTTATATTCCAACTTGCAACCTTATGTACCCTCTAGAACATTATGTTCTAGCCAACCGCAGCTCTTGATTATACCTTTAGTCCGGAAGGCACCATTGGGTACTTTTTGGAAAGCGATGTTTAACATAGTTGGGCCTTCGCTGTGGAATGCCCTTCCATTGTCACTGCGGGTCGAGGATTCCCTCTCTCACTTTAAGGCCCAGCTGAAGGCGCATTTGTTTTGGTCAGCATTTTGCCCCTGATTTGTTTGCAATCTGGTTAACTCTCTGCCTTAGGAGTCTGTCGATTCCAGTACACAGCTATTCCTCCTGTCCTTCTCATCCCTCTCCCATCTTCTTTTGCTATCCTGTATATATGGAGTTCTTTTCTATCTTTTGATTTTATTTATTGTAATCTGCCTTGATGGCATAGCTTTAGGCAGACTATCAAATAAAGACAACCTTGAACCTAGAAGCCCTTAATGTTTAAACCAGTGGTTCCCAAACCTGGTCCTGGAGGCACCCCAGGCAGTCAGGATTTCAGGATACCCACAATGAATATTCTTGAGAAACTTGCATGCAGTGGAGGCAGTGCATGCAAATCTCGCTCATGAATACTCATTGTGGGTATCCTGTAAACCTGACTAGCTGGGGTGCCTCTAAGACCAGGTATGGGAACCACTGGTTTAAACTATAGTATTTAGAATAATATATGGCCTGCCTCTGGTTTATCTGAGCCATTTTCCTCCCTCTGATATGTTGTTATGAAATCGGGATCATTTAAACAAGGGGCGTAGCTAGGTGGGGCCACAGGGGCATGGGCCCCCACAGATTTAGCCCTGGCCTTCTCTACTTTTGACCCCCCCCCCCCCCCAGCCGACCCCAAGTACCTTTGCTGGCGGGGTCCCCAACCCCTGCCAGCCGAAGTCTTCTTCAGCGCCGGTCTCCGGCGCGTTCCCTGATCTGTTTCTATGAGTCAGGACTCACAGAAGCAGATCAGCAATTGTGCCAGAGACCGGTGCTGAAGAAGACTTTGGCTGGCGGGGGTTGGTACCCCTGCCAGCAAAGGTACCTGGGGTCGGCGTTGGGCTAAACTGTGCCCCCCCACTTCAGGCTCTGGGTCTCCCTCCCGCCAAGGTCTGGCTATGCCCCTGAAACCCTACACTTTCCAAGCACCTAATCTTTGGAATGCTCTGCCTCTAGATTGGAAACCAATTATATCTGGTTTCGCAAGAAGTTAAAAACTTTTTTCAGTTAAGAAAATATACCCTTTAGAAAATTTTTAAAGGTTTGATAACCTGTTAGCATGTAATTTCCTAGAAATGTTGTAATTTTTGGTTTTGTTTTTTTTTGTTACATTTGTACCCCGCGCTTTCCTACTCATGGCAGGCTCAATGCGGCTTACATGGGGCAGTGGAGGGTTAAGTGACTTGCCCAGAGTCACAAGGAGCTGCCTGAAGTGGGAATCTTACTCAGTTCCTCAGGACCAAAGTCCACCACCCTAACCACTAGGCCACTCCTCCACTGTTGCTACTATTTGAGATTCTACATGGAATGTTGCTATTCCACCAGCAACATTCCATGTAGAAGTCGGCCCTTGCAGATCACCAATGTGGCCGCGCAGGCTTCTGTTTCTGTGAGTCTGACGTCAGACTCACTGAAACACAAGCCTGCGCAGCCTTCTACATGGAATGTTGCTAGTGGAATAGCAACATTCCATGTAGAATCTCCAATAGTATCTATTTTATTTTTGTTACATTTGTACCCTGCGCTTTCCCACTCATGGCAGGCTCAATGCGGCTTACATGGGGCAATGGAGGGTTAAGTGACTTGCCCAGAGTCACAAGGAGCTGCCTGTGCCTGGAGTGGGAATCGAACTCAGTTCAGTTCCCCAGGACCAAAGTCCACCACCCTAACCACTAGGCCACTCCTCCACTCCTTTGACGGTACTTTGCATTGAACCAAACAGTGGTAATAGTGTAATATAAGTATAGTATTGCTTTGTCTCGACGCAACTATACACTGCTATCATTTTGGCTTACAATATTGAAGTCACATAAAAATTATTTTATAACAATAAACTGGATAAATAGCAATTTCCAGAATGCCATCAGATCTAGTTCAATCTATAACTCCGACAGCAATCCATTTTAACAGATAGGTGCAGTAATTGAAAATGTTCAATCATGGTTACATTTCAGTCTCACATTTCTGAAAGATGGTAGTGTTAAGCGTCGTTGTCCCTCCCCCCCCTCCCGTGAATACAAAGCAAGATAAGTACAACATTTTTCCAGAGATCAAGTTTACAATACTGTAGTTTTGTAAGCTTGATCTGTGGCTGAACTGGCAGCCAGCGTAACTCCTGCAATACACACACAACACAGGGTTCTCTTGTTTGTTGCAACACATTCTCCTTCTGTCTCCTCCCCCTCTCCAACATCATCACTGTTCTTACTATTTTCCTTCCTATCACCACCTTCTCATTCCTCCCCTACCCATGCATTGCTACTTTCTCCCCCCCCCCCCCCCCCAATCATCTTCTACTGGCAAGAGGACTTGGGTGAGTAGCCCTTCTTATCCCTTCCACCCTTGCCATCTTCCTACTGAAACTGGGCCTTGTATAGGGTTACCATATTTGCGGAGACAAAAAAGAGGACAGAAAAAAAAATGGTTGCTACTTTTGCTAAAGTAGAGGAGTGAGGTAGCCGTGTTAGTCCACTCTTAAGGTTATCAATAGAAATCAAACAAAATAAAACGTGGAAAAGAAAATAAGATGATACCTTTTTTATTGGACATAATACATTTCTTGATTAGCTTTCGAAGGTTGCCCTTCTTCGTCAGGTCGGAAATAAGCAAATGTGCTAGCTGACAGTGTATATAAGTGAAAACATTCAAGCATTACTATGACAGTCTGACAGGGTGGGAGGATGGGGGTGGGTAGGAGGTATGCATGGGGACATCAAAGCATATCATTGATATTCTAACAGGATGGGTGTGGATAATTGAGGGGTGGGGTGATCAACAGAGAAATACAGCTTTATGGTTTATAATGGGCTAGGAACCCCAGATCCTTGTTAAGTCCTTTCTGTTGGGTGTTAAAATATTCAATCATTCTGACTTCAAAGGTCTTACGTTCTTGTATGGTTTTAAAGTTACCTTTCAGGATTCTCACTGTGAAGTCACTGGTACAGTGACCTGGTCCTGTAAAATACTTTTGCTAAAGAAATATCTATATTCTATATATATAAAAGGCACCACTGAAGCCTCCAGCCGGAAGTGTGAAGCGCCAGAGATATCCGGTTTCCCCATGAGTGAAGGAAAACAGCACAGCAGGAAATCCCAGGAAACAGTGAAGGACTCAGAGGGGGGAGGGGAGAGAGATGCCCTCACTCTCTCTGTAACAAAAACACAGAACAGCAGCAAACAACACTGAAGGACTGGACTCGGAGGGGGGAGGGGGAGGGAGAGAGAGAGAGGGCAGAGGGCAGGGACACACACACTCCCACATGCACACTCTGAAGAAAACCTTGCTAGCCCCCCGTTTCATTTGCATCAGAAACGGGTTTTTTTTACTAGTTTAATCATAATTTATGAACACATCAAATAGTGACTTACAGTACAAGAAAATCTACTTTACAAGTACTTCTGGATTTCAGTTTGACGGAGTCTGAGCCGAATCGTACTTCTCCGAAGAGTTCATATCCCTCAACAATTTTGGCTGGCTTCTGAGATACATGTGAAAGTCTTGGCATGACATAGGCTTAAAGTCGTGCTGCACGAGCAAAATTCCTTTGACAGATTCAACCAGCAGGGGAACAGAGAGGGGATCAGCAATGCCTTTCTCTCTCTTTAGCACCCTCATGTATCCAGACTGACTAATAAGCCACACACAACTGCCTCAACACATGTACACGCTCTTGCAGAAGGGTTGGAAAGAATTCCATAAGTTATGCTCTGCATGCTTTTCCTCACTTATTTTATGTTGATTTTAGCCACTGTTAAAAAACAGTATGCCCCTGTAGCTGAAATCAGCTTGAGTGCCTAAAGTCTATCAAGTTCTTAATGCGCAGAGTTGTCCTGCCCCATTCCCCAGCTGGAAAGAGGGGTCATGATTATTCCCACTCCTTCTGATGTCAGTGAAATGGGCTCAAAATCTATTGGTTAGTTGCCAAATGAATTTGACACTGTGAGCTTCAGGAATGTAAAAGTCATTGCAGGTTATTTTGTGCTAAAGCAGAAGTGTTTTGGTATTTTTTTTTTTTTACCATAGATTTGGTTGGTCATGAGAGGTGTTTATCCAGGGAAGAGTATGTAGAGTGCTTTGTACCTGACTGGCTATTTGAAATTTGAGATGTAGTAGTTTCTGGGTTATTTCTACATTGCACTTACATTTTTTTTTTTTAAGTACAGGTTAGCCATGTTTGGATGGTTAGTCTGAGAAAGTAGTGTTAAAAATAAACATCATTAGACTAGATCATTTAATATTAATCTTTTTTAAAAAAACGTTTGGGAAGACTGGTTTGGGTTCATTGAAGGTGTAAAAATGTGGAGTCTCCTGCTTAAAATGTGACATTTGTACCTAAAATTCAGCAAATAAAGAACAAGAAGCAAAAAAAAAAAAAAAGTTAAACCCTGAATTATAAAATAGACAAAATAAAAAAAATAAGAGAATATCAAACAAAATAACAAGCCAAATAGCAACAATAACAAAAAAAGTGACAAAGTAAGGAACAATATTTCCTTGGTTCCTAAATAATTTTGGACTGGCCCTTGTGTTTTCTCAATTATTTCTACCCCAGCTACCTCCACGTTCAGAATTAGAATAGATGGTACATCCAAATTTGTTTAAGATTATTCCAGGAGCTGTTCAGTCCAAACTGTCGAACGAGGTTCGGCTCAGCTACGCTGCCATGTAGAGTAACCTAGTTTCAATTCCCGGCTCGGGTTTTTACTCCAGGCACCAGTTGTGAGGGGGACAGAGTCAGTCATTTCACTGTGGTGGCACCTAGAGGGGCATAATCGAACGGGGACGACCATCTCTAAGGGCGTGCCGGCGAAGGGGCGGGGCAACTCGTATTTACGAAACAAGATGGGCGTCCATCTTTCGTTTCGATAATACGGTCAGGGACGCCCAAATCTCAACATTTAGGTCGACCTTAGAGTCTAGTGAGACTCCTTGTTTCAGTGGGATGTGAAAGCAGTGAATTTGCAGTCAGGAGGAGTGCATGCTGTAGTTGATCTGCAGCTGAAGAGGGTTTTTTTTTTTTTTTTTTGCACCTGTAGAATATCGGGAGAAAACCTGGACAGTGTGAAGTGGAAGGAGAAATATCCAGAATGTGGGTTTAACACATTCTGGAATGGGGAGTTTGCTGGTAGTTGCAAATGAGAAGAAAATTTCACAGAGGGGAGTCACCACAGTTAAGGAGTCCACTAAAGTATCCGAGAGGAGTTTTGACGTTCATAGAAACCCCTACGTATGTTTTGAACTTCAGATGGGATGCATCTACGCTTTTTGGGCTTATCCGTGTCCCAGGCTGTTTGAAAGTCATTTGTACTGCGTCTGCTGTTTCAGTCAAAGGCTTTAGTATTGAAACGCCCACTGAAGTGAGTGCTGCAAGAATTTCCCAAGACCTGATGGTCTTAAAAGAAGTCTCCTCCTGCTGGAGGGAGCTCCTGGGGTGCATAGAAGCTCCACAGCTCCCTAATATGCTCTCTTGTCTTGCCCATGTGAAAGGGAGAATTATGAATCAGGCAGTGACAGTAATAGGGTACAGGTAAAGTAATGTAACAGAAAATAAACCTTTGTAGTGCATTCCCATAATGGACTTGATCTCCCTCAGGCTACAGGATGTTAGTTTTTAGCCAGTCAGAATTTGTCTGCAGAAAATGCGTTTGGATAGAGTCAGCATAACAATTATCATGTGTGTCTTTGTTTATATTTGTCTCCACGTGTCCGTGTACATATGGTGACTCGTGCTTTACCATCTCTGCTTGCAGTGCAACATGCAAACTGTTCGAGTTCGGTCAACCTGACTGTCAAGTGGTTACTGCGCAGCTCACGCTGTCACAATGAAGTTGACTTGGACGTAAGTCAAGTAGGTTGATTGACGGGGAAAGGGTGTGGCTTAGTCAGGACAGAAGCCGCAGGACAAGCAGAGAAGCAAGGCAGATTGTGAGAAGTAGAATTGCAAATCTCTGCAGTGTGTTTTTCAAAGGTAATGTCTGTCCCTATGCATCGTTTTAAGCAGGTATAGTTCTAGTTCTGACTGAGAAAGAGACTGCTCCTGCTCTCAGGTACAGTAGTGTCCATGCACTTTGCATATTCATAGCTATTAATGAGCTGTTCTCTGGTGTCCTGTCAACAGGTAACGACGACAGAGAAGTACCTGCAGTATGCCGCTTCACAGGTGATGGAAGGAGGGTCTGGAAAGTACATTCTGCATCAATATGAACCCTTTCCCTGCGCTGAGCTTGACAAGAACCACTGGGTAGGAAGGCATTTACCTTCTGGGGAGGGCAAAGGACAAGGTTCCAAGTTGTTTGACTTTTTCCAGATGATGTTTAGCATAGTAACATAGTAGATGACGGCAGAAAAAGACCTGCATTGTCCATCTAGTCTGCCCAAGATAAACTCGTATGTGTATACCTTACCTTGAATTTGTACCTGTCTTTTTCAGGGCACAGACTGTATAAGTCTGCCCAGCAGTATTTCCCACCTCCCAACCACCAGTCCCGCCTCCCATCACCGGCTCTGATACAGACCGTATAAGTCTGCCCTCCCCTATCCTAGCCTCCCAACCACCAACCCCTCTTCCCCCCACCTGCTCCGCCACCCAATTTCAGCTAAGCTTCTGAGGATCCATTCCTTCTGCACAGGATCCCTTTATGCATATCCCACGCATGTTTGAATTACGTTACCGTTTTCATCTCCACACCTCCCGCGGGAGGGCATTCCAAGCGTCCACCACCCTCTCTGTGAAAAAATACTTCTTGACATCTTTCCTGAGTCTGCCCCCCTTCAATCTCATTTCATGTCCTCTCGTTCTACCGCCTTCCCATCTCCGGAAAAGATTAGTTTGTGGATTAATACCTTTCAAATATTTGAACGTCTGTATCATATCACCCCTGTTCCTCCTTTCCTCCAGGGTATACATGTTCAGGTCAGCAAGTCTGTCTTCATACGTCTTGGAACGCAAATCCCATACCATCCTCGTAGCTTTTCTTTGCACCGCTTCCATTTTTTTAACATCCTTCGCAAGGTACAGCCTCCAAAACTGAACACAATACTCCAGGTGGGGCCTCACCAACGTCTTATACAGGGGCATTAAAACCTCTTTTCTTCTGCTGGTCACTCCTCTCTCTATACAGCCTAGCAATCTTCTAGCTACGGCCACCGCCTTGTCGCACTGTTTCGTCGCCTTCAGGTCCTCAGATACTATCACCCCAAGATCCCTCTCCCCGTCCGTGCCTCCCTGGCCTTTCCAACTTGGCTGCCTACAGTAGAATGTTGCAGCCTTTACATTGTATTGTGTGAAGGAGGGCTCTGACTCTATTTCTAATGCTGCGTCTGTAGGGGGGGGGGGGGGTCTCTTCCTCTTGGTTTTGCAAGCATCTGTTTTCTTAAGTTCAGGAAACTTGATTGGCATGGTACCAAAGTAACGTAATACCTTCTGAACCTGACTGTAACTTGCTGGAGCCACAACTGAAAAAAGGCGTGCGCCAAATCCAAAAATAGTTATTTTTATTTATTTATTTAGATTTTGCTCACACCTTTTTCAGTAGTAGCTCAAGGTGAGTTACATTCAGGCACTCTGGATATTTCTCTGTCCCAGGAGGGCTCACAATCTAAGTTTGTACCTGAGGCAATAGAGGGTTAAGTGACTTGCCCAAGATCACAAGGAGCAGCAGTGGGATTTGAACCGGCCACCTCTGGATTGCAGGACCGGTGCTCTTAACCACTAGGCCACTCTCAACATTCCGTGTAGAATCTCAAATAGTAGCAACAGAATCTTAAATAGTCGCAACATTCCATGTAGAATCTCAAATATTTATTTATTTAGATTTTGCTCACACCTTTTTCAGTAGTAGCTGAGGGTGAGTTACATTCAGGTACTCTGGATATTTCTCTGTCCCAGGAGGGCTCACAATCTAAGTTTGTACCTGAGGCAATTGAGGGTTACGTGACTTGCCCAAGATCACAAGGAGCAGCAGTGGGATTTGAACCGGCCACCTCTGGATTGCAAGATCGGTGCTCTAACCACTAGGCCACTCCTCCACTCCACTTAGAATGTTAAAAAAAAAAAAATTTAAACATAGTAACATAAATGATGGGTAAAAGCTGTATGGTCCATCTGTTCTGCTCAACAAGGCAGCCAGAGTTGTACCCATGCCCTGTTTTAAAGTGCGAAGGTCATTTTAAGTTTTGCTTTGATTCTTATATAGGGATCACCTATATGACCAATAAATCAAACCAGTGGTATCAGCCTAGGGGCATCAAGACCAATCCCAGCATGGGATCTCCGAGTAACATATTTGTCCTATTGTCTGTAAAATTGTTTAATGTGACCAGCTCTTATAGCAGTCATTTTTGACATCTGGTATAAATGGTCCATCTTGTGGATAACCTTCAACAGCGGAGGCAGAAGGGGGCTCCTCCAGGCAGACGCCAGAGTAATTTTCTCTGCTACCATCCATACTGAGGCTAGATGCGTAGCCGGAGGAACCCCAATGGGGCAAAAATGTAAAGGCAGGTCTCTGCCATGGCGGGGTAGCGCACATAAGTGATTTGGTTAAGTATATTCAGTAACTCTGTCCATAAATCTGTATCTTAGGACATATCCACCAAATATGAAGCATGTCTCCCACCTCTGTTTCTGTCGGGTTTCTGTCGTATTCTGTGTGTTCCATCCTCCAGACCAGTCCAGAACAAATGTGTTATGCTCCTCAACCAGCAGATGGAGACAGAACCCTGCATTGTATAGGGCACTGTGCAGCTACCACATGCTCAGTATCTTCAACAGATGGTAGATGGCCATGTCATGCAGTGTTATGGTCTGATTAGAGAGGTTCTTGGGCTGAGTTGGAGAGCTGGATTCCAGTTGAGTGAATACCATAAAGAGGGCATCCATGATTCAGCTGGTGGTGGCTGCTTGTTTGGCAGACACCTGGAGGAATCCAGGTTTCTTCCCTTAATCTCCACTGGGAGCAGTTTCTTTTCATCCTAGTATTCAGTGAGGCTGTGGTTTCACCTGCCCCACCCCCTTTTCTTGACGGTTAAAAAAAAAAAAAAAAGACTTGGGTGAGCTTGTGATTCTCCAGGCGGGACTTTGCAGGTTTTGGGACCAGTGCTTTAGGAACAGAGTAACAGCAGGCACTGGGAAGTTGAGAATGCCGGCCATGTTGCTACCTGCAGCCTTGGGGACCCAATCCTTGTTGGATCCGCTCCTCTTAATGGAGGGGGGGGGAGCCGTTTGCCTTGTCAGCCATCTCCTTGTGCTGAGATGGTCAAGATTTCCTCTGGACAGAGGGATGTGCTCTTTTAACATAGGAATTTCTTCTAAAACAGGCAAATAGTGCCCTCTTCTCTGAGTGCAAGGGGCCAGCCTAGGGCCGCGATAAGGCCTGTGAGGGCCATTTGGTATTCCTTAGCATCCCTCCGGACCGGCCCAGGATTGGACTGATGGGTTGTGCACGCCTACCAGCAGGTTGGAGACTGAGAAAAAAACTCTGACTCTAGCGAGCCAATAGGAGCCCTGGTCATGTGACCCTAGCCCCAGTATTTTCTCAGTCTCCCAGCAGGTAGGAGTGAGCCCATTAGTCTCTCTTTATTGTCTTTCAGCTTTTTCTTTATTGTTGGCTTTATTCTGCTTTTATTCTGTGCCATAGGAATTCTTTGAGGCTTGTTAGGTGTTCTTTTCAGTTTGGTTGACTTTCAGCCTCAGGGGTGAAAACTCGGGTGTCCTGGGTCCCTCCCCCCTTGTTCCTCCCCACCTCCCTTATTATTTAATTCAGTTTCGAAGGGAAGGGTTGCCCTTTGATTAGCAAGGGGATTTTACCTTTGGGAGAGGCAGCCAGATGTAAAAAGAAGCTAAATTTGTTTTACTGCCACGGACCTCTTCAGTCCCCATTGATTAAACGAGCAGGCAGCTCTGTTACTGTCAAGTGTGTGTGGTGTGGCTGGTTAGCATTTCCACAGCAGGGAAACATAAAGAGTACAGATTTCTTTACCTGGTCTGGCTCCCATCACTGTTTGTTTTTGGGGGATTTGTGTGTTTAATTTGAGCGCTATTTAAAAAAAAAAAAAAGTTCAGTTTCGGCGCGAATTGTCTGTCTGTCTGCAAATGGCGTTCGTTTACAATTAATAATTTAAAAAAGACAAAAATTGTAAACTGCCTTGACCCAGTCCTTGGAATTTGGCGGGTTATCAGGAATCTAAATAAACATAAAGATAAACATCTTATGGTGGTGGAGGATTGGGAGACCCCCTTCTGACCCATCTGTCCCTGGGCTGGAGTGTGCTGCTTTCAGCCTGAGAGGCAGGGAGTCTGATTTGCAAAGCTGGTGAGCGAGCATGATGACCCTGCAGTGGTCTACCTGTTTCGGCGAGAGACGCTGCCGGCAATTATCAGGTGTTGGAGGCGCTTACTGTCTCTGAAGGTCCAGTGCAAGAAGCAAGAATGTCTCGAGATCCCATCCTGGAAGGCCTGCAAAAAGCTATGAAAGCCCTTCTGGTAACCAGTGATCAAAGCTCTTAATTTCAGTGTCTCAGGATTGGTCCTTGAAGAGAAGAAGCTTATACTTCCTCAGGTTGGATGCCTTAGTTACAGCGGTGACAAGAACACAACCATCCAAGTGGAGGATGGCACAATCTCTAGGATTGTAAACTTGAGACCTTGTTGAAGCAGGCTTTTTAGGTACCAGCCTTATGTCTTCAAGCAGCTGTGCATGTGTCTCAAGCTTGCTTGCTCTGGGTGCAGCAGTGTCCAGAAATGTCTTTTGGGGGATCACTTTTGAAAGTCCATCAGAGGCCGCATGTGTAGAGGCCGGATTGTGCTATGTTGAAAATGCCTCATATGATCTTATCAGGACTTCTGCAAGAAGCATGGTGGTTTCCTTCAGATGTTTATGGTTAGGTCATCGCTTGAACTCTCGGCAGCCATTTTGAAGCGGCGCTGGGAGCGAGAGGTCTGCGGCAGCGCTGGGCAGGAAAGAGGGGGCTGTTTCCTGCCCCGAAGAGGCGACGATAAAGTACGGGAGGGGAGGGAATGTGAATGGAGTCATGTAGGTGGAGGGAGGGAGCTGTAAAAAAAAAAAAAAAAAAAGTGAGTGGAGGGAGGCTGTAAAAAAGATTGTGGAGGGGACATACATGGGAGGAGAGAGAGGGAATCTGTCTTTCTTTTGGGGGGGGGTCAAGGTGACGGGGCGGAGCAGGGTGTGATGGGGCGTGGCTGAATTATATTTTGTGTCTTTTTTTTTTTTTTTTTGTCATGGCAAATATGGTAACCCTATTCTAGAGTGTTACTATGTTCAGCTTTTTGGTTATTCAAGAAACTTTTGAAATTGTGTTGAAAATTTTTATTTTTTTTAACCTGTAGTGCCCGGGATTTGCAGTAGTTTTCAAGCATGTTTGGTTTATTTGTCAGATAGGGGGGATAAAGTAACCAGATTGTCTGTTTGCATTCAGCTTTGTGCTCTTTAATTGTTTAGCTCATTGTGGGGAAGATCTCTGATGTAAATATTGAAGAGGGTGGGGCTCAGATTACATCCTGTATTCATTCTTCCCTGCTAAAGCTGTGGGCCACCCTTGTTTATCTTTACCTTACAGCTGATGGATAAATACAATTAAATCCATGTATCATAGTGTTTCCTCCCAAGGTTCATTTGATGACCTGCTAGGAAATAGATGCCCTCCATTGCAGACCTCTTTTATTTCTTTATGACCCAAAATTAGACATCTTTTTGTTCAGAAAAAAGCTTTGCTTCCATTTATGGGCCAACCTGTCATCCAAAAATGGCTGCTAAAGTATGCAAAAATAAAAGTGGCCAGTGAAAACCATAAAAACATGCCAGAAAACACTCCATTTGGGAAGCAAAACCAGTGCTGGGCAGACTTCTACAGTCTACGCCCTGGTTGTGACTGAATAACTAAGGATGGGCTGGAGTGTAAATTTTAAGGGGCTTCAACGTTAGCTTCAGAACTTTCAGTACAAGAACAGTGCTGGGTAGACTTCTACGGTCTGTGCCCTGAGAAAGGCAAGGACAAATCAAGCTCGGGTACACATGTAAAGTATCACATACCATGTAAAATGAGTTTATCTTGTTGGGCAGACTGGATGGACCATACAGGTCTCTATCTGCCATCATTTATTATGTTACTATGAAGTGCTGGTTCTGGATTTTATTAAAGAAATCTCAAGTGAGATGCCCTAGGCTCCCTGGTGCTGTCCCCGAGCGAGACAGCTCCCAAGATCCTCAGCAGAGCCCTCTTCATTTTCTCCCAGAGGGTATCTTCCTTTGATTTGTTGTGAAATGAGACTTTCTGTTCTGTGCGGAAGCCTGCTGCGTGAGAGGGGCCTGGTAAATCCTCGGCAGATTATTCTGCCCGGTTTTATCTTTGTGTGTAACCTCTGCTCCCAGCTGTTCCAGACTAACCTGGGAGGGACTGGACTGGCCGGATGCTCCTTCTCCTTCAAGTTCACTGATGAGCACCTTGAGGAAGGAAGCAGCAAGAGGACATTAGCTGCTAGCAATTATGGTTGAAGAGGAGCTCCACTCCGCTAAGATGATCAGTCTCTTCAGAAAGGAGATGCTAGTGTCTTTTATTCCCAGGTGGTTTCTTCTCTTCAGATGTCTGATTCATCAGTCTAAGAGAGACCTGTCCCAGAGGAGGAGAGTCAGAAGCCTTCCAGAGCATTACCCCTCCATGAAGGCAGTTGAGCATATGGTGTAGATGGAGTGGGAGTCCTCTGACGGGGCCTTTTAAGGGCAGCAAATTATGAGCATGTTTATCCTCTTCCAGTAAAGGCCAAGGAAAACGTCATCTGAATTCTGAGAGTGGATACTCGGGTCTAAACAGATAGCTGTTTAGTTTGAAGGCACATTTCTCAAGGATCCGCAGGCATTTGGGGTTCCCAGGTTTACTGTTCTTCAGGCTTGGTTATTCAGTCCTCCTTTTGCATGGGCTGTGTAGCACATTGTTCCCAGAGAATCATGAGGCGATGTGTCTGGGTTGTAGAACAGCTTTTTTAGTGGAGCCCATTGTGGCCTTATCAGAATCTTTTTTTTTTTTTTTTAAATCTTGGCCAGTAGTGTTATGGTTGTGATACAGAGGTGGTGACAGTGGCACAATTGGTAGCAGCAATGAGGTTTGATGAACAGGAGAAGGCATGACATCACGAAGCTGAAGCCAAACCACCCAAGGTTGTTTTCATTCTCTCCAGTGCAGCTGCCACCATCTTGGTACACCCAAAACAATGTAATTGATAGGGTGACAAGCTCCGCCTGCTGGATTCAGCCCAGGTAATAGAAAAGCATGTTCCTGCCATCTCCTATTCACCAAACCTTGAGTAGCAGACACAGCTTCTAAGGCATGTGTCAGCAAGTTTTCCTTCAAAGGGAAACTGTTTGCAGAGGACCTGGAAAAGATGGCTGAGGATTTGGAGTCTGAACCCTAGAAACCCCTAGGGACAATGTTAGTCTTGTTTTCCAGGACTAAGAGGCATCATATTACAGACCAGGAAAGCATCTCCCCCTCAAGTAGTTAGATATTGAGGGAAGTTTTCAGTATTTACGTGGGGTGTGGAAGTTAAATCTCAGTTACTTGACATTAACCCCCCCCCCCCCCTTTTAGAAAGCCACGCTAGCGGTTGCCAGTGCGGTAATGCCGACAGCCCATTCTAAGTGAATAGGCTGTGTTGGCATTATTGCACCGGCAGCCACTAGAGTGGCTTTGTAAAAAGGAGGATAGGTTTCTATTAGACGTGTGTAATTTAATTTTACAAAATTTTACGTGCCTTTGAGACTTTTTTTTTAAATCTTATGTGAGATCATCAGGTTTGATTTCAACTTAGAAGTCCTTGATGTGCTCAGTCTGGATTATTTAGGTTTTGAGACCCCTCTACATTTCCTTCTTAGTTTCAGAATGACATCTTGGCTTCATAGAGCTCTTGTTAGTGTTTTTTTTGTTGTTGTTGTTCTTTAGTGCAACATTTATCTTCAGAGAGTGAGTAGATAACCGAGCTGCTGCTGTTTTTATACTTAGCATGTTCTTAGTATAGATGATAAAAATTAATAACCAGAATAGTTTTTAAGGCTGATTCTTCTTGTACCATGTACTGAGAGTTTTTTTTTCCATGTTAAGTTTGCCTTGTAGTTTTGTAAGATTTGCCAAATGGTGCTCAACAAGGCTCATAACATTTACATTTCAGATACTCTTAAGTCCGTTCCCCAGAGAGTGTGGTGAAAGTGAGTGTCTTAAGCAGTAGAGGATAAACGTGGCTTGCCTACAGGTCACAGGAGTGTCAGTTGAGAGTGTATGATTTGACCCTTGTTTTTCGTAGTTCTAGTCTCAGTTGCTTTACTCATTAGATTGCTTTTGATGCTGAACTGTTCTTCGTAAGCTTCTAAATACTTATTTATTTGTTTTTCTTTAGCTGGCAGTCAAAGTGTTGGAAAGACCAACTTCACTGATTCCGCAGGTAAAGTGGAAGACATGCTCCCGGCTTCATCTCCTTTGGAGGCAATGGGATGTCTGTACGCACAGTTAATTAGCCTTTCTAAAATGTTCCGGCCAGAGACCCAGAGCAGAGTATATATTTCCAAAACTCAAACACAGAGACTTATCTCTGCCATGTGGGTTCCTTCTTCATACTTTGAGCTAACATAGAATATGACTTGTAACAAGCAGATGTTTAGCCTATAGAGACAATTTCCAAAGTTTTTTACACGACTAAACAATTGATTTACTTGTGTTGAGGGGGAGAGGGGAGTGAAATTGTGTGATCCCCTTTTGTGGGTAAAAGGGGTAGGCAGGTCTGAGGCATGGTTAAGTTGAAGAGGGCCTATAGTTGGCCTTATGTCAACAGGAAATTATGCATGGAGTTTCCCTCTGAAAATACACCATGCGCAGGCCGACTTAACCATTAGACTAGGCAGTGGCCTAGGGCATCAGCTTCTAGGGGGTGGCAGAGAAGCTGCAGTCATGGCAAAACAATAGATCCTGACAGCCATGCAAACTGAAAGAACCATTGTAGCTTATGTTAAATTGCAGAGAAGGTGGGTGATTTTCACATAGCCTGTTTACCAGATAAAAAGCTTTAGGATGTTGCCCTCATTATTTAGAAAACTACGTCGTCCCAATTATGCATGATGTTGGGGTGATCATGACTGTTGAGTTTATCAAAATCTCAGAGCGGGGGGGGGGGGGGGGGTGCTTGAATTTAATTTAGGGGGCAGAAAGCAGAAGGTTTGCCTAGGGCATCTTAATGCCCTTTCACCAGCATTGACTGCGTGCTGGACTGCAAGCTTTAAAATTGCCCCCATGAGGCACACAGGCACTTATGTGCTTTATAAAATAAGTTTGTACAATGACCCCCCCCCCCCCGGTAGTGCAGAAAGCTCTTACTCAAAATCACACCTGCTCCAAAAAACATTGTAAATGTGCACGTGTAATCCTACGCCTGTAATTGCAAAATGTGTCCCAACTACACCCCTGGAATGGTTACAAATTGGGTAAAAGTAGGCACACGTTTCTATGCATTTTTACTAGGCTGTACACTTAATGCGTTTTAACGTGATTAATGCGTTAAAATCATTTTCCATTACGTTCATTCCCACTATTCCAGGACAAATGGGTAGTTATGTCCATCGACCAGCAGGTGGAGATAGAGAATACAGAATGAGCACCACTTCATAGCTCCCTGCTAGCAGCTCAGCTCCTCAGTATCTTCTATCTCCGGCAGGTGGATGGACACACTTCCTCTGTCTCTGAGGCCTTGCTCCTGGTCCAGTTGGTCAACTGGTTCCCGGTTGAGCATAGTGGGCAGACATACCTGGTGGTGCTGGGTCCCTGTCGTGCTTTCCCACCTGGAGTGTTCTGCGTTATTATGGGAGCCTGCTCAGCAGCCAGTCTGCTTCAGAAGATGAGGAACAGTGCAAGCAGCGCAGTGAGTTTGGCGGGCCGGTGGTGCTGTGCCCTGCCATGACGGGGGTGGCTGTGTCCCTTGGGAGCATGGACCTGGGGTAGTGTGTTCTGTGCTGTGCTTGGGCCTCAGGACGTCCTTGGGAGCGATTTGTGCTCACAAAAAAAAAAAAAAGAGCTTTATGGTTGAGTTGTGCTGCGCTCCGGTTTAAAAAAAAAAAAAGCGCACGAAAGACAAGCGAGTGTGTAGTGCAATGCGCCACATGCTTTCCCACGCTGCGACAATCTTCGTTCATGGCAGCCCCCGCTGGGAGAGTGAGGAGCTGCCTGTCTCGCAGCAGGCGGGGTTCCTCGGGCTGCTGCACGGTGTGCAGTCCAGTTCCCAAGTGGAGGGGTTGAGTCGGGGCTCACGCATACAGAGCGCCCTCAGTCGCAGCAGTGCATTTCTTGCAGCTCTGGTCCCCAGTGCAGTGTCTCTGCGCTTCACCTCAGAGGGAGGCGGGAATGGTAGCCATTTTGTTTTCTGCAAGCATGAGGACCTGTACAGACAGCTGGAGCAGTGGGGATCTCTTTGTGGGGGGGGGGGGTGAGTCAGAGCTTGCCTTTCTGGGCTTGTTCTCTTGCTCTTCCAGACTTTGGGTTGGTGCAAGTAGTCCCTTCTCCAGCGGCCCTAGCATCTCCTGGGGGACGGGATGGGGTTTTCCCCGCCGGCTCCCAGGAGTTCGCAGCGGATAACAGGTGGAGTCTTCGTTTTGTTTTGCTGAAGTTGGGCTGCTCTCTGGGGTCTCCTCTGTCAGATCCCTTAGTGGAGGGTGAGCTCCCTCTGGGGAAGGGGGATGACCCTCGGGTGCTCTGTCTTTTAGTGGGGGGAGTTCAGCTCCCTGTTTTCGGTGGCACTAGCAGCGCTTCCCATAGTGAAACCCTTGGGGTTCTCTGGAGGAGGGTCGGGCAGCTAGCCTTGCGTAGGGCCTCAGGAGCTTGTCCAAGGTGTTCCCCAGGTAATGGTCATTCGGGGCCTGTTTACCACACTGTACAGTGCACTTGACTCAGGTCTGCAGGTTGGGAGAACCATGGCCCACTTCTTTTCTCTAGTACAGGGAGAAGGAGAAGCTCCATTCCCTACATTGGACTCAGGGTCTGCAATCACCTTGAATTTTCCCTTCCTGGTTGCTGGTGGCATTGCCTCGCGGAATCTGCTAGATGGGAAGCTGAATCAGACCTTGTAGCCTGTCTTGGAGGTGTTTGCATTAGGAGCTGCAGGCTTCTATTGGTAGCCCTTTGTCTTTCCCGCTTTGGGCTGTCTTGGGTCGAGGGCTGGGCATGGGCCTGTTTGCAGTGGCAGCAGCAGTCTGTTCTTGGGGCAGTCCCCGGGCTGCCTGGTTGGAGGCATGTTTTGCCTGTCTGGTGGACGCTGTGTATGACATTCTTTGGGTTTCGGCCTAGGGTATGTCTTTGGCATTCCCCACAAGCTGTCAGTTCTGCCTGCCGGCCGTAGGCGGTGGTTGCCACCTCCAAGGCCTGCGTGGTCAGGTTTCCAGTTTGGGGCACCTTTCTCTTGGGTACACCCTCAGCGATTTGGTTCAGGAGCTCGGTGAGTCGGGCTCCAGCGTTTGCCAGGGGACGTTCCTCGTTCTTGGACCGCCTTGTGGGCAAATGCCGGTTTTGTGGCAGCACTAAGGGTAGGCCTGGTTCTCAGAATTTTGGCCAGAGGGCTCAGTTTCAAGCCTGATCTCCCAGGGGACAGGGAACCAGGAACCAGCAGGGCACTCGGAGTGAGTGGCCAGCTTAGGTGCTGGATTTTTGGGGTGCTGGCATCTGGCTGGTGTTTTCCCCTCTGGTAGCCCCTCTCTTCTTGCAGTCTCCTTGTCAGAGGGGGCCTCGGTCTACTCAGAGCAGAAGAGCAGTGGAGGTGCTGCTATCCTTTTGGGCCATTGTTCCTGTCCTTCCTGCCGAGTGCTGTTTGGGTCGGTACTCCATCCTTTTTGGAAGATGGGAACAGTGCAACCCATTCTGGATCTCAAGGGATCCACAGGTATCCATTTTCGGATGGCTGCCCTGAGATCTCTGATCGCCTCCGTTTGGGAGAGAAAGTTTCTCTCCGCTCTCAATCTCAGGGAGGCTTACTTCTCTTTCCCGCTACGGGCTGTCTAGGCAGTTCATTTCCTGTTCTGGAGCCTGCCAGTTGGTTCCGTCTGACCCCTTTTTGAGGTCATGCTTATAGTGGCGGTGTTTCTGTGGAGACACAGGTTTTTGTGTTCTCCTGTACCTGGATGACTCTGGGCCTCTTCTTGCCTAGCCTGAGTAGAGACCCCTTCAGCGCTGGTTCACCCCCAGTTTTTTGTCTGGTTTAGGTGTTCAGTTTCAACAGGAGCAGGCAGGCGCCAGTGCGCCAACTTTTATTCCCGATGAGCGTGAGTGTTTCTTCAGAGGGACAGCACTTTAAGTTACCTTCCAGGTTTCTCACTCCTGCTTTGTCACCAGCTACAGGCCTGGTATTTCGTGCAGGTCCTTAGATCTATGGCAGCGGCCATGGAATGGGTTTGTTCTTCTCTCATGTGGCTGCTTTAGGGGACCCTGCTCAGCCGCTGGTCTCAGGTTTCAGAGGGTGGCGGCATCTGGCTCTTTTGCTCTCTGGCTGTCAGTGCATGAGGGGGTTGCTGCTTCCCCAGTCGTTGACCTTCCAGCCTGCTTTGGGAGGTGGTGTCTATAGATACCAGCTTCTCAGGCTGGGGAGTGCCCAGAGGAACCCGAATTACAGCTATGTCATGCAAGGTTCCGCGTTAGGAGTCACGGACCTAGAAAGGGATCTGGGAGTCATCATTGATAAGACGTCAAAAACGTCTGCTCAGTGTGCTGCGGCGGCTTAGAAAGCGCACAGAATGTTGAGTATTATTAGGAATGAGTTGAGGAGTGGCCTAGTGGTTAAGGTGGTGGACTTTGGTCCTGGGGAACTGAGGAACTGAGTTCGATTCCCATTTCAGGCACAGGCAGCTCCTTGTGACTCTGGGCAAGTCACTTAACCCTCCATTGCCCCATGTAAGCCGCATTGAGCCTGCCATGAGTGGGAAAGCGCGGGGTACAAATGTAACAAAAAAAAAAAAGGGATGGAAAACAAACATGAGGATGTTATAATGCTGTTGTATCGCTCCATGGTGCAACTGCACCTCGAGTATTGTGTCCAATTCTGGTCGCCGCATCTCAAAAAAGATATAAAGGAATTAGAGAAGGTGCAGAGAAGGGCGACGAAAATGATAAAGGGAATGGAATGACTTCCCTATGAGGAAAGGCTAAGAAGGTTAGGGCTCTTCAGCTTGGAGAAAAGGCGGCTGAGGGGTGATATGATAGAAGTCTACAAGATAATGAGCAGAGTAGAGCGGACAGATGTGAAGCATTTGTTTACACTTTCAAACAACAACAAAACCAGGGGACACAAGATGAAGCTAGAATATGGCAGATTTAAAACAAACAGGAGAAAGTTTTTCTTTACTCAGCGTGTAGTTAGACTCTGGAACTCGTTGCCGGAGAATGTAGTGACAGCAGCTGGCCATACGGAGTTTAAGGGGAGTTTGGACAGATTCCTGAGGGAAAAGTCCATTGAACATTATTTAAAATTTTTTTTTTTTTTTGGGGGGGGGGGGGGGGGGGGGGGTGCTGGGTTCTTGAAGCCTGGATTGGCCCATGTCGGAGACAGGATGCTGGGCTTGATGGACCCTTGGTCTTTTCCCAGTATGGCGGTGCTTATGTACTTATGTACTTTGCTGGGGTTCCTTGGTGTAGGGCTCTTGGTCTCCAAGGAGGGCATTGGCCCTCTATCCTCTGGAGCTGCGTGCAGTGAGCCGAGCTCTGGAGGCCTTTGCCCCACTGTTGGGAATGCCGCCGTTTGGGCCTTTCGGTCTTGCCTGCTGCGGTTGCCTTTTTTTGCCTCGCAGGGGGGGGGGACTCCTAGCAGTCTGCTGGCAGTGGAGTCCAGCTTGTTAACGGACGGGGCAGTGAGACTTTGGTTGTGCCTTCGGCTGGTTTGCGGGGTTCCTCAATATGGAGACAGACTTGCTCAGTCAGTACGCTCTGGTTTCCAGCAGAGGGAGCAGTTGGTCGAACTGTTTTCAGCTGTTGGCCTAGTCCTATGTCTAGGTTCCTTGGTGCTTCAGCTCCCGCCGGGCATAGGACTCTAGGGATCTGTTCGCCCTGCGATGGTTGTGTCTGAGCGAGAGACCTCAGTATGCCTTCCCCCATGCCGATTTTAGGCCGGCTGTGGGGGAGAGTGGCAGATCTTTGGAGCAGGGTGATCCTGGTCTCCAGCCTGGCCATGGCTCCCATGGTATGCAGATCTCGTTAGGCTCCTGGTTAGGGAGCCATTGTGATTCCCTCAGTGTCGAGGTCTTTCTGTCGGGGCCTAGTGGCCATGGAGGTTTCTTTCCCCCTTTCCTTTGGTCCAGTGGCCTGGTCCTGGAGAGGGCTCGGCTGAGGAAGAAAGGTTATTCGCTTTTAGTGGTGGCTTCCCTGCTTCAGGACAGGAAGCGCTCTTCCTCATCGGTGTCTGCCAGAGTGTCTTTCTAAGTCTGGCTTGCTGTGAGGTTTTGGGTCGCCATTGCGTCCTCTCTGGGGCCACTTTCTGGCTTTTTGGCAGGAGGGAAATTCATGGGGCTAGTGCTGTAGGTCCAGTGGGGGTCCTGGCTTGCTTTCAGGGCTGCTTGCAGCAGTCTTCTTTAGCTGCTACTTCTGGACTTTCTTTTTCTGGTCCTTCGGGTGCTTCAGCACTCCCCGTTTGAGCCTGTTGATAGGTGGCCCTCGTTCTATGGTACCATGGCTTAGTTGGCTAAAGAATCTGTCCTCTCTTTGTCCACGGTGTTAGTGTTTCGGTCAACCTGTTGCTTCTCGCAACTTCAGTCTGTTTTTCTTGGAGGCAGGGGTCTCACTTGGGGCAGTACCATGCTTCTTGCCTTAGTATTTGTTGGTCTTTCTTTTTCTGTAGTCAGCGGTCTGTTTTTTGGAAGCTTCTGGTCTTAGCAGAGCGTTCTTGCATTTCACGGTGCCCAATGTTTTTCGCCATTTGTTTGGTCCTATTGGGCTGTTTGGTAAACAGCAGGGGGGTCTCATGTTACCCAAGGCTTTCTTTGCCCAGTGGGTGAAGGTGGCTGTGGTCTCAGCCTGTATCCTGGGAGGTGCTTCTCAGGTTGAAGGCCCTCTCTCCTGGACGTGTGGCTATGTCTTGGGTGGAGGCTTCATTGTTTTATCTGTTGGCTATCTGTAGGTCAATGGCGTACGCTTCGCTGCATACCTTCAGTAAGTATGGTAGAATGGCTGGTGCCGCTCAGGCAGCAGCTACATTTGGGGCGTCGGTTCTGCGTATGGCAGATTCGGCTTCCCACCCTCATAGGGATAGCTTTTGAACATCCCACTTGTCCTGGAATAGTGGGAATGAACGTAATGGAAGGAGAAATTAGGTCTTACCTGATCATTTTCTTTCCATTAGTTCTTCACACTATTCTAGGAGCCCTCCCATGGTGCGACGCCTTTGTTGGTGGCTCTATGTACTGTCTTTGTATCCTGTTTTCCAGGAGCCTTATCTTTGAATGGTTCTTGGGGCTGGATATGTTGATTGCTGACCATGCTCCTGATTGGGTGTGTTTTCTTCCTTGCTTCAACACTGATACTGAGGAACTGAGCTGCTAGCAGGGAGCTATGTAGTGGTGCTCAGTTCTGTATTCTCTATCACCACCTGCTGGTCGATGGACATAACTACCCACTTGTCCTGGAGCAGTGTGAAGAACTAAGGGAAAGAAAATGATCAGGTAAGACCTAATTTCTCCTTTTAACACATTAATCGCGTCAAGCTCCTGGTTCAGCTACCTATATTTCTCTCTTTCCTCTTCTCCCAGACTCTTCCTTCCTCCAGCATATTTTTCTGTCCTCCCATTGACCTGCGATGCTCCTGCATCTTGTTCTCTCCTTACCCCTCCCCCCCCCCCCCCCCCCCCCCCCGGCTGCAGTATACTGGCAGCCTTTTCTCTCCTGCCATCCCGCTCTCTCGCATCTCATCCCCCCCCCCCCCCCCCCCCCCCCCGGCCACTTACAGCCTTCCGAACTTGCCTTGTACACACAGCGGCATTAAGCACATGCTGCTTCGCTCCTCTGTAACCGGAGCCCTCTCTCTCTAATGTCCGACTCCTGCAGCAGGAAACAGGAAGTTTCATCAGAGGAGGCGGGATGTTAGAGAGGGAGGGCTCTAGTTACAGAGGAGCTGAGCAGCGTGTGCTTAATGCCACCATGTGTACAAGGCATGTTCAGAGGACTGTAAGTGGCGGGGGGGGGGGGGGGGGAGATGAGATGCCAGTGTACATTAAGAGTGTACATTAAGTGTACAGCCCTAGTAAAAACGCACGGAAACAAGTGTGCCTACTTTTACCCAATTTGTAACCATTCCAGGGGTGTAGTTGGGACATGTTTTGCAATTACAGGCCTAGAATTACAGGTGCACATTTACTATTATAGAATTTGGGGGATCCATGTCTAATTTAAATGCAAGGATTTACACCAGGTTTTAGTTGGTGTAAAGTTGGGAGAGGATCCTGGCGCTAAGCACTATTCTATAAATGGCACCCCACTCAGAATTCCATTTATAGAACTGCGCTCATTGTTCATTTTTTTACGTAACATAGTAGATGACGGCAGAAAAAGACCTGTACGGTCCATCCAGTCTGCCCAACAAGATAAACTCTTATGTGTTACTTTTTGTGTATACCCTACTTTGATTTGTAATGCCCAAATTTGGGCGCCGTTTACTGAGTGTAGTCCACAATGCAGTGGTTCCCAAACCTGATCCTGGAAACACCCCAGCCAGTCAGGTTTTCAGGATATCCACAATGAATATTCATGAGAGAGATTTGCATGAGGTGGAGGCAGTGCATGCAGATCTCATGAATATTCATTGTGGATATCCTGAAAACCTGAGTGGCTGGGGTGCCTCCAGGACCTGGTTTGGGAACCACTGCCATAATGCGTATTCAGAATAAATTTCTGGTTAGTTTAAGAACCAAGCGTGTTCGTTAGCATTTGTGTCTACACTGCTGCAGTAGGTACATCAAGGACAGGTTTCAAATTTATCCCAGGCCCTCTAGAAGCTCCATGTCCCATATAGGAGCCATACTAAGCAGTGATGCGAGGTTTTCAGAGTAATGTGACAGGGATGGAGACTGGTTGAACTCCAGGCTGCTATACTTAGGACACAGGACAGACCCTCTGATGTGTGTGCAAATATTTGCCTATTAAGTTTTGTCGATTCATGTCCTTTTTAAATTATTCACAGGATACAGGAAAATTGAATCCCAAAGAAAAGGTGAGTTAGTTTGAGATTTTAATAACCTCTGTGGAGCGGGCTAGATTGGAGAATACCCCCCCCCCCATGCAGGGTAAGAAGAGGGCTGTCAACAAGAAAAGGCAGGATGGGCCAGGGGCAACAGAGGATGGAGGAGAAAGAGGCTCCTTCTCTATTCATCTACCCTAGATGAGTCTGTATACTTCCTATGCTGGTCAATAATGACCCAGCCTGTTTCAGTATAGGAGCAAGCCATGGGATCCATCCAAGCCTGGAAAAGGGGGGAATGATGATGGAAGCGGATGCCATATTCCCCAGCCATGAAATTCTGGAGTTAGGAGTGTAGAAGTACCTCTTAGTCCGATGCATTTGTTGAAGGAATGCAGGTGTTGAGGGAATGGGGATAAGTGGCACAAAATTTCAAGCGTAATTTTTTTTAGTCCAGTAGAGAGATTTGACACAAAGCACCGCAAGGAAGTGCTAAGGGGTGGAGGGAGGAGTCTCACTATAGGTTAAGGGCTAGCTTAAGGTTTTCATATTTCTCAAATCATTTACAGATTCCAGAAGGAGGTTCTAATGTACTTGAAGCCACTGCTGACAAGAAGGAAGTGAGTTCTGTTTTCCCAGCTCAGTGTCTCTTGGCTCCCTCCACTGCCTCTAGTACCTGCTCTCTGGGGTGGATTCCAGCTCACCATCACCTCAGATCTGTTCTCTCTGCTGCCTTCGGTGGCTGCACGTCTGGTACAGTACTGGAAGGGTTCTCCTATGCAAACAGGGAGCTAATGGCCCCACACTCTGCTGCCCGTCACCTGATCTGAGACTGTTGCTACATCCTTTCATGGTGCTGAGTAATCTGAGGCCTGCCAGCTTCCAAATGCTGAATTATCTGTGATTGTTTGGGGTAATTATGCTTCTCTTTCATTGTTATACCATCTTTGTACGCAGGTGGTAAAAAGAAGCCCTCTTGAAGTGAGTAAGTCAACCGAGGAAAAGCCAAAGCCGGAGAATGTGCAAGGTGGAGATCCAAAAGAGAAACCACCAGAGCCACAGAAAACTCTCCAGGTGAGAGTCTATCTCAGTGTATTGTCAGCATGGTCTGCTGCATTTTTGACATGGGTCGTAAAGTAAGTGACTGGGTCAAACATTGTATGAGTGGGAGGTGATGATAGTTTAGTGGTCAATAGTGTTTATTCTGAGAATAGGGGAATTTAACTAGTGGTGTGCCTGGTACTGTTCTTTTCAGCAGTCTTGTAAGCAATATTGTGGAAGGACTGTCTGGAAAGGTTTGCCTTCGAGCTGATGATACCAGAATCTGCAACGGAGTAGACAGCAGGTGTGGATAATACGACGGATCTAGTGAAGTTTGAGGAATAGTGTAGACTCTGGCATAAGTACATAAGTAGTGCCATACTGGGAAAGACCAAAGGTCCATCTAGCCCAGCATCCTGTCACCGACAGTGGCCAATCCAGGTCAAGGGCACCTGGCACGCTCCCCAAACGTAAAAACATTCCAGACAAGTTATACCTAAAAATGCGGAATTTTTCCAAGTCCATTTAATAGCGGTCTATGGACTTGTCCTTTAGGAATCTATCTAACCCCTTTTTAAACTCCGTCAAGCTAACCGCCCGTACCACGTTCTCCGGCAACGAATTCCAGAGTCTAATTACACGTTGGGTGAAGAAAAATTTTCTCCGATTCGTTTTAAATTTAAGACTGAATGCTAAAAAATTGCAGGGTCATGCATATGGGCTGCAAGAACCCGAGGGAGTAATACAGTATAGAGCGTGAAGTATTTCAGTGCATGAGAGAGGAGCGGGATTTGGGGGCAATCGTGTTCGATGACCTTAAGGTGACTAACCAAGTAGAAAAGGTGACAACAAAAGCCAGAAGGATTCTTGGGTTCATCGGGTAGAGATGCCAAGTTACCCGGTTCTAGGCTGGAGACTTTTTTTGGGCCAGTCCTGATTTTGAACTTACAGCCCAAAGCACTATGGGATTTGTAGTGCCTGATCCTGCTCATTGAAATCAGTGCTGCAAGTCCCATAATGCACCAGGATGGAGTGGTCATAAATCTAGGACTGTCCCAAAATCTCCTGCCTGGAATTGGGTCACTTGACATCTCTGATGGGGAAAGGAGTAGCCAACAGGAAAAAGGAGGTGGTTGAGTGGAAGTCTCTGGTGAGACCTCGTTTAGAGTACTGTGTACAATTCTGGAGACTGCACCGTCAAAAAGATATAATCAGTATAGTGTCAGTCCAGAGGGCGGCTACTAAAATGGTCAGTGGTCTTCGTCATAAAGAATATGGGGACAGACTTAAAGATCTCAATATGTATACTTTGAAATAAAGGAGGGAGAGGGGACTTAGGACAGAGACATTTAAATATCTCTGTGGTAATAAATACAAAGGAAGTGGATTTCTTTCAATTATAAGGAAGCTCTGGAACGAGGGGACATTGCACGAAGATGAAAGGGGATGGACTCAGGAATAATGTAAGGAAATACTTCTGTATATAGAGGGTGGTGGATGCGTGGAACGGCCTCTTGGTGGAAATGGTGAAGATGAAGACTGTATCAGAATTCAAACAAGCATGGGACATGCAAGAGGATCTCTGAAGGAGAGGAAGGAATTGGAGAGCTTAGTTGTTATGGATGGAAGACTGGATAGTGCACATGGTCTTTGTCTGCCATCATTTTCAATATTTGTGTTTAAGCCTCTTCTATCACCATGTGTCCTACACTCAGGCCTAACCATTACATTTAATAAGTTTGATACACCGCCAGCTCTGATTTCTCTTTTTCATTCACTTGATATCCTGCTTATCCTAGATAACACGCCCCTGTGCGTGCGTCTTGAGTGTCAGAGGCATGCCTGGTGATTTTATTGTTGTACAATAATAGCCTAAGATTTATCATGTACTTCTGTTACACTGCTTGCATAATCGTTGAGCACCTTGTGTGTACATGCATTGAGTCTGTGTGCCCAGTATTGCATTTCCAGCTCTCCCTGTCTCTGTCTTGCAGGAATTTGCTGTGGCACAAACCTGGGAGGATGCACCATACATGTTCATTTTGGAGATTACTGGTGGGAATGCAAAGGAATCCTGGGAGCTTTCCAGTATGTTCTGTTTCTTTGATCTGCACCCTGGCCCTAGTGTGCTCTTTTGTTTTTGTGTGTGATGCAGGTTACAGACCACTAGGGAGAGCTGTAAACCAGGTTGTGCCAGCTCAGTGCAAGCAGTTTGGGAGAGATATCATATGGTATAGTAATGATTTTTTTTTTTGTTAAAGATTATTTTCCTAATTCCTGACTTTTCTTCTCCACCCCCTAACCCCACTCTCAGTTGAACTGGAGATGAAGCATCCCTGGTATCTTTTCACTTCTGCCTCAGAGTGGCCCCTCATGATGGTAAGCTTTTCGTCTTTACGTTACATCACAGCTCCGTTTATATTCCACATTTACCTATAAGGTTCAGTGCGGATCACGACAAGATAATCCAGCTCAGGTTAGATACTGGGAACAAACATAGCCAGAAGTATACATAATCACTTAGAGTTAAAAATTTAATCGTTTAAATACCACTTAAATGGAAAAGTTTTTAAGCGTTTCTTAATTTCTGTTGGGCAAACCGTTCCAGATCTTTTCAGATTGGTAAGGGATCATTAGAGAATGGACACATTTGTATCTAATACCATCAACAGATGGGTAATTTAGCTTTAAGTGACCATTATTTATTTATTTATTGGGATTTATTAACCGCTTTTATGAAGAGATTCATTTGAAAGAAGAAAATGGCAGAATCAATTAACATACATAATTTAAACAGCGTTCATGCTTCTATTGGAAGCCAATGCAGCTGTCTGCACAACAGAGTTGCTCTTTCCCATTTCTTTGCCTGGCAGATCAATCTACCTGCAGTATTCTGCAGTCTCCTACATAACATCCTTGAGCAGCCAATATAAAGTAAATGACAGTAATCCAGTTTGCTAATTACAAGGGCGTGGACTATTGAACTGAACTGGGTAAGGGGGAAGTGTTTTCGCATTCTGCACAATTGCCTCAGTTTCCAGAAAATCTGCTTGGTCGATTAAGCAACATGATATTCAAAATTCAACATAGGATCAAAGGAGACACCAAGAACCTTCAATGTTTCATTTTTCAAGTACATGTCTTGTTTTACCCTTGTTCTGTGCATGTATAAGTGTTTCTTGTAGGTTCTGTATACACTGGCGTTAGCAGTTAGGGTGTCAACTTCCAGAAGCTCTGCTGCCACAGCCTTGGTCTTCTCTCATTTCCTGCAGTTTTATATGGTGATGTGCATCATTTATGTGCTCTATGGCACCCTCTGGCTGGTGCTGCTGGCATGTTACTGGCGGGACATCCTGCGGATTCAGTTTTGGATCGGAGGCGTGGTGCTCCTAGGCATGCTGGAGAAGGCTGTATATTACGCTGAGTTCCAGAGTATTCAGAATGAAGGAGTCTCAGGTAAGAAGGTAATCTTTCTACGAGGAGCATGGGTTGCTCTCTTTCCCTACCCTCATACATACCACCTGGGTACCTCCACACTCCCTCAACCCCATATCATCATGGTGTTTCCATTATATAGCTTCCCACTATTCCAGAACCTGTGAGATAGTTGTGTCCATCAACCAGCAGGTGGAGACAGAGAATTGAAAACTGAGCTGAGACATCTCTCTTGGCATCCGGTCCAACTCCTCAGTATTTATGTAGACAAGCAGAAAGAAGAAACTCCGGAATAAACACATCCTTAAACAACTGGCTAACCTAATACTAAACAGATGAGCAAACGTGGACCTCTCTCATCTCTGGACAACTTGTAGAGAGCAAGAGATATGCAGGAAGCACCATGCAAGGTGACAGTTCTTATTTGACCCATTACTTTGCACCGACTAAACAGAAACCTTGGGCTGGCCTCTGGAATACTTGGAAAGAAACTTATCAGATAACACCTAATTTCTCCTTCCATTATGTAGCTTCCCACTTTTCCAAAAATTTGTGAGATGCTTAAAAGCAATCCCTAGAATAGGTGGAATCCTGGCGCCACTGCGCTGAGGACCAAAGCACCAAAACTGGCTTCTGAGGACTCTGCAGCACTCACCCTGTAGTGCTTGGCAAAGATATGCAGCATCAACCATGTTTCCGGAGTAAGGGAGTCTCTGCCCAGGATGTTGCTGTACGCCTTGTAAAATGAGCCTGCTTCCCTGCAAGCAAATAAGCTGACACGATAGTCTCCTTCATCCATCTAGCAGTTGTGGGCTTGGAAACCATGAGGCCAAGCATCTGTTTACCAAAAAGCACAGAGCAAAACATAAAGCACAAGTGAGCCTTCAGGAATAGGACGAAAGAAAGTTCTTTATTGAGGGGACCTGACACAGGCCGTGTTTCGGCAACCAAGTGCCTGCGTCAGGGATCACAATAATGTTGAATGTTCATGTATGTATGAATCATGTTGTGTCATCAATATAAAGAGCTGGGCACAAATGTAACAATCCCATTCAGTGTCGGGAAATGAAATCGCTGCCAGCTACTACTCTAGAAGCAACACCTGTGCCAGTTGGAACTTGTAATGAGCTCCCCAACCCAACTTGCTGGTGTGTGTTGTCACCACCTTCCCATTATGCTATCGGAAAAGGAGCTCCAACGGTCAGATTCCTGGGCGACAACCACCACTGCGTACGCCATCTGGCAACCAGGGTCCAAGGAAGATGGTCGTACTTCTGTGATACACAAGACCAATGGATGAGAATGGCTTCCTTTAATGGCCGCATATGAACCCTTGCCCATGGCACTGCTTTCAGCGCTGCTGTTATTGACTCCCAGAACCTGGACGTAGTCAGGGCCTGCCTTGACTGAGGAGAAGGGGAATCTGTTGAACGAACTTCAACCTCCTGCACTCAGTGAGGGAAGTCCTTTCTCATGCTGTGTCGAATAGGACATCCAGATACTCCAGCATCTGCAGTGGAGTTAGTCAGCTCTTCTTGAAATTGATCACCCAACCCGATTGCAGAAGACAGACAACTTTGCTCATCACTGCCACGTTGTCCAAATAGGATGACATACAAATGAGCTCACTGAGATACAGGTAAATTCTGATTTCCTGGCACCTAAGAAAGGACGCCACCACCACCATAACCTTGGTAAACGTTCTTGAAGCCATGGCAAGACTGAAGGGCAATTCCCTGAACTGGAAGTGACGACCCAGCACCTCAGATCATAGAAACCTCTGATGTGGCAGCCATATGGGTATATGTAAATACACTTCCTTGAGATCGAGGGTGGTGAGAAATCCTCCCACTTGAATTGAGGCTATGACTATTAATGTCTCCATGCGAAAGTGGGACATTCTTGAGGCAGCAGTTTAGACCGTTGAGACCTAAGACCATACGAAAGGTGCCTTTCTTCTTTGGGACAATGAAGTAGAGTATCCGCTGGAGTAAGGGAGTCTCTGCCCCTGTTTGGCCTGGAGAACTGGAACAGTGGCCCAGAGTACCAGCAAGGAATCTATGGTGGCCTGAACCTCGACTGCCTTGGTTCCCTTTTGACAATGAGACCACAAGAAGAGAGAAGCAATCGGGCTGGAGAACTCCAACTTGTAACCTTCTGTAAGAATATCCAGAACCCACTGGTCTGATATGATTTTGGTCCACTCCTCCCGAAACTCTTGAAAATGTTCTTCCACTGGAGGAAGAGAAGAGTTGACTAGCCTCACATCACTGCAAAGCTCTGGAGGCATTTGGCGCTGTAGCTGACTGAGAGGAGGACTTCTGTCCACACGAAAGGAAGATTGGCATGCCTGAAAGTTGGACTTCTGACCATATTGCTGACGACCAGGCCAGTACCGTCTGCTGTCTGAAGATTGAGAGCCCCCTGAAGATGGACAACCAGAGGCTGTAGGGGCAGCGGGGCGAGAAACTGAAGCATCTTGCAGCAACTCTGCCTCTGCTTCAGTAAATAGGTCTGGTGTAATAGCAATGTAAACACTGGTGAAAACAAAGATACCAATGCAGCTGAATGATCTGTTGGGCCCTGAGGCTGTAAAATGGCAGCTGTGCGCTACATGTGATCAGACAGAGGCTGCTCCTCAGTGCCAGTTAGCCCTGACAAAATGGTGCCTGTTCCACGCTTTCCTGCATCAAACTGCGCACTGGCCCTGCCGGAGAGCCCAAAGACCCAGCATATTCTGATACTGCGCCAAATCCAAAGATGTGCTGCCACCATCCATTGCCTCTGTGTCCCACAGGATTCCCAGCTTGTATGCACTTCAACACCCCAATGCCAGACAGTGGGTCCCACAAGGGGAACGCTGCTAAATTGCCTCTGCAGGAGTCACCATTCACCCTGACTGGCACATGTACAGCACATCGTGTCCCAAGCAGTGAGTCAGGATCCCTCCACTGCACCAAGTAGAACTTGCAGCTCTCCAAGCACGTCCAAGTCAAACTTTAATCGGACTTGCCGCTGACAGCTGGTTCCCCCAAGCTGACAGTCTCCACAAGTCTTACCATAGATGAGAGAGGCTCAGGACTTATACTCTGTCCCGATGCTCTCCAGGCAAACATGTTTCCTTCTACTTCCCCCCCCCCCCCCCCTCTTTTTTTTTTGTTTGTTTTGTTTAAGGTGATTGTTCTGGAAAAGGAGAGTTCCACAGGAAACAGGGGAGAGGTGAAGGGAGGGAAGAAGTAAATTCACAGGACACCAGAGACAGGGATCTGAAGATCTCTATATTTGACTCTGCAGACTAAAGCCACCCGCAAAGCTCAGCTGAGGACCAGTTGATCAACTGGACCAGAGGCTAAAAAGTGTTCCCATCCACCTGCTGGAGATAGAAAGTCCTGAGGAGCTGGACTAGATGCCAAGAGAGAGATGTCTGTCAGTTCAGTTTTCAGTTCTCTATCTCCACCTGCTGGTTGATGGACACAGCTATCCCATAGGGATCTGTACAGGGAGTATATCTTACGTGTTCATGCCTTAAGCACAGGAGATTCAACACAATATATTCAAGCTCGGTTCTGCTCTCTTCTAGTCCAAGGCGCTATGATCTTTGCTGAGGTTTTAAGTGCAGTAAAGCGAACGCTTGCACGAGTCCTGGTGATCATTGCCAGCGTGGGATATGGCATTGTTAAGTGAGTATTTAAAGACTGGTTTCCTTGCAATTATTTGGAACATAAGTATGCATGGTCTGTGAGAGAGGGAATGAAAAGGACCCCTGCTCTTTGAGAGGAGGCTTCAGGGCAGGAACAGATGAAGGGGCTGCTTAGTGGAAGTCATATGAAGTTTAATCGTTTGACTTTTGATCCCTGTAGGCCACGCCTGGGAGCTCTGCTGAACCGAGTGATTGGCGTGGGGATGCTGTATATGCTGTTCTGTATCATTGAAGGAGAACTACGGGTCAAGTCGGTAAGAAGCATTCTGAGGGGCTTGGAAAGGGAATAACAGCTGAGACTCAAAATTGCAGGGAATGACCACAAGGAGGCAGAGAAGCGAGAGACATAGTGGATAGACAGCCACTGGACTGGCGGACGGGAGGAGGGAAGAGAGCCATGGAGGGGTGTGGGGAGGGGGGAGTGACAGAGGAAGAAGAAATGGAGGACAGACCCTGGAAGGAGAGAGGACAAGTAAGTTGCCTCCAATGGGAAGAGGAGTGAAAGAAGAGGAAAACCAATGGAAGGCAGAGGGAGAGACAGCCACTGGAAGGTGGTAGGGATATGGCCAGTGGAAGCAAAGAAGAGGTAGGAGTTGAGAACCGCTGGAGGAGGTCAGGGAAGAGAGACAACAACAAGAAGAAAGATAGGAATCGGACAGAGAAAGACAAATACTAAAGGGAGAGATGGGCAATGGGGAGTGAAGGGGAGGAGGATAACTGGAGGGCAGAGGTGGGGGTGGGGGTGGGCAAAACAATAACTGATGGAGAGGGAGAAATAGGGAACCTCAGCTGGTACTTGGAGCTACAGGGCATGAAAGAAGGTAAACTTGGAGGGTGAGTAACTGTGTGTGTGTGTACATGTGTATAAATGCAGAATTTGGATGCACATCTAATTTGTGTGAGCAGAGTCTGGCTCTGTATGTGTCCGTGCGAGTAGAGTGTGGCTGTCTGGGGCTTGGGTGCTGGCTTAGGCCCTCTTTGTGAAGGCAACACTAATGGTTTGGGCTGTTGTTTCCTGAGTGTCTTCAAAGAGCCATCACAACATATGAATGCATTTGGGATGGATTTCTCAACCAGATTAGCTGTTGGCCGTTGCAGCAGGCTATTCTGAGTTCATTTTCTGCCTGTTACTTTCCCCAGGAGCAGAGCAGCTCGGCCTTGCTCGTCTGTGAAATTGCTCTAGCCTTTGTGGAGTCCTGTATTGTATGGTGGATATCCTTTCAGAGCACTGCACTGGCTTACCCTGACGTGCCAAGAGAAAAGGCCCACCGACCCCCTACAGCAGCACGTAGGCCTAACGATGTCTCCACCATGGGGGGGGAGGGACAGGAATGGGTGAAAAGGAGGCAGTTGCTGACAGAAATGGCTACTTAGAAAGATTTTTAAGATGAACAAAAATATGCTCATATGCTGTATCAAATTGTTTCCTTATCTAATGTTTTTATTTCCTACCTCCCTCTTTCATACTCCCTCCTTTACCTCGGCGTACTTACATCATCTAACCCCTTCCCACCTCTCCTTTCTTCAGGCTCAGGATGACTTGGTGTTGCTGGCTGCCATTCCCTTGGCTATGCTTGACTCTTCCATCTGCTGGTGGATATCCTCTGTCTGTTTGTCCACTTTTCTGCATCTCCTAATTGCTGTAGCGCTACTTAGCCCCCCTTCCAGTCTCGTTCTGTGTTCCGATTTCTAATTAACCACCTTGGAGCCTGGTTCTGTGCAGTGCAACCCCTGGCTCTGGCCCTCTATATCTTTGCTGCTTATTCTGACTGTCTTCAGTTTCTCCCTCTTCCCATTACCAGGATCATTTGCAGATATGGTCCTGATGAGGTCTAAAACTTCTTATTTAATACTCACCACTATATGTGTAAGAATCACTGCCAGGGCTGACCCAAGGGTGTCCAACAGATTAGGTGAACCTTCAGCCATGCCCCCTCCCCCTTAGCATCTCCTATCTCCCCTTCCCTCCCCAAACAATCCAGCATCTCCCCCTTTTCCAGGCCTGCTACTGCTACAGCTGCCGCCCTTCCCCTCTCCCTTTTCTGGAGCACAGGAGCCAAAAGGATTCAGCGTTCACAGGCTTACGCTACACTATTGCTTACCACCCACCTCTGATGCAGGACTTCTCTTGGACGGGAGTGGTGGTGAAACACAACACTGTAGCGCTTTTGCAGGCTTGCGCTCACCAGCACTGAATTCACTTTCCTCTTCGTTTCCTCCTAGCAGAAACACACAGAAAGCAAAGATGGGGGGTGGGAAGTAGTGCAGCATACCTGAAGTAGAACAGGGAGGAGGGTGGCAGCAGGATGAAGAGAAAAAGATAAAGCAGCTGGGCCACCCAATAGTATTTCACCCACATTACAACCCTCGTCTTACGCTCCCTATACCCCATGCAATTCAGGCAGAGCTCTCTAGGTGCTCACCAGAGACAGGTGGTGAGGTGCAGTTTTGCAACAGGTTCCACGGCCAATGATGTGCTCTTTGTCTTCTCTGCTGGAAAACGCTGTTGTTTGGTTCCTTAATGGCAGACACATTTTCATCAGCCTCGTTCAGACCATGAAACTGCTGAGGATGAGGCGAAACCTGGTAAAGCTCTCCCTGTACCGGCACTTTACGAACACTCTCATCTTTGCTGTCATTGGTGAGTCTTCGCTGCCCTCCTTCCTGTGCATCCTATCAGATGGCGCCATGTCCTAGTGAGGGAGGTAGCAGATGCAGTAGGGTCAGGCACCATGGTGAATGGGATTAATGAATATGTCAATGGCACCTGGTCATGTGCTCTTATTGGTGTAAGGGTGTCCTCACTTAAGGGCCTATGTAGTAAATATTTTGCATATTAGCCTGAAATGGGGAAAAAAGTCATTAATGCAATGGGCCTGTGTATTTTTTGGGGTTTTTTTTTTTTATATTTATTGAAAATTTAACAATTTACAAGCAATCCAACTTGTGTTCAGAAAAATAGAGCCAAAACATTCAGAATTATTATTGAGAGTTATATAAAGATATAAATTATATAAACTAAGGAAAAATTAAATATCAATTAACTCAATAAAGTTATATAAGAAATAGATTTAGCTCTACCTCAGACCACTACATTAAGGAGGAAAGGGGGCAGGTTCAATTAGAAGGAGATACATAAGAAAAATATAAAAAAGTAATATGGCCTGGTCTGATAAGCACATAACTTCAATTAGCTCATCTAAACAATAGTAACTAATTGGTTCATTTTTTTTTGGTCCAAGAAAAATTTAAGTTGATCCGGTTCAAAAAAAAAAACATATTTGTTATTAATATAGTAAACAATGCACTTGCATGGATATAAGAGTAGAAATTTTGCACCAATAGATTTAATATCTTCTCTTAGAGCCAGGAATAGTTTATGGGCCTGTGTTTTTAGGGGATGGTTGTCAAAGGGATTCTCTGTGTGTCACTGGACTCAAAATTATCCTCTGTATAGGTATTAAAGCTCAGCCATGTGGTTCCCTTGTGCTGAGTGCATGCATGAGAACCTGTAACCCAGTGGTTCTCAACCCAGTCCTCAGGACACAGCTGGCCAGTTAGGCTTTCAGGGTAACCACAATAAATTTGCATGCACTGTCTCCGTTGTATGCAGAGCAGGGGCGTAGCTATGTGGGGCCACGGGGGCCTGGGCCCCTGTAGATTTGGCCCTGGACCCCCTGCTGATGACCCTCTCGGCCCCCCCTCCCGCCGCCAACCCGCTGTCGTCGTCGCCTACCTTTGCTGACGGGGGACCTCAACTCCCGCCAGCCGAGGTCCTCTTCCTTCGTTGTGTTTCTGAGTCTGAGGACATCAGACTCGGAAACAGAAAGAAGGAAGAAGAGGACCTCGGCTGGCAGGGTTGGCGGCGGGAGGGGGGGGGTCAAGAGGGTCGGCGGCGGGGGGTGTGTGTGTGTGAAAGTTGGTGGTGGTGGTGGCGGGGGGGAGGGGGGGCGGGCTAAAGTGTGCCCCCCTCACCTCAGGCTCTGGACCCCCCTCCCGCCGAAGTCTGGCTACGCCCCTGATGCAGAGGCATAGCCAGACATAATTTGGGTGGATCTGAGCCCAAAGTGAGTGGACACACAATTCTGCCTCTTCCCCCCCCCCCCCCCCCCCCACACACACACTTTCTACCCCCACCCCTGCAGCAGCAACCCCCCAACAAATAAAATAAATACGTCAGCTGGTGGGGATCCCCAAGCCCTGCCGCTGGGTCTTCCGGTGGTTGGAGCAGGCAGTGGCACAGCCACATGTTGCTGTTCTTCTCCCCACTGCTCCTGCACATGCTCTGGTTTTGCGTGCACATGCGTGAAGATTGAGTATTTGCGGGAGGGGGAGAGGCTGGCGCAGCAGCAGTGAGTGGACAGTGCCGCCAGCTGCAGCAAGTAGGGGAATGACCTATTTTGGCCTCCAGAAGACCTCTTCCAGCAGCAGGGCTTGGGGATCCTTGCCAGCTATAATAAAGGTGACAGAATTTTGGGTGGGCCTGGGCCCCACTGTATGTAAATCTATCTCATGCATATTCATGAAAACCTGACTGGCTGGGTGTGTCCCAAAGATTGGCTTGAGAACCCCTGCTCTAACTTTAATGACTGCTAGAAAATTCCACTGTTCTCCCACACCCTCCAATTGAGCTGGCAGGAGCTTGGTGTCTGCATTAGTATTGTAATGTATTTTTATCTTCCATTTTACCCTGTTGCAGGCTTATGTGCAGGAAAAAGGAGTATTGGGCCCGGGGAGCAGGGTGTGGTGAGAGTACTCTGATCCTGGCCAGTCTGGTGCAAATTTGGTCCCTGCTTGGCCAAGAATCCAATTTGAACCAGGGAAATGTCCTCTACATTCGGCCCCTCTACATCCTCCCCCCCCCCCCCCCCCCCTCCATAAATAACCATCTCTGGGTGACAAATGAGAAGAAGACTCCTACAGTGATTATCACTTCTGATTTATTATTTATAACCCGCCTTTACCCAAGGCTGAGGGAAATGAGAGTGACTTTTCATTTCTTTAGGGAGAGAGGTTCCCGAGTACAGCACTGTTTTCTTTGAACTTGGAGTCAATTCTGTCTGTTACACAATAATACAAGCATAAAGTGCACACTGGTATGCCTTCAAATGTTTTGAAAGCATCCAAAGAGTTACGTAACATATACATTATTTTTGCTCACACCTTTCTCAGTAATTGCTCAAGATGAGTTAAATTGAAGTACGCTAGGTATTTTCCTGTCCCTGGAGGGCTCACAATCTAATTTTATACCTGAGGTAATAGAGGATTAAGTGACTTGCCCAAGATCACAAGGAGCAGCAGTGGGATTTGAATGGTACCCCTGGATGTCAAGTCTGGTGTCTAACCACTAAGCTACTGTGGCCTTTCCTTAACTCAGTGGAAGGTGGGAAACGGGTCACTAGGAAACTCAGCCAATTTCATACATACAATATAAAAGGATGTGAAGAACTTGGTTATACAAGCATAAGAAGGGAGACTTGACCCTTGCACAGATTGAGTGGGTTTATTAATTATGTGTTTGTGGGGTGGGGGCAGCTCCTTGATCAAACTATGAGAAGTGCAGCGGTCCTACGGTTAATCTAATCGAATCCTGTACGTTTCTTTTCAGCTTATTCTGAAAAGGGTCTAAAGCAGAGTGCATTAAGATAGCCAGTACAGTCAGTTGGGCAATAATAAAACAGCTATCTGCTGAAGAGTTTTGACAAAGCAAATATGTTTTCAGGTGCTTACGGAAAAGATAAATAAGAAGGCTGCCGTTCCAAATAAGGGCAGCTCGATAAGAGCTTTTCTCGGTTCAGAATGTAAACCCCCCTTAACCTCCAGAAAATGTAACATTCCGCAGTCTTGAGAGTGAAAAGTTCATCTTTCCAGCAAGTTTGATCATGTGCTCAGAAGTTAAACTTTGCAAAGCCTTAAAACGCCAAACAGGCGTTTTTAAAAGATGCAAGCCTGAACTGGGAGCCCATGAAGATCTATCAGTAATGGCAAAACCCTTTCGTTTCTCTTACAACTAAATATCGTTCTAGCAGCAAAAGTTGAATCTTCAACTGTAACTTGTTAGTTATCCTGGAGTAAAGCGAGTTGCAGTAGTCCAGCAGCAAAAGAATTAACTGCAGGACCAACAAAGCAAAATGATTTTCCTGAAAATAGCATCAAAATGTGGAGTGGAGGAATGGCCTAGTGGTTAGGGTGGTGGATTTTGGTCCTGGGGAACTGAGGAACTGAGTTCGATTCCCACCTCAGGCACAGGCAGCTCCTTGTGATTCTGGGCAAGTCACTTAACCCTCCATTGCCCCATGTAAGCCGCATTGAGCCTGCCATGAGTGGGAAAGTGCGGGGTACAAATGTAACAAAAATAAAATAGATACTATTGGAGATTCTAGATGGAATGTTGCTACTATTGGAGATTCTACATGGAATGTTGCTATTCCCTAGCAACATTCCATGTAGAAGGCTGCGCAGGCTTCTGTTTCTGTGAGTCTGACGTCCTGCACGTACGTGCAGGACGGCAGACTCACAGAAGCAGAAGCCTGCGCGGCCACATTGGTGATCTGCAAGGCCGACTTCTACAAGGAATGTTGCTAGCAACATTCCATGTAGAATCTCAAATAGTAGCAACAGTGGAGGAGTGGCCTAGTGGTTAGGGTGGTGGACTTTGGTCCTGGGGAACTGAGGAACTGAGTTCAATTCCCACCTCAGGCACAGGCAGCTCCTTGTGACTCTGGGCAAGTCACTTAACCCTCCATTGCCCCATGTAAGCCGCATTGAGCCTGCCATGAGTGGGAAAGCGCGGGGTACAAATGTAACGAAAAAAAAGTGACCTAAGTTGTTTAAGCGTAAACGCTTTTCTGAGTAAGTCGTTAATCTGAAGTTCGAATGACAACAAAGAAAATAAAACTATTCCTTGATAGAAATTAACCCTGATACACAAATAGTCGGATTAGAAAGAAATATTCTGTGCCTGTGACCTCTAAACAGTTGCATAGAAAGGAAATACAGTTTGGGGGGGGGGGGGGGGGTTTCTGTCATTGTGTAGACTGATAAAGAGTCTACCCAATTATAGAATTGTTCAAACTGGATATATGAAAAATAAAATAACCCTCTTTGTTTTTCTCCTCTCCAGCATCCGTCATCTTTGTTTTCTGGTCCACGATGACCTTCAGATTCTCCAGTTGTAAGACAGTAAGTGAAAAGATTCCAGGCAGCAGCAGCACTGCCAGCCTTAAGAAACTTGGTACTTCCAGCCCCATGGTGCCGGAACCCCTTGATGTTGGACTGTGTACTCAGTGATTACTTAATATCTGGCTTTCAAAACATAAATAACTCCCACTGTTGTTTCTCTGATACCTCGTGTGAGGGGGCTCTGTCTCTGGCATCTACAAGAAAAGCAGGAATAATGTACATGGTGAGATGGGCTAGTTTCTCTTGCATGGTGTTCTGATAGTCTCTGGTGTGTTTTCAGGACTGGCGGGAGCTCTGGATTGCTGATGCCTTTTGGAGATTTCTGTTTTCTGTTATCCTGCTGGTTATCATGTTCCTGTGGAGGCCTTCAGCCAACAACCAAAGGTCTGAATGTTCCCTTGCAGATTACTGTACCTTTGCCTTCTACCTATTATTTTTTTCTCTCCCTGTACTCATTGTTTCCTGTGCAGTGACCCACTGACATACTATTTCCCCCCCCCCCCCCCCCCCGATTCTGCTCCTCACTGAGCAATTCCTCCACCCTCTAACTGATCAGTTTTCTTTGTGACCCCTCATTGACTCTCCTTTTACTCTTGCCTCTGCTGATTTCAGAGTTTTCCCCCTCTATACAGATACGCCTTTGTGCCACTCGTGGATGAGGGTAGCGAGGAAGATGAAGAAAAAGATGAGCAGACAGTGAATGAAGCCTATGGTGAGTGGTTTGGGGGTGGACTGCAGGATTTGCACCTTTGCTGAGAGCATGGGAGAGTGTGAGATTTGCATCTGTGAACTCAAATCTGGAGAGGGTATATGGGATATATATCTGTGATTCCTGCAAAAGTGGAGACAAAATTCATCTCTCATGCTCATTGCTGAGGATTTGTTTGTTTTTAACAGGGATGAAGATGAGAGGAGCGAAGAATGAAGCAAATGGGATTCTAAAAGGCAGCCGCGTGGTAAGACAGTCATTATTAATATTGATGCTGAAGCAGAAGGGGCTGGTGGTTGGGAGGCGGGGATAATGCTGGGCAGACTTATATGGTCTGTGCCAGAGCTGGTGGTGGGAGGCGGGGATAGTGCTGGGCAGACTTATACAGTCTGTGCCCTGAAGAGGACAGGTACAAATTGAGGTAGGGTATACACAAAAAGTAGCACATATGAGTTTATCTTGTTGGGCAGACTGGATGGACCGTGCAGGTCTTTTTCTGCCGTCATTTACTATGTTACTATGTAGCCTGTGGGGAAGGGACCTGTATCGCTGCATCTGCAAAGCTGGGGTGTCAAACAGAAGGCCCATGAGTTGTTTCTGGCTCATCTAGCCCCTTCATTTGAATGGGAACAGTGATTATGGGCTGTCGGCTTTTACACTCCAACTGTCACTAGTGGAAAGTGATGGCTGAAGGCCCCTTTAAGGGGACCTGGCTACAAGGCTGCCCCATCTGTGTGGCTTTTGGGGGGGGGGGGGGCACTGGTACAAGTCCTGCTTGATAGCACTCATCATAGCCTCTCCTTTCTACCCTTGTATGTGCTTCTATCTTGCCTTGCTTGGAGGAGAACATTTTGGGGCACACCTTCCTTCTGTGCTGAGCAGGCCTGTTATGTCATGCTTTGAACCGTGCTGTGATGTTCAAAACCCTAACACAACAAACCTGTGCAGCAGCGGAGGAGGACGTGGCCTGAGGCAGTGAACTTCCACTGTCTTTGTCCTTGCAAGGTACAATGGAAGCGTAAGTGAGGGGTGAGGAAATCAGAAGGATTGTTAAGAGGAGCAAAGTGAATGATGGAATATGGAGGGAGGGAGGAAAGTGAATGAGGGGATACGGGGAGAAATAGGAGTGAGATCAGAAGGGTGCAGTGGTGGGGGGGGGGGGGGGGGGGGAGAAAACAAGGGATTCAGAGGTGCTATGGACTTGAGTGGATCCCTCCTCCATTTCCCTTCTTGGAGATTCTCTCTTGTGTCCCAGATCCCTTCCCATTTCCTGTTCCCTAAGCTCCCGTGAAGAAGGAAAAAAAAAAAAAAAAAGACAAATTAACTGGTAACACAAAAATGTTAGAAAATGACTTTATTTTAAAAGTAAAATATTGTACATAATTTAATATGCAAATATATAGAAAATGACATTGATTCCCTCCCCCCCCCCCCCCCAGTTCAATTCATTTAAATGTTTATTGCTGCTAGAGGGAGATGGGAGAACAGGTCCGTGTCACATACATTGGATTGAATGCTATGGGGAAGGAACTTGTACTACAGACGTTGGGGAGAGGATCCTATGCTGATTTATAAAGTTTTCCTTACATACTTCGTTTTTGCTCGAAAAGATAAAATCACTGTTATCCCATCTCTGCACAGGATGAAGACTTGAAGTGGGTCGAAGAGAATATCCCGTCCTCCATGGCTGATGTGTAAGTCAAAGGGTTTCCATGGTTATTTTTGTTCCCTGGAAAAGAGGTGTAGAGCAGGTTTGGATGTTTGAAGGCACAGGCAAGCCATGTAGGATTACCCAAAATGGGGTTAGGTCCTTGGAGTTGTCTTTATACCACTGTTCTTTACTTTAGTCCTCAAGGGCTGCAAACAGGTCAGGTTTTCACGCTATCCCTAATGAGTATACTTAAGAGATTTGTATGAATTCCATCTCCATTGTAGGAAAAGCTTTTTGTGCATATTCAGTAGGGATAGTCTGAAAACTTGACCTGGTGGCGGTAAATATGTCATTTACACTGGGCCTTCCAAAACTCACCCCCCCCCCCCTTTGGCCAGCATCTCTGTCCCTCCTCCAGATGCAGTGTTTAAACACCCCCCCCCCCCCCAACCTCTTTGTCTGACATTTCAGTAGTGAGATCAGGAAGGGGGTGTGGCAGAGAGAACCTTGCAGTGCTGGCATAAGCAGTGGATATGTCGTTGCTGCAATAGACCTGGGGGGGGGAGGGGGGGGAAATGCTGGATCTTGGAGTGAGGCAGTTGACCTGTTTGTTTTGCTTTTCTTTTTTGGGGGGGGGGGGGGGGGTGGCCTACCTGTAGCTATGCTACAGGGTGGTGGACTAGGCGTGAAGACCAGGGCCTTGTGTCAGATTTACGCTGACCCGTATCCCTCTCTTTCTTTTCTACAGGGTTCTACCACCCTTGCTGGATTCAGATGAGGTAATTCCTGTTGTTCTATTCCCTGGTTGTTGGTGATCAGACCTGAGCGGTGGGTTACCTGCTTCTCTCTCTCTCTCTCTCTCTGTCCAGGAAATTGTCACGACTAAATTTGAGATGTCAAAAATGGAGTAAGAGCGGATAGCAGAAGCAAGAGTGATACTACCTTCTGGGGACTGGAGCTGTTGAGAGGCACAATGGCTGCAATCTGAATTTGTAGCAAGAATAATTCTGTACATATTTGTATATGGTTAAATAATTATTTTATTATTTTCAAGTTTCTAGCTCTTACAGATATTTTTTTTTTTAATGGGCTAAAAAGATAGAAATTTTCACGAACTGGAGAAAATGGAAGGTAGGTGGTGGGGGAAGTTATTTTTGTTCGCGAAACTGGTGGGGGGGGGCTTTCCAATTTAAGATTATGGTTGTGGCCTAATGGTTCCTCCCATTGCCCCAGCTTGTGCGTGTTTTTTTTTTCACTCTTTGCCTGTCGTCCTTCTGTGGAGGGAGATAAAGAGCAAACAGTGGTGGACACATGGGGTTTACTGTTGAAATGCCCTCTTCCATTATTAAATACCTTTCTAGTGTGTACTGTTGTCCCAAGAAAGGGTGTACAGTACTAAGCTAGCTGTTCCACTCTATAAAGTACCTACTTCTCTCAGCCAGTGGGTTTGTGCATCGCCTTGCTGTTTTTCTCTTGTCTGTGGTCTTCATGGACGCTGTTTTCGGCCTTTCCCCTCCTCCCCACCCCCATCTCATACTTCTGCAATTGAGGGCCAACTGCTACAATAGTCACCTGCAAATTACTTTCTTTTGGAGGGGCAGGGCCACTAGTGACCCCAAACGCAATAGTTGAAAAAGACCAAAAAAAAAAATATCAGTGGTAATGGAGAAGCCTAAATGTAGGTTCTACCCTCCTGTCCAGCAGTTTTTTTGTTTGGAGGGGAGACGAGATGGAATTGAAAGAACCAGTAGGTCTGTGTTCTTGATCTGAGGGAGTGTTACTGTGGCTGGCAGCTCCCATAAACCCACCATGGTGTTATTGACTACCAATCAAGGAAAAGGTCCATAAAAATGGAGAATGCAGGCCATTTCTGTACAGCACAAACTATGATTAGCAAAGGAATTAAGCCAGGACTGTTAAGAGTAGGGAAGGCTGCACACACTGAAGACTTTCCCCTATAATTATAAAAATTGGTTATTGCATCTTCCACTGGGCTGTAGGTGCTACCTTTGAGCCAGGTGTAATCTCAAGCAAAGCACTTCTATTAACAGGTTCAGTCCCTTCTGGAATGGATTGTTTAGGAGTGCAATCGTGCTAACCTTAAAACCTCCCATGGGCAAGGGAAAACTAATACTGAATTGCATTTGTGCAATAAATTAATGCTTTGACTATTCTATGATCATAGAACTGTTTTTGATTTGGGGGTGGGGGGGATTTTTATGTGAGTTGTAGAGCATGGGACTATGACAGTATTAACCTTTGGAAACAGTCAGCCACTATCACAAAGTTTGTATGAAACCATTGATAATAAATTGTTTGGTTATATGTCTGTAAGAATCCTTATCTCTTTTCTTCCCATGCTCTGGCCTCGCCTTATTCCAGTATAAACAGCCTCTAGCACCTTTCACTTTCCCCAGATGGTTATCTGGCAGGTTTTAGCCCCCACCGCTACACAGAGAACATTTGTGATTTGAACATAAATTGTGCAGTGAAAGAGCTTGCCTGGTTTGAAAATATGCAAAAGCAGATCCTCACTAAAGGTCCAGCCCCTTCTGCTTAAATTTACTCTTAGTACAAGTCACTATGATAACAGATTATAGACCATCCTGTATACGATCCATTGTGCTGTTTGTGAGTTAAGCACATTAAAGAAGTGTAAGAGACTATCCGTAATGGAAAGGGTTTAAAAATAAATCGGGGAGCAAACAGTGGCCTAAATTCCAGGGCGGGGGAAGAGAGAGACACACATCAGGGAAGTGTAGTCTCTGTGTCTAATTTCAGCAGTCGTGTTCTAACAATGCCTTTTTTTCTTCTGCTCTGTGCATTTTCATAGATCAGATTTCAAGAGATTGCCTTCTATTGCTGAATTCAGGCTTGTTGAAGGCAGGAGCCATAGACTTAAGAGAACGTTTGTTGCCAAGGGCGTTGCTGGTTCCTCTGTTAGAGGTGTCCTTCCTTGTAGAAGGCAGCTGCAGTGCCTATGAAGGCAGAGCTGTGCATTAGATCACATCGATGAGTCCATGAGCAGCAAAGCCTTAGCACTGCCACTACTTTGTGATGTGAAGTACAGACTTGAGGGTAAAGGATTATAGCTAGGCAACTAGGACTTGTGACCACCACATCTGCTCTCTTGCACTTAATTGAATTGGTCAGTAGTTCAACAGTGCAGAGGCTACCTCACTTTTTATAGCCTTGGTCCTTTCTCTTGTCCTGCCTTGCAGTGATGCCTCATTCAGTCCTTTTGCAGCCAGGCATGGGCACTTTATTAAGTACAATCAGCTATTGGGGAGAGGAGGATGACTAGTACAGGGCTGCACAGGAATTGGACTTCAGCCTAACTGCTCGTTATCTATGTATATAAATAAATGGTTTATTATATTTTGAAAGGTGCAATGTTTTTCTCATTATCTACAAGGAAAGTGGCATGAAGGGACCTCTGTTCATTTTCAGTACAGGTACAGCTACTCACCTCAAAGTACAAAACAGTCATAACTTAGCATCTAAAGATCACACCCTGGCCTATACCACCATCCCAAAAGACACAGTTTGAGCTTTGGTAAAGCTAATCCATCCACCACAGTAGTGAGAAGCAGTGGCGTACCAGGGGGGGGGGGGGGGGTCCACCCCAGGTGCACACCTCTGGGGGGGGGGGGGGGGCCACAGCGCACGCCTGTCAGCTGAGTTCGCTAACTTCGCTGCAGCTCCCTCTGCCCCAGAACAGGTTACTTCCTGTTCCGGGGCAGAGGGAGCTGCAGTGAACTCAGCTGACAGTGCACCTGGGGGGGGGAAGAGAGAGACGCATCGGCGATCCGCCCCAGGTGTCATGCCAGCTAGGATCGCCGCTGGGAAGGATTTTCCATCTTTAGTAAAGCAGAAAAAAGGGGGGGGGGGTGGAATACAGCACACTATTGCTCCTACAGACAGAATATTGCAGGTGGCATTCAGTACTGTAAGCTTGCTCAACACAAATGCAATAGTCCAGTTCTGATGCCCTTCATGCTAGGGGGCATGTGCCATTATTGAAGCCCCCTCTAGTGCAGTTATAGAGGAGGTGGACCATTTACATACTTCAGCATGAGGTGGAAAGACCAGGCATAGCGATTGGCTTTGTAGCAGGGAGTCTCCCGTAAGGACAGCAACAGAGCCACAACCAGCAAGACTAAGACCACCACCAGGGGGGCTAGGTTCCTCAGCCTCTTCAGTGGCAGCAGTTCCTCTTTCGTGATGGGGCTATAAAACAGAACAGTCTAGTGTCAAAGAGGTGATGCAGTAGCATGCATATCCATAAAGAACAAGGCAACTAGGTCAAGCCCTTAAATGCACACCTGATGCATGCACACATAGGTCTACACAGGCAGCAGCTCCCGCTTGTACCATAGTCTAAGCACAAAAAGAAACAAAAAAACTGTACTAGAACCTAGACTTACATTTGCATAGAAAGACCTGTTCAGAAGAGCATACCCCACCGACCCAACATAAAAATACCTGGTCACCTGTGACACAATGCAACCAAAGACCGTAACAGACATTACGTGACCCTTCTTCCCCCCAACTGTACCTACCATTCATGTACCTCATTCTGCCACAATATCACTTTGTATTCATTCATACCATAAGCGGCTAATGCCGTTAATGGTTATATGTAAGCCACATTGAGCTTGCAAAAGGTGGGAAAATGTGGGATACAAATAATGATATTTAAGCACAGACTGAAATCACCTAATTAGTGCTATTGTAAGACTTTTGTGCACATCATCATCATTCCAGTACACTTCCTCACTTTTTGTTAAATTAGGATCCATGAAGACAAGTTGAACCAAAACTAAGTGGCAGGTAGGTTTATACAGGAGCCTTGTTCCTAGGCACTGGTGTTCCATGAGGCTATATACTTGGTTGGCTCATGCCCAAAACCTGTTTTACATAAGAGTGCCCCCCCCCCCCCCCCCCCACACAAAAAAAAAAAAGGTGTCCACTAAAGGCAAGCTAACCATTGTACAAAGTTTAGTGCATTTTAGTGTAGCAGTTTCATCCCACCTGCCTGCAGCATTATGTTTGTACTTTTGGCCCCAAAGCAACTGCTGTAAACCTGGTTTTATACTAGTGCACGTGTGCCACTGAATGCTTTGCGTTAGGGAAAACAGGACCATCGGCTCCATGCATGAAGTAAGGCACAACCAGGCTGGATCTGGCTAGGAATGCTAACCCGCACGCCTTACTAACAGAAGTCCACAGATAGCCTTTCCTGTTCTCATTCCATTTGCAGAGGGTAGTGTCACTTTAAGAGCAGTTGTGTGTACACAGAGAGAGAGTAAATAGCTTCCTAGTGAACATAAAAGTCTTATAGACCAAAACCAAACAAACATTCTTGAGCAATAAACTTCTACTAGGCTATTACCTGTAACTGCACCAAGGATACAGGATATGCAGCTGGGAGCAGTCAGGATCCAACAATGGCTACCATAACTCATGACCCCAGCAGCGTAAGGGGGTAATAATTTTATGTGATGAACTATTTACACGCTCAAGTACATAAGTAATGCCACACTGGGAAAAGACCAATGGTCCATCGAGCCCAGCATCCTGTCCACGACAGCGGCCAATCCAGGCCAAGGGCACCTGGCAAGCTTCCCAAACGTACAAACATCCTATACATGTTATTCCTGGAATTGTGGATTTTTCCCAAGTCCATTTAGTAGCGGTTTATGGACTTGGCCTTTAGGAATCCGTGTAACCCCTTTTTAAACTCTGCCAAGCTAACCGCCTTCACCACATTCTCCGGCAACAAATTCCAGAGTTTAATTACACGTTGGGTGAAGAAACTTTTCTCTGTTTTAAATTTACTACACTAGTTTCATCGCATGCCCCCTAGACCTAGTATTTTTGGAAAGCGTGAACAGACGCTTCACATCCACCTGATCCACTCCACTCATTATTTTATATACCTCTATCATATCTCCCCTCAGCTGTCTCTTCTCCAAGCTGAAAAGTAGGTACTTGTAAAATAGCCCAGTGACATAGGAACTTAGAAGTATGTGTTATGGTTATGTAATGCCTGTTTTTATGTAGTATAATGTACACAGAGATGTGTTGTCATGTTATACCATATGTTTGAATGAATACATAGGCAACGCATGTGTACCTGCTCCAACCAGGTATGAAAGCCTACCAAAGAGGAGTGATAGGTAAATATTTAATGAAGAAAAGGCATATAGGGACAGAGCTTGTTATAAAATTAAGATGCAACCTATGCACCCTGATACAAAAATCACTTAGTGGGCAATTTTCAGAACAGCCCACAGCAGTGCAAAGTGCACCTGTACTTTTGAAAACACAAACAAAAGGGGAAAATCTGTTAATATTAACATACTAGTGGCTTTATTCTGTCTACAGGTTCATTTTGCATAAAACACAAATATGCACATTTGAAAATGCCATCAAGGCATATATGTTGCTCCCAGTACACACAGGGCATGTTGCCCACTAGTGAGGTTTAAGTGTGGACACTAGTGAGCCTGGTACATGCTTCAGCTGGATTAATGGGGGGCAGTTTCAGAAAGCCCAGGTACTTGGGTAAAATAGCTTTTTTTTTTTTTTTTTACGAGTTTCAAACACGAAAATATAGAACTACAGTTAGCTGCATCTTGGGTAAATGGCTTTTAAAAAGCACCCAAGTGAGATGCAGAGTGATAAACTGAAAGATGGTAACTTCAGGTTGAAATCGCTGGTCCTAAGGTGTCCTCCAACTTTCAGTACATCAAAAAAATAAAATCTTTCCTGACCCAATAGCTAATGTTAAAGATAATTACTTCAGCTGTTTTTACATTGATCATCAGACAGAACATGCCCCATACTTCTGCAAAATCTTGTCCACACGAAAAATAAAGCCAGTTTTACTCTTAAGTGTAAAAAAACTGTTGGCAAATACTGAGTTTTCTTTGCCTGGGGATTTTTGTGTGTGTGTGGCAGCAAGCCTCGGAAATGGAGTCATGCTTTTTCCATCACTCGAGACCTAGTGCATCATTTCCCAAACTGCGCACCATGGCACCCTGGTGCACTGCAGTGAACTCTCTAGGGTGCCGCGGCAAATCCCGATCTCCCATCCGAACCACTAGTGCAGACAGCAGCGACAGAAAAAAAAAAAAAAAAAAAAAGCAAGCACAAGGCTGGAGTAGCCTTCAAGCATGTGCTGTCAGTTATGCCGGTCCTCTACCCCCAGAACAGGAATTCAATGCAGTGGGAGCAGAGGACCTGCACAGCCGACAGCGCATGCCTGAAAGCTGTTGTGGTCCCACACTTTTTTTTTTTTTGTCACAGCCACTGGGGACAGGGAGCAGATGGCCTTCGGGACTCACAGAGGTGACTGCCAAGCAGGTTGGATGAAAACAGGAGACAGGACGAAGTCAAAAAGTTGAAGCCAATAGGTCATAGTAACATAGTAGATGACTGCAGAAAAAGACCTGCACGGTCCATCCAGTCTGCCCAACAAGATAAACTCACATGTGCTACTTTTTGTGTATACCTTACCTTGATTTGTACCTGTCCTTTTCTGGGCAAAGACCGTATAAGTCTGCCCAGCACTATCCTCGCCTCCCAACCACCAGCCCCGCCTCCCACCACCGGCTCTGGCACAGACCGTATAAGTCTGCCCAGCACCATCTCCACCTCCAAACCACCAGTCCCGCCTCCCACCACCAGCTCTGGCACAGACCGTATAAGTCTGCCCAGCACCATCTCCGTCTCCCGCCACCGGCTTTGCAACCCAATCTTGTCTAAGCTCCTTAGGATCCATTTCCCTTCCCAGTCAAAACAAAGCAAGTAAACCTATGAGCTGCTGCTGCATCCAAGTTCTTTATTGTTTGTAGCATTTCTTGTTCTCACTTATTTTTAAACATGCTAGTTTATGCAGCATACAGACGTAAAAAGAGGACGTATAATACAACTACTACTTAACATTTCTAAAGCGCTACTAGGGTTACGCAGCGCTGTACAGTTTAACATAGAAGGCCAGTCCCTGCTCAAGGAGCTTACAATCTAATGGACAAAATGTGCAGTCAGTCAAATTGGGGCAGTCTAGATTTCCTGAATAGGTATAAAGGTTAGGTGCCGAAGGCAACATTGAAGAGGTGGGCTTTGAGCAAGGATTTGAAGATGGGTAGGGAGGGGGCTTGGCGCAAGGGCTCAGGAAGTTTATTCCAAGCATAGGGTGAGGCGAGGCAGAAAGGGCGGAGCCTAGAGTTGGCGGTGGTGGAGAAGGGTACTGAGAGGAGGGATTTGTCCTGTGAGCGGAGGTTTCGGGCGGGAACGTAAGGGGAGATGAGGGTAGAGAGGTAATGAGGGGCTGCAGACAGAGTGACTGAATAACTTCATAGGTAGAGTAGTAATTTGTTATAAACCGTAATCAGTGTGTCATTTGGAGGGGCTGGTTGTAGGGACACCCTTGCACTGTTATATTTGTGCAGAGAAAAAGATGGAGACCTGGGTGGCCCGGGGGGGGGGGAGCGTGCTGCCAAAAATTGCTCGGACAGGAAGGATACCGTGAACTGAAAGTTTGGGATCCACTGCCTAGTGTATTATGGTCACAGCTCATTGGCTGGTAGTGATTGGTGTGATGGGGGGTGGGGTGCCACAAAAAAATTGCTCAGACACAAAGGGTGCTGTGAACTAATTAGCTGTTAGTGGTTGGTGTGATTAGCCGGCAGGAGCCAGTACCACAATCACTAACTTGTCATTGGCAAGGGTTAGTTTTTATTTATTTTAATAGTACTGATGAGCAGAGGTAAAAGTTCAATTAATTTTTTAATGTTTATCATTTTTGGACAATTTTCTCAGTTAATAGCAGATTTGGTATAATAAAAAAAGTGTTACAATTTTAATGCACAAAGATTTGTGCATCATTTATGCATAGAAAAATAGATTTATATGCATTTAAATTAAGGCACAGAAATGAATGTGCAGTAAGAGACACCAATGGATATCTATTCCAAAAACCATCAGTGTTGACGCTTCTTAACCAAGAAGAGCCAAAGACAGAGGCATGGCCATGGGGAGGGGAGGAGCACTTTTGGCTCAGGCCTCCTTCACAATGACTTGGGGGGGGGGGGGGGGGGGGGGGAATTCCACATCCCCGCCAGCTGACGAGATCCACTCCCCAAGCTGCTTCAGCAGTCTCCTCCTTCCCAGCCACCAATGCAGGCACTCTTCATGCACGCTAGCAAGGAGGCTGCCAACTTCACCTTCTGAGGCAGAACTGGGGCAGTTTGGGTAGCAGATCTCATCAACCAGCAGGGATTGGGCATCCTTGCCAGCAAAGGTAAGCTTAACAATGTGGTGGTGGTGGTGGTGGTGGTGGGGAGGAAATGCATTGCCCCCTCCCTCCCCAAAATAATCGAATGCTGGCTAGGCCCATGTGTTACTGTTAAGATGGAGACTAAATCTGGTTTTGAAGACAGCTCACTTGAAACACAACATCTTACCTTTTCTGAATGGCAATGGTAACTTCCTCTGTGCTTCTGGCCTTCCGTTTCCTCACTAACTTCTAAAAGAATTAAAGTGAGAAGGAAAGGATGAGGGTGTGACTCCCAATACCTGCCAAACTGTTCACACACCTTTTGTTTTGATTAAACACGGTCCATTTATTTCTTTAAAATTTTGCTCACACCTTTTCAGGAGTAGCTCAAGGTGAATTATATTCAGGTACACTGGGTATTTGTCCTTGGAGGGCTCACAATTAAGTTTGTACCCCAGGCAATGGAGGGTTAAGTGACTTGCCCGAGATCACAAGGAGCAGCAGCGGCATTTGAACCAGCCATCTCTGGATGTCAAGACCAGTGCTCTAACGACTAGGCTACTGCTCCGCTGCACATTTTTGGAGTTTGGATATATGACAGATAGCTGGCCTGGACTATCATGAATCTTCTGATGGAGGATGACTATGGTGCAGGGGTGTAGCCAGACTTCAGCGGGAGGGGGGGGTCCAGAGCCCGAGGTGAGGGGGCACATTTTAGCCCCCCCCCCAACTTTACCACCCCCCCCCCCATGCCGATGACCCTCTTGGTCCCCCAACCCACCATCGTCTACCTTTGCTGGCAGAGGACCCCAACCCCCGCCAGCCGAGGTCTTCTTCTTCCCAATCCCGCGCAAGGCTTTGTTCTAGGACGGCAGACTAGAACGCAGCCTTGCACGGGATTGGGAAGAAGAGGACCTCGGCTGGTGGGGGTTGGGGTCCCCCACCAGCAAAGGTAGGCGACGGCGGGAGGGGGGTCCAGGGGCAAATCTAGGAGGGCCCAGGCCCCTGTGGCCCCATATTGGTTACGCCACTGCTACGGTGATATTCCCTAGCCACCACTAATTGGCTAACTTGTCATTACTAGGTAAACATGAAGGAAAAGACACACTTAGTGCAAAGCTCTAAAGGAAGGAAGGAGCCTTAAGGAAAGAGGGGGGAAGCGACAGCCCACGAGCTTCAATCCAGAGGACTCTAACCTCTGGAGCTCTGTGGTTGTCAAGTCTTGATTTTTCTATCCGAGTGGGATCACAAGTCCACTGCCTCCATTGTATGCAAATTTTTCATGCTGGTAAAGAGGTACTGCAGGAAGGACTAGATTTTGGAAACACTGCCCTACAGCAAAAAGTGTAGCATGGCAGGGAATAATTTACTGACCCGTTTTGCCCTTGATGTTGGTACCGACTGCCTTGGGCATGAGCTTTTTCTTTTGTCCCAGTAACTATCACTGCTCTTTGGCACGGTCTGTGCAAGGGCAGACTGCGTTTCCTCTGGAGAAGCAGGACAGCAGCAATCTGGTTGCGTAGATCCCTGCTGAGGAGAGGAGAGAAGCGTTAAGAGAGTCCATGTTTGTGAACAGGGACGAAACAAGGGGGCTACTCATGATTATTATTATTTTTGTTTTTAATGCTTCTATTCAAAGAATATCTGACCTGTGGAATGTCGAACTGTGGCCTCAGCACTTCCTGTCTGTGCTCAGACTGTGTCTGCCCCAGCCAACTTTCAATCCGTTCCTGGTCAAAGGTGAAATGTTCTGCCTGGCAGCAGGTCCCAGTCCTTGCCACTGGCTCATCAGGGATGTTTTGACTGTGTTCATTCCTGTGAGGATCCAAAGGACCTGTGGTGTGTAGAGAAAGACAGTCGGGATTAGCCACAAGCTTCCTCCTTCCCTGCTAGAGTCAGTGGCTACCTGAGCTCTGGAAAATGCATGTGAAAAGGCAGACATACCCACAGGGAAGCAAGGGATAGTCTCCCTACTGCTGGTCCGTAGCCCACAATCAGACCTTTCATCACAGATTTCCACAGAGTCCAGCGGTACCTGCCAAGCACAAAACCATCTTCATGCAAGTCAGCTCATCTCTATAGTCTGAGCACTGTCCTTCCTCACTGAAACTTCCTAGACCTGACTAGGCCAATACAGTGACAGCCTGTGAAGATTACTACTACTACTACTACTACTACTACTTAGCATTTCTATAGCGCTAAAGATTAGTATCACAATTTGGCCTTGTATTACCTGCCCAGTATTTATCTCATGACAAGTTACTTGTATGTGAAAGTATTTTCCTGACACCAGAGATATTGCCTAAGTGATTTGCTTTAGGTAAAAAGAGAACAAAAGTGGGATTTGAACCCTGGGTTCTCTGGTTGTCAGCCCACTGTTCTAACCATTAAGCTACTCCTCCCCCCACCCCCACTTCACACACTTAAGTACATAAGTATTGCTAGACTGGGACAGACCGAAGGTCCATCAAGCCCAGCATCCTGTTTACAACAGTGGCCAATCCAGATCACAAGTACAAGATCCCAAAAAAGTACAGTACATTTTATGCTGCTTATCCTAGAAATAAAGCAGTGGATTTTCTCCAAGTCCAATAATGGTCTACAGACTTTTCCTTTAGGAAGCCATCCAACCCTTTTTTAAACCCCGCTAAGATAACTGCTTTTACCACATTCTCTGGCAAACAAATTCCAGAGTTTAATTACATGTTGAGTGGAGAAAATATTTCTCCAATTCATTTTAAATTTACTACTTTGTAGCTTCTTTGCATGCCCCCTAGGCCTAGTATTTTTGGAAAGAGTAAACAAGTGATTCACATCGACCTGTTCCACTCCACTCATTTTATAGACCTCTATCATATCTCCCCTCAGCTGTATTTTCTCCAAGCTGAACAGCCCTAGCTGCTTTAGTCTTTCCTCAAAGGGAAGTCGTCCCATCCCCTTTATCATTTTCGTCGCCCTTCCCTGTACCTTTTCTGATTCCACTGCATCTTTTTTGAGATTTGATGCACTGACGTTTGGTGGGCACAAAACAGTACAGATATTGATCCTGCCTCTAAATTCATCTCTTTAGTCTACACTGCTGCGAGTGCCCGTTTCCAAAGCAGAGGGGACTATGGCCCGCTTATGGCAATAGCCCTGGTCTCAGATTACCACTGGCTCAGCTGGCTTACCTGATCCCAGTCTGAAAATTGGGTATCCAGAGGTCCCCGATGCTCTCTTATTTAGCCCCTTCCCTCACCTGGAGCTCTAGTTCAGCATCTGCCTTGGATCTGGTGCATACAGGAGAAGTAAAATGCCGCCGACAGTGGCTGGGCCTCTGCAGAGAGATTTCTTCCCAATACCCTATCCCCGATCTACCTGGAAAGGAAATGGGGGGATGACTTTCAGATCTTAGAGACAAGCACAGAGCCTCACAGGAGCGTTTAATACCTGTGCCGTTGCTGAAGTATGAAGAATCGTCTTCATCATGAGAGGTGGAGCCTCCAATATCCACAGAAGGATCCCACTCTAAATCCACACTGCCTGACCTCAGCTTGGGGTCCTTAAGTCCAGGTTGAGGGCTGCTACAAAGGCCCTTGCTGAAAAGCACATTAGCTTCAGTCCACCTTCTCTCCTGTTTTTCATCTTCTTCCAGATCAGATGAACAGCCGGACTCTAAGTCCGAGTCTTTATCAGACAGATGCTCATCTTCAAATACCTGCCAGAGAGACAACAGACCAGTTAGCCTTCCACATACCCAGTGATCCCAGCATAGATTCTCAGGAACCATACAGATAAATGTCTTGTTTCAACTTAATATACTACTTTACATCAGGGGCGTATCTGAGGTTCAGCGGTAGGGGGGGCAGGGGCTAGAGTGAGGGGGCACATTATAGCCCCCCCGCCACCGTCCCCCCAACCGCCGTCAACCCTCCCCCCCACCTACCGCTGTCACCTACCCCCGCCGAGGTCCGCTTCCTCCTGCCGGTGCTTAAAATTATTATTTCAGCTGGCGGGGGACGTGCAGAACGTCAACGTGCTGCGACGTCAGACTCCGTCCGAAACTGGAAGGGATGCAGCTTTCACAGCACGAGGATGAAGAACTTAAAACAAGACCTCGGCTGAGCTGGCGGGGGTTGGGGTCCCCCGCCAGCTGAAATAATATTTTTAAGCACCGGCAGGAGGAAGCGGACCTTGGCGGGGGAAGGGTTGACGGCGGTAGGGGGGTCCAGGGCAAAATCTGCGGGGGCCCAGGCCCCTGTGGCCCCACACAGATACGCCCCTGCTTTACATTTAAAAACAAAACCCAAATACAAACAAAAGTGATTAATACAAATGTCATAATTCATGACCCAAACAAAAACATACCTGAGATGACAAAATCAAAACAAATTACACTATATGAAAAACAAAACAAAACAAAATACAACCATATCCAGTATAAGCCAGTATTCATCTGGTATGGATCCAGAAGAACAGAGAATTAATTAGGAAGTGTTTGCATTAAAAACAAGTTTAAATGTTTACAAAACAGTGACCAATCTGTAGTGTTCTACACATCTGATGGCAAAGTATTGCACACAAACTCAGTATCTTTGGAACTCAGAATAGAACAAAATGATTTACAGATCATATTGTGATGAAAGTGCAGCTCTTTCAGCAGTCCTTGTAAGCGATTACGGGATCTGGCTGTTACAATGATGGGAAGGTAGATCTTATAAAAAACTGGTGTTTATTTTGAATGGATTTCATAATAAGTATTAATGTCTTAATGTGTAATCCCCTAGACATTACATTACAGGAAAATAGATATGGCAGCTAAAGGATGTTTTTTTTTTCCTAGTGATTGCAAGCCTTAACACTGCCATAGAAGCAGTGGCGTTCCGAGGGGCGCCGACACCCGGGGCGGATCGCCGAAGCGCCCTGCCCCGCCCTGGCAAAGGGACACCCCCCACCCCGGTGAAAGAACCCCCCCCCCTCCCGGGTGCACGCCGGTCAGCATCGTTCGTTTCCATGCTCCCTTTGCCCCGGAACAGGTTACTTCCTGTTCCGGGGCAGAGGGAGCATGGAAACTGACGCTGACCGGCGCGCAGCACCCCCCCCCCCAGCGGCGTGCACCCGGGGCGGACCGCCCCCACCGCCCCCCCCCCCTTGGTACGCCACTGCATAGAAGGGACAATGAACAGAACGTTTGAGACAGGAAAGCTAGCTTGGTTTCACAGATCGACTGGGCTCAAGGCTCGATGGTGTACAGATAACAAGGAATGGTGTGTTCAAGTGTGTACATATAAAGCCTGTGCTCCTTACCAGCCTGATGCTGATAAGCCGGCGTTGGAAGCAAGAGACTCGGTTGAAGACCTCCTGGCAGTAGCAGCTGACCTCCTGCAGCTCCTCCTCCAGGCGCACCGCGTCTTGGGGCTCGCTTCTCTGAATCAGTCGTTCCCCAAGCACCAGGAGCCAATCCATCTGCTCGGCACTAGATTGGACATGCTGCTGGAAAGTCTGGAACCCAAAACCATCAGTGAGGGATGAATCACCCGTGACCCAAAGAGCCACCCTCCCCAGCCTCAGGAGCCCTGCAGAGTCACCTGAAGTTCTTGCATCTTCTGCAGAGTGTTGCCATTTGAGAAATGTTGGACGTCTGTAAGACGAAGGTCTATCTCGGTCAGACACATCTTGATGTTCTCCCGCTCATACTCAAACTCTTCTCGCTGGCTTATAAAGTACTGGCAGTGGAACAGGAGAGAATAAAAAGTGGTGAGGGCTATAGGAAGAGAAGCCTCTAACCGTCCCCTCCTTATATGCACAAAGTGCTAAGGGCATGCTTTGGTCTCCTTGAGCAGTTAACAGGGCCACCGAGAGGGGGGGGGGGGGGGACAAAATTCCCCAGGCCCGGGCCTCCAAGGGGGGCCCGGCGCCGCAGTCCCACCTGCCCTCCATCGTCGACCGTCTGCCACCGGGCCGGGCCCCCTCCATTGAAATCACAGCGCCTCTCACCTCCATGTGAAAGCGCTGCAGACAGCAGGGCAGCAGATCACCTCCCTTCGGGCCTCCTTCCCTCCCTGTGTCCCGCCCTCGTCTGACGTAACTTCCGTGAGGGCGGAACACAAGGAGGGAAGGAGGCCCGAAGGGATGCGATCTGCTGCCTGCAGCGCTTTCACACGGAGGTGAGAGGCGCTGTGATTTCAATGCAGGGGGCCTGGCCCGGTGGCGGGTGGAGAGGAGGCCTTGCCCTGGCCCCGGCCCAGTCTCTCGGCGGCCCTGGCAGTTAAGCTACAGTTCATTTGTTTTATGTCTTTCAAGATTTGATTTCAAGCTGGCCAGTTTAATGCCTCAGTAGCAGTGCTACGCACTGCCATGTGGAAGGTGCCCGGTTCAACCCCTCCCTTGGTTGGCTGGTACTAGGATACTGCAGAGGCAGTGTTCAGTCCCTGGAGGGGAGCAGGAGCAGTGTTAAGCAGGGCCGTGCCAACACAGTAAGCGAAGTAAGCATGGCAGGAGGGCGCCCCGCCGCACCATGCTTACCTCGCCCTCTTCTCCCCAGATCCTTTTCCTTTTTTTTTTTTGTTTAAATTTACCTCTGTCTGGCGGCAGCGTAGCGTTAGTGAGAAGGAGGCGGCACTCCCCCGCCCCGACGTGTCAGTCTTCCCTTCGCTCAGTTCCGCCTTCTTCTGACATCAGAAATGACGTCAGAAGAAGGCGGGAACTGAGCGAAGGGAAGACTGACATATCAGGGCGGGGGGAGCGCCGCCTCCTTCTCACTAATGCTACGCTGCCGCCGGACAGAGGTAAATTTAACCAAAAAGAAAAGGATCTGGGGAGAAGAGGGCGGGTAGTGTAGCGATCGTTTTCGGGGGGGGGGGGGGTGGCGGGTAGTGTAGCGATAGTTTTTGGGGGGGCGGCAGGTAGTGTAGTGATCGTTTTCGGGGGGGGAGGCGGGCGCGGGGCCAACTGCAGGGGGGCGCCGGAGACCCTAGGCACGGCCCTGGTGTTAAGGATTATGTTTCAGCCCTAGTCCAGACCTGTAACTGCAGGGTTCCAGAAGCCCTGGTGAGTGGCTCCTGGTCCACTGTTGTCACTGCAAAGGGAAGAAGACTAGATATATTATGGAGGGGGTTAATATAAAATAAGGAGAGGGAGGGGAGAATCCCCAGTTATTTGCAAATGAATGCTGATGGTGCTAAGAGCTGTTTAGCAGGAGCCTGGAGGAGGGTGAAGGGGGGAGGGGGGAAGGAGAACCTGCTCTGTTTACAACAACAACAAAAAAAAAAGTATCAAACATATAAACGGCGAGTGACCGTACTCACTCGCAAATGCGCAGTAGAGACTTCCCTCTCTGCCCCGCCCCCACTTCAATACGTGATGATGGGGGCGGGACAGAGAGAGAAGTCTCTACTGGCATGCTGCAGACGTTGGAACCGCTCCCCCTCCCCCGGAGTCGCGGCCGCCCCTCCATCTGGCCCGAGCACTGTGAACTTACATCAGCACGCAGCAGCAGGCACATCAGCAAAGCTGTCGTCGGGTCGGGCTTCCTTCTCTGCCTGTGTCCCGCCCTCGTGTGACGTCACACAAGGGCGGGACACAGGCAGAGAAGGAAGCCCGCCCCGACGGCAGCTTTGCTGATGTGCCTGCTGCTGCGTGCTGATGTAAGTTTACAGTGCTGCTCGGGCCGGGTGGAGGGGCTGCGGCTCGGAACCCCCCCCCCCCCCCCATTCCAAAAGTAGCCCGTTTTCACGGGCTCAACGGCTAGTTAGAGTATATACAAAATGTGGATGGGAAGTATTTCTATTCATTTTTCACTTTAGTGGCAGATGGACCAACCCTTCTCCATAGCACAACGGATCCTACAAGGATTAATGGACAGGCTGAACAGTACATGACCTGTGGCATCCAACAACTGCATTCTGTCTGTCTTCCTTTCCTATATATGAGCCTATTGCTCCTGTTCGATCTATTCTTACTGTACACCACCTTGAGTGAATTTCTTCAAAAAGGCGGTAAATAAATCCTAATAATAAATATACAGCATTGTAGCTCCTCCCCTGCTTAAAATATATTTTTTAATTTTGTATCAAGTTCTGAATAACCTATAAACCATAACTAATCAGTGTATCAGCAGCTATAGTTTCTCAAACGCACCAGCCACATCATTTTCTAACACCACTGTATTCCACACCTTGCCACATAATATATGAGCAGTTGCACCATCGCGTTTGTCTCGGTCTGCATTACATGGGTGACATTGTTGAATGTTGGTCAGTTTAATATTTATACTGCTTGCAGATCATCATAATATAAAATGACAAGAGCAATTTTTTCAGATTGGCAAAACAACTTATTGTAGATAACTAGCCAGCACGATGGTCCCAGGTAGTGTTTGAGCCCATGATTCCAAGGTTTTAAGGGTCCTTTTACTAAGGTGCGCTGAAAAATGGCCTGCGGTAGCATAGACGCATGTTTTGGGCATGCGCAGTATTATTTTTTAGCGCACCTACAAAAAAATACGTTTTTGCCAAAAATGGACATGTGGCAAAATTAAAATTGCCGCACGTCCATTATGGGTCTGAGACCTTATTGCAAGCCATTGACTTAGCGGTAAGGTCTCACTCCGTAACCGGGCAGTAATGGGCTTACGTGCGTCAAATGCCACTTGATGCACATAACTGCTGCGTGCCAGAAAATACAAATATTTTGCAGATGCACACCAAAATTGAAATTACCCCAACGGCCATGCGGTAACTGGACAGTAACTCCAAATTGGCGCATGTTGGGCGCGTAGAGTTTCCTTCTAATGCGCCATTCTTATTAGCCCCACTCAGACAGGCCAGGGACCAGACTGCTGGCCTCAATGCCTCATTGTCAGGTCACGTTTACCTTCAGCCTCCTGTGTACAGCTGCAATTCGTTTCTGCAGAGTGTCCCAGCGCTGGTTACTCTCCTGCGCCATGGCTCTCAGTCTGGCCTTCAGGCCTGTTCCATTAGCTTTAAAGTCCACAGGGATCCCTTTGGTCACTAGCCTCCAATATTGCCTGTTTAGGGACTCCAGCTGACCCAGCCTCTCCTGGACCTGCCTGTGCAGAACCTAGAGGAAAGTTGATTTGTAGGTGAGAAACCTTCCAGCACCTTCTCAGCCATCATCTAATGGTCTCAAGCAGATGAGCAAAAAGCCACCCAGGACACGCAGTTCTCACCTCTTTCCACCCCTTGCCCTCTAAACACACTCTCTCTCACACACACACACACACACACACAAAAGAAGAATGCAACAAATAAGATTCAGGAGTGCATCCCAGACAGACACAGAACACCTTAAAAATTAAATGGGAGGAAGTGAGGGCCCTACAGAAAGATAAGGGAAAGTGTACTTTCTTTCAACAAAGTACCTCAAACTTTTTTAGTTCCTCCTTGGCATCAGCATATAAGACATGGGATGACTTTGGGAATGCAGCCATCTGCTCTGCGCCTTGTAGCCAATCCTGGTATTGATGAAAGGTGTCCAAGAAGGCTTGCCATAGCTGCCAGGCCTGCTGCATCCTGTAAAGGTGGGCAATTAGGGGAAGAGCATGGACAGAGGTGGAGAAAATGGGTGAGGAGAGAAGAAATTGGTGATTTAAATTAGGTACTATCCTACCAGTTACGAAATGGAAGGGATATATGTAAGTTAACTGCATCCATCTGCACAGTCCTCACTCACCTGATACGCTTTTCCACTGATGCTGTGCAAACATTGCATTCAGCCATCTCCAGGCTCCCAAGGGGATCCCACATAGGGTCACTCCAAGTCCGGTCCTGGGACATAAATCAATAACTGTAGCTGAAGACAGAGGCAAGATCTTCTCTAGCTCTTGAAATTGAGTTAAGTTGCAGAATTAAAGTCTTCCCCCCCCCCCAGGGAAGCCACCCAGTAAATGTCTCTCCTCCCCCCCCCCCCCCCCCCCCTCCAGTCAGAAAGTTCATTCTCTAGGGCCCTGCATAGCTGTGGGATCATTTACATCTCATTTATGTAATGTAGCTCTGGTCAGGGCCACCAAGAGGGGGACGGGGGGGCAAGATTCCTCTGGGCCAGGCACCAGGGACTGTCTCCTGCTCCTGATGGGACCCGAGTGATCGCATCTTGACAGAAGGAGAGAGAAAAATTTGGCGCCGGGTACCCCTTAGAGGCTGGGGAGGAGTAGACACAGGGGTCTCTGGTTTGGCTGGTGAGGTCTCCAATCCCTGCCAGCAAAAGCCTTCCTCCAGTGCTGCTCTCTGCCACATTGCCTGCCCTGTGGCTGCTTTTCCCCTCATGCCCACCTTTTTGATGCTGCTTTGAACTCCTAATCCTTATTCACTTGTTCAGAACCCTTATTTTATCATCCTCACTTTAATATTCCCTTATCTCTTGTTTGTCCTGTTTGTCTGTCCTAATTAGATTGTAAGCTCTGTCGAGAAGGGACTGTCTCTTCATGTTCAAGTGTACAGCGCTGCGTACATGTAGTAGCACTTTAGAAATGATAAGTAGTAGTAGTAGTCTTTGTGATTCCGGAATCTTGCTACTCTTTGGGATTCCAGAATCTTGCTACCCTTTGTCCTTATCCCTTATTTGTCCTGTTTGTCTGTCCTAATTAGATTGTAAGCTCTGTCGAGCAGGGACTGTCTCTTCATGTTCAAGTGTACAGCGCTGCGTACATCTAGTAGCGCTATAGAAATGATAAGTAGTAGTTGTTGTCTTTGGGGTTCCGGAATCTTGTTACTCTTTGGGATTCTGAATGGAATCTTGCTACTGTTTGGGATTCTGCACAGAATCTTGCTACTCTTTGTCCTTATTCCTTATTTGTCCTGTTTGTCTGTCCTGGTTAGTTTATAAGCTCTGTCGAGCAGAGACTGTCTCTTCATGTTCAAGTGTACAGCTCTGTGTACGTCTAGTAGCACTATAGAAATGATAAGTAGTAGTAGTAAAAGCAGCCGCAGGGCAGGCAATGTGGCAGAGAACTGCACTGAAGGAAGGGCTTCTGCTGGTGGGGCTTGGGGACCCCCACCAACCAAGATGTGGAGTAGCAGCAGGGGGCTGGGAGGTGGGGCAAAATGTGCCCTCCCCCCAATTTTTGTGGTGTGGCTACGCAGTGGGCCTGGGGGAGGGGGGGGTGGCAGCAGTGGCCGTACCCCGGGTCCGGCTCAATCTCTCGGCAGCCCTGGCTCTGGTGTTCCAGTAGAAGAGGTCTCTGAGGAAGAGCCACGTGATATACCCAGTCTCTTGCTGGCCTGCTACTCTTAAGAGTCCAAGAAAACAGCAAGGCAAACGATCCGCAAACTCCAAAGTGCAAGTCAGCGAAGCAGATCAGTAGTAAACAAACTCTATTAATAAAATAGCTTTAAGAGTATACTGCCCGAGACAGGCCATGTTTCGCCCAGCAGGGCTGCGTCAGGGGCTATTAAAAATTAAATAAACATACAAGCAAATTAAAAACAAATATATAGAAGGAATATGTTAAATGGGAGGCGGGGATAGTGCTGGGCAGACTTATACAGTCTGTGCCCTGAAGAACACAGGTACAAATCAAAGTAGGGTATACACAAAAATTAGCACATACGAGTTATCTTGTTGGGCAGACTGGATGGACCGTGCAGGTCTTTTTCTGCCATCATCTACTATGTTACTATGTATATGTTACTATGTTAAATCCAGTATCAGCTGAAAGTACAATAACACCATGACAAAAAACCCATATATATATATATATATATATATATATATATATTTTTTTTTTTTATTTTATTTATTTTTTTTAACCCTTATACAAAAATATATATATTGCAATGCTGATATTGGATTTAACATATTCCTTCTATATATTTGTTTTTAATTTGCTGGTATGTTTTAATTTTTTTATAGCCCCTGACGCAGCCCTGCTGGGCGAAACAAGGCCTGTGTCGGGCAGTATACTCTATATGTTATTAATAAAGTTTGTTTACGTTTACTACTGATCTGCTTCGTTGATTTCCACTGCTACTCTTAGATGCACTCTTCAGCCAACAGGTATCACTGGTTGCCAGCTGGACTGAAACACGAGACCCAATTGGTTACTTTTAAGCGTCAATTAAAGGCACATTTGATGTGTCTGGCTTTTTATGCTACTGCTGGTCATGTATAAGACTGTGCTTTGGATATTCTGTTGCCTGAACTATGGTGTGGGTTAAAAATTGAACTCCCTTGTAATGCTTCTGTATGTTTTAAGTGTGTATATTGTACCTCGCCCTGGATAAGGGCAGGTTATAAATAATAAAATCTAAATCACCGTAAGCAATACTTGAACTCTGCCACTTCCCCTGCTGGAAACTTTACAGAAAAGCTAGGCTGTCAGGGCTCTCCAGAGACAGCAGAAAACCCAACTCCCCAAATCCTAGTTATCACAGTGGGGCAACAGCAGGGTTACTTTCATTTTTACAGAGCTCTCATACCCAGTTCCGGAGATAACTGAACCAGCAAAAGAATTATTTGGTGATGTTTTACACAAACTTGGGCATCCACAGGGGTCTCTGCAAGAAATGCTTTACAAGTGCTGGTTCATGAACTTTGGATGTTACATATTGGTTCACTAAACAGTGCTTGTCAACCCAGGCCTCGGGGGGGGGTGGGGGGGGGGGCACACCCAGCCGGTTTGGTTTTCAGGATACCCACAATGAACATGCAGAACAGAGAGTTGCATTCCAAGGCAGCAGTGCATGCATCTCTCTCTCTCTCTCATGCATATTCATTGCAAGTATTCTGAAGGGCTGGGTGTGCCCCCTGGGACTGAGTTGAGAAGCATGGCACTATGTACACATTAGGTATGTGTGCTCATCCATAGGCACCACATTTCAAACATGTTTCTGGCTGCTAAACACTCTACAAATTACCCCTCCTGAATACAGTGAAAGAGCTAGCTCAACATTGGGGGTGCTCAGCATCTACTGCACCCACAGAATTGGTACTTGTGCATACATCACTACAAGAACCAATGTGGCATTGTTTATGTAACAACTTATCATGTAGCCAACAACCTGCTATCTCTTAATGCCTTCCCTGTGATCAAAGGTCACAGCTGAACAACTGAAAACGTGCAGATGGCAGCATAATCCCAGGCAGGCTGAGAAAAGATGACAAAGCCTGCCATGCCTCCATCAATACATATATCCATAGGAGCCAACGTTTCAAAATGATTGGGGGTGCTGAGCCCAGTGGAAATAACCCCTCCCTGGACACATTCAATGAATATTCTCTATATATTGGGGGTGCTCAAGCACCCACAGTCGGCTCCTATGCATATATCTACTAAACCTTGACAATAAAGGATCACTGTGTAGGGGAGGTGTCATGTGATTTTCATCTCAATGTATTTACGTTCAGAAATACTGTCATATTGGCCACACTTATAGAACAAAGGATGTTTAAAGTTTGATATAAAAAAAATAAAAAGGACATTAAAAGCAAAATAAGCACTATAAAAAAACAAATAAAAATTACAATGGAAGGTAGGGGGTTGTCTATGATTATGCTTGTCACGAATAAGGCATTTCTTATTGATAAGAACATTTTTGCCTTTGTGACTGTATGAGACTCCCCTTTATTACAGACAGAGTGTGACCAATTAATCTATACCCTACCATTTTCTGTAAACTTGTTTAATGAAAGCCATTTGATAATGTTATTTCGAGTTGACACATTTATCTGGTACAAATAGAGTTCTTTGAATGTGGGATATTTATATTTATATTATGGAGCCTCTATGTGCAATAACTTTTTTTTTTACAATTATTTATACATTTATATGTATTTTCTGCCAACATATTTTTGATTATATATATCATATAATTTTATATATGTTTATTAATATTTTGTTTCAATAGTATATGTATTCATATACATTTTTATATTTGTTGGTTATTATATAGGTTTTTAAATGTTATTTGTCTTGTAGCCCCTGACACAGCCCCTTCTGGGCGAAACACGGCCTGTGTCAGGCTGATTTGAACATTTGGTTTTCATTTAATAAATGTATGTTTATCTTCTACTGATCTGCTCTGTTGTTTTTCCATGCCTCCATCCCTGTGCAGGACTGGAAGAAGCAGAGGGGCGAGATGGGAACAAGGTACTCTACCACGTCTGTTTAGGTCATGAGGGGAATAATCAAATGGCGCCAGCGAAATTGATGGCCGGCCATCTTCGGGGCTGGTGCCGTAAGCAGGTGGAGCCAAGTGTATTTTCGAAATACGCTTGGCACCAGCCAAATTGCTCGCCGGGTTTAGATGACATGGCCAGCTCCGATTTTCAGCCGTAATGGCAACCGGACCTGGCCATCTCAAACCCGGCGAAATGCAAGACATTTGGCCGAGGGAGGAGCCAGCATTTGTAGGGCACTGGCCCCTCTGACATGCCAGGACACCAACCGGGCACCCTAGGGGGCACTTAAAAAATCTAAAAAACAAAAACAAAATTAGCTTCCAGGTGCATAGCACCCTTCCCTTGTGTGCTGATCCCCCCAATTCCCCCCCCAAAACCTACTGCCCACAAGTCTACACCATTACCATAGCCCTAAGGGGTGAAGGGGGGCACCTACATGTGGGTACAGTGGGTTTTGAGGGTTTTTGGACGGCTCACATTAACCACCACAACTGTAACAGGTAAGGGGGGGATGGGCCTGGGTCCACCTGCCTGAAGTGCAGTGCACCCACTAAAAACTGCTCCAGGGACCTGCATACTGCTGTCAGGGAGCTGGGTATGACATTTGAGGCTGGCAAAAAATGTTTTAATTGTTTTTTTTTTTCTGTGGGAGGGGGTTGGTGACCACTGGGGGAGTAAGGGGAGGTGATCCCCGTTTCCCTCTGGTGGTCATTGGTCAATTGGGGCTCTTTTTTTGGACTTGGTCCTAAAAGTATATGGACCAAGTCCAGCCGGTGAAATACTCGTTCAAGCCGGCGTTTTTTTTTTAATATAATAAGGTGAAGCCAGCCATCTCGTAACCCCACCCCGCTCCCTTCCCGCCTTCGCTACCGTACCAACACGCCCCCTTGAAGGTTGGCCAGTGCCGCAACGAAAAAGCAACTGGGGCCAGCCAAAATCAGCTTTCGATAATACCAATTTGGCCGGGGTTGAGAGATTGCCGACGATCTCCCGATTAGTGTCGGAAGATTGTCGGCGATCCCTTTCAAAAATAAGCCTGAAAACTAGTCAAACTTGTTAAAATACGTGCAGATTTGGGAAATTGGAAGACTGAGCATCCAAATGGCAGATGAAATTTAATGTGGACAAATGCAAGATGATGCACATTGGAAAGAATAATGCGAATCAGTTACCTGATGCTAGGGGTCAGCAACCAAGAAAAAGATCTTGGTGTCATTGTAGATAATATGCTGAAATCTTTTGTTCAAGGTGCGGCGGCAGCCAAAAAAAGCAAACAGGACACTAGAAATTATTAGGAAAGGGATGGTGAATAAGACCAAAAATACTATAATGCTTCTTTATCGTTCCATGGTGCGACCTTACCTTGAGTATTGCATTCAGTTCTGGTCGCCGTATCTCAAAAGAGATATAGCGGAATTATAAAAGGTTCAAAGAAGAGCGAACAAAATGATAAAGGGGCTGGAACTTTTCTCATATGAGGAAAGGCAAAAGAAGTTAGGGCTAGTGGCGTACCAAGGGGGGGGGGGGCGGTGGGGACGGTCCGCCCCAGGTGCACGCCGCTGGGGGGTGCCGCGGCGCACGCCTGTCAGCTGCGAGTTCGAATCGCTACGCTAAATTCTCTCGTTCGCTGCAGCTCCCTCCCTCTGCCCCGGAACAGGTTACTTCCTGTTCCGGGGCAGAGGGAGGGAGCTGCAGCGAACGAGAGAATTTAGCGTAGCGATTTGAACTCGCAGCTGACAGGCGCGCGCCGCGGCACCCCCCCTAGCGGTGTGCATCCAGGGGGGGGTGTCATTTCGCCGGGGGGGGGGGGGGGCGCATCGGTGATCCGTCCCGGGTGTCGTCGACGCTAGGAACGCCACTGGTTAGGGCTCTTCAGCTTGGAAAAGAGACAGACGAGGGGAGATATGATTGAGGTCTACAAAATCCTGAGTGGTGTAGAACAAGTAGAAGTAAATCTATTTTTTATTCGTTCCAAAAGTACAAGGTCTAGAGGACACTCAAGGAAGTTAGATGAAAATACTTTTAAAACAAAAAAAAAGAGGAAATATTCTTTCACTCAACAAATAGTTAAGCTCTGGAATGCTTTGCTGTAGGATGTAGTAACAGCAGTTAACATATTGGGGTTTAAAAAAAGGTTTGGACGTTCCTGGAGGAAAAGTCCATAGTCTGCTATTGAGATAGACATGGGGAAGCAACTGCTTGCCTTGAGATTGATTGTAGTATGAAATGTTGCCACGATTTAGGTTTCTGCCAGGTACTTGTGACCTGGCTTGGCCACTGTTGGAAACAGGATACTGGGCTAGATGGACCATTTGGTCTGACCCAGTATGGCTACTCATGTTCTTATGACAAGATGCCCTCTGCAGAGCAGTGAAGCGTGTAAATTGGAGCAATCAGCTGGCTCTTGGGGATTATTTCTTCTTGTTTTCTTTCCAGGATAGATGAATCTGGCCCTGATTTTACTCCATTGCATGCACAGGCTGTTAAAGGGATCAGAACTACATGGAAGGATGTTTTAATTGTTTTCCAACCTATTCTTCCTATCAATACAGAAATCTCACCCAATAATGCCACATTTAAAATTGACCACTCAATTATATTTTGGCGCCTGTGGCATTCTCATGAAACAACTTTGCTCTAATCATATCTTTTACTCTTTTGAAGAACTTTCACAAAATTATAACTTACCTAAAAATCAATACGTTGGCAACGTTTTATACAAAAACAATTAAAAAAAAAAAAAAGCGCCATACATTTTGAAAAAACTTACAAGAAACCTCTTCTATTTCTGCTCTAAGAAAAAAAAACACACTTAGTGGAAGGCAAATTTAGTTCACCCATCCACAAAATTCATAACAGCTTGTCTCTTCGTGCATATCTTGGACTTACAAAAGTCTGGGAACAAGATCTGGAAATGACTGATCAAACTGTAAACATGTCTGGGTAAGGTTAGACCTACACAAAGTTAGCCTATCCCAATCTCAAAATACTGATTTTGAGTGAGATTTCTGCAAACAAGTGATCCAAACACAGGGTTCCTTTTACAAATCTGTGCTAGCGATTCCCCTGTGGCAAATGCTTCGAAGCCCATAGGAATTGAACTTGCATACAGAAATCTTGCTGAGCTCGGAAAGTTTAATAGTTAAAGATAGTTGAGCATTGAACAATATTTTCTAAACTGAGACGTATCCTTTGTACATTAATAAGGTGCTCAATCATTGTCCAGGCTGTTATCTATGTCATTATTGACTATATCTTGTCCTCTCTCAGGTTTAATACTGCAATCTTGCTGACATTTAATATTGTCTTTACTTTATTACATTTTAGATGCAATAAACGTTCATGGACAAAAAAAACCCCAAACCTTACATGAGTAAAATAAATATTTAATTTGCCTAGTCCAAGAAAGGACTACCCTGGCCCATCCAATGCACATATTGACAATAGAAATGCTAGTGTATGACTGTAGTAGCTTAGCTATGTTAATTAAAGTGGAGTGGAGGCAGTGGCGTTCCTACCCTCGATGACACCCGGGGCGGATCGCCGATGCGCCCCCCCCCTGGTGAAATGACACCCCCCCGGGTGCACGCCGCTGGGGGGGGGGTGCGTGGCGCACGCCTGTCGGCTCCGAGTGCGCTACGCTAACTTCGCTGGTTCGCTGCAGCTCCCTCTGCCCCGGAACAGGAAGTAACCTGTTCCGGGGCAGAGGGAGGGAGCTGCAGCGAACCTGTGAAGTTAGTGTAGCGAACTCAGAGCCCAAAGGCGTGTGTCGCGGCACCCCCCAGCGGCGTGCACCCGGGGCGAACCGCCCCCACCTTGGTAGGCCACTGAGTGGAGGAGTGGCCTAGTGGCTAGAGCACCGATCTTGCAATCCAGAGGTGGCCAGTTCAAATCCTACTGCTGCTCCTTGTGATCTTGGGCAAGTCACTTAACCCTCCATTGCCTCAGATACAAACTTAGATTGTGAGCCCTCCTGGGACAGAGAAATATCCAGAGTACCTGAATGTAACTCACCTTGAATTACTACTGAAAAAGGTGTGAGAAAAATCTAAATAAATATATGGAATGTTGCTATTATTGAAGATTCTACATGGAATGTCACCACTTTTTGAGATTCTGGAATGTTGCTACTATTTGAGATTCTAGATGGAATGTTGCTAGTGGAGGAGTGACCTAGTGGTTAGAGCACTGGTCTTGCAATCCAGAGGTGGCCGGTTCAAATCCCACTGCTGCTCCTTGTGATCTTGGGCAAGTCACTTAACCCTCCATTGCCTCAGGTACAAGCTTAGATTGTGAGCCCTCCTGGGACAGAGAAATATCCAGAGTACCTGAGAATGTAACTCACCTTGAGCTACTACTGAAAAAGGTGTGAGCAAAATCTAAATAAATAAAGCCACTCTCCAGAGAGCCACATGAGGTGGCCTGAGTTCTGGATTAAAGTACAGAACTTATTAAAACCAGAGAAGGAAAAGGCTAGCACTGTAATTTTAATATACAATTGGAATATATCCAGGGCACATAAAAAGTGACGTGGAAGGGACAGAGTAGAAAGACTGGGTAAACTATTGGGGAAAGGCATGAAGGAGCATTTGCCCCCCCTCCCAGTGGCGTTCCTAGGGGGGGGCGGTGGGTGCGGTCTGCCCCGGGTGCACGCTGCTGGGGGGGGGGGTGCTGTGCGCCTGTCTGCTCCGCTCGTTCCGTGCTCCCTCTGGTTACTTCCTGTTCCGGGGCAGAGGGAGCATGGAATGAGCGAAGCAGACAGGCGCACGGCACCCCCCTCCCCAGCAGGTAAAAATGCACCCACGGGGGGGGGGGGGTCCTTTCGCCGTGGGGGGGGGGGGGTCGCATCGGCGATCCGCCCCGGGTGTCAGCCACCCTAGGAATGCCACTGCCCCCTCCCCTAGATTTCTTTTAGGCAATTGCTGCTGCTACTATTCCGCTCCACTGCAGCATTCTTAAAATGAGAATCTCCTTATACAGAGTGGGATTCAACATCAACATCAACATCAACATCACCATTCCTGTTACCTGCTCTGTTGGGTAATGCAAAAAAACAAAACAAAACCCTCACTTTGACCCTCCCCCCTTGGAGAAATCTCCCCTACACTACTGAGGGGGGGGGGGGGGGGGTGAGGGGCATTGGTGTTGGTCTAAGTATGGAAATTTATGCTCATCTACTTAAAGTGGCAAAAAAAAAACCAGAACACACCACTTCTTACTTCTCGGATAAGCAGCATAAAATGTGTTGTACTTTTTTGGGATCTTGCCAGGTACTTGCGACCTAGATTGGCCACTACTGGAAACAGGAGGCTGGGCTTGATGGACCTTCGGTCTGTCCCATAAATAGGTAGACCCGCTGAGTGGCCAACTGGTCCTCTCCTACCATCACCTGCTGTTTTTTTTAATTTATTTATGCAATTTTTTTTATACATCCAAAGCAAAGCTTTGTCAAAAAGCATCAATTATTAACAAGAGAAATCAAATAATGGGGATACTCCCAGGAAATAAATTTCTATAATCATATAGTCCTCAATATAGAAGGAGACTGTACATATAAACCTAATAAGAGGTTAGGTAATATATAGGCAACAAGTTAAGAAAAAGAAGGCGTCTAGGTATTTAACATCAAACAATATAAGTCCGTAATAGAAACTCTCATGGTGGTTTAGGATTTCTTGCATTTAAAAATAATCGGAGCTGAAGACTACACATTTACAAGGAAAACATAGCTGAAATTTCGCTCCTAATTGAACAGTCTCTTGTCTCATTATCAAGAATTTCTTTCGCCTTTCTTGTGTGGCCCTTGACACATCCGGAAAGATTTGAATCCTTTCACCGATAAAGGTAACCATTGAAGTTTGCCTCAAATATAACCTTAGCAAGGATTCTTTATCAGCAAAAAACACAAATGATACCAATAGTGTAGATCTAAATTCAGCTTCTTCCTGTGATTTCTCTAATAGAGCTGACACATCAAGACTCTCAGAGGGTTGAATTTTCTGCGGTGTAGTTTTCACAGGAAGGAAATAGATCTTTTGCACAGGAGGAAGATTATTTTCTGAATATTTAAATACTTCTACCAGAAACTTATGAAACAAATCTCTTGGTGAGGTGTATTTAAGAGAGGGAAAATTTAACACTCTCAAGTTTGAACACCTACTTCGGTTTTCTAGATTCTCAATCTTTCTTTGCATCAGGTCCACATTTTGAAATATTTTAGTCTCTTGATCTTTTATCTGAGTTATCGAAAGGTCACATTGTTGTAAGTTCTTCTTTTGAGTAGACAATTCAGTTTGAAGATTTTCAATTTTCAAAGAGTTAGTATTCGAATTAGTTACAAAATTTAAGCATACCTTATGCAGAGATTCTATAGCACACCATAGAGATTCTAATGTAACATTCGGTGGCTTCTCCAAAGACTGCAGAGTCACGGGTGGGATAGGCTGATCAGCAAAACTTTGCTGAGCCGCAGAAATTTGCTCCATGGAGTTGTCTGTAATTCTGCTTTCCTTGGGAGTACTTTCCAGATTCGATCTTTCGCGGGGGGTCCCCGCTATTGGCAGCGCTGTTTCTCCCGAGGAGTTCTCCCTCCCCAACTCCGCAGCCGCTTTCTCAGGCCGAAGGGCGGGACTTCCTCCGGGATTGCTTCCTGCCACTCGAATCTGCAACGGACTACGAGGGCTTAGCGAAAGTTCGCTATCCAGGCCCGGACTCCTCTCGGTCTCGGGCAGCGGAGCGCCCGATGATGATACTGGAACAGTGAAGGCAGTTATTGGAGGTTGCCTACGGGTCAGGTCAGTGGAGGCTAGGGAGATTCCTCCTCGCACTTTCCCTTTAGGCATAGCAATAAAAAAGAAAAAACGATTCAAAGGAAAAAAACTCTCCAGCTCCGACTTCAGCGTCCTATCCAGACGCCATCTTGAAACAGTCTCCCCATCACCTGCTGTTTTGATCCTTGTAGTACAGAAGGGGGTCAGGCGAATATAAGTATTATAATAAACTTAAACCTTGATTTCCAAAATCATACAATACTAGAGTGGGAGAGAAGGCGACCACTTTCTCCAGCAGGCACACTGGAGAATCACCACTTGGGATGCCCAAGTTAACAGAGGTGAGGCTCCCTGCTTCCTCCTTCTCATCCCTCCACATTGCCACACTCCCTCCCCCCCCCCCCCAAAAAAAAACCCATGCACAACGCAGGCCTGTTCCTCTCGCCTCTATGTGTAGGCGTGTGTGCCTATGATCTTTCATAGATAGAATTTAAGCCAGAGGGCAGTAATTAAGAGGCTGTAACTCTATAGCACAAGCATTCAGGGGATACTGTGAATACTGCTCTAAGAACAGTACCCCTGCAGCAGCACAGAGCCGGTCTGTGTGTGATGCCAGAAGCCACTGGAGAAAAGAAGTCCAGACTCTGTAAAGCCAAGATTACCTAGCAGCAGCATTCATGCTAGGGAAAGATGTAACCAAAGAACAGGAAATGAGAAATCTGCCCTCGAAGCAATTCTAACTCAGTCTATAGGATCAAATGTTCACGTCTCTCTGGCTGCTTGTGAAATCGGTTAAATAGGAACATTAAAAGCTATTCTGATGGATCAGACTCCAAATTGCTGTCTCACAGCGGCCAAGCCAGGTAACTACGAAATGCTCAGCAAACCATGAATCTGATCTGTACAGGGGAAAGATACCGCCTTTACGTTTCAACATTTTTATTGATAATATACACATAGTATCACAACCATAGTCAGGGGTCCACAACATGTCGCCCCAAATACTTCCAATCTTACAAACCAGTGATAACATCCATCATCAATCTTTTAAACATTTTCTCCCCTCCTCCCTCCCAATCCCCCCATGAATCTCCCAATCCAGCCCTGTGTTCTTATAGGCTCGGTTGGTGTCTCTCCCCTTTTAATATGGGATTAATTGCAGGGTCGAGTTAGCCCAGACTCCGGCCTCATCTGCCCAGGAAGCTGGGCAACGCCCTCTGCAGCTTGTTTTGATTCCTGTAATTGACTGCATGGCCCCGCTGGACATGTGACGTGGTGACAGAGCTGGGTGGCACTGGGAAGGGATGAGTCCCCAGCCCTAGGGACTATTACCGCTACAACAATAATAGCCAGCCTTAATGTGCCACGGCCTAGCAATGCAATGTTTATTTACTTGTCTTGATAAGCTATCCTCTCTCCATAGTGAATCAAGATCATTGGCATGGCTGCTTCCGTTTTTGAATGAAATAAACATCACAGCGTAAAAGAACCCTCATTGTGCACAATCATGCACAGTAATATAAAAAAAACAAAACAATCAAAAAAAGTCAACAGTGCCTATCAAGTATCCACGAAGGCCAATATGGAAAATACATCCTGAACACCCTTTTTTTTTTTTTTTAAAGTTGTGCGAGATTAAATCACTTTCCTTAAATATGCTGGAAGTGTGTTTCTGAATCTGGATCCATAGCCCACTGCCACTCGGGTCTGCGTATTCTTTAGAGAGAGTGTGAAGGTGGCAAAAGCATTTCTCTGCTTTTTTTTTTGTTTTGTTTAATCTAGAATCTTCCTCCTGATAGCTCTTGATCCATGATACAAGAGAGGATGGCTATTCTAGTTCTCCAGGATCTGAGCATCACTCAAGGTCTGGAAATTCCAAGTCCATTTTGCTGAGAGTTCAACAGACTAGAGACCAAGGGCATTGGTTGGTATAAGACCCCGAGTTTCCGCAGGGTCACTCGTGGCGCCCCCTAGCCACACCTGCATCTTATCCTGGGGGGCAACATTCAACAGATAATTTTAGAGGGAAAGAAGGCTAAGGCCTCCCCTGCTGTCCCCTTCCTAGTTCAGGCATTTTGTGTCAGACTTCCCCGAATCCAGTACCCTACACACCAACTTTGGAGTGGTAAACGGTCTTACAAGATAAGAGTGTTCCTGGTTTGCCTCTGACACGTCTGAAGGACTACTTTCCCGATAGCTTCACTCGGGGTGATATTACTAGCGTGCACTCCTCTCCCCCTAAAGAGGGAGATATATCCACGTTTTATAATCAGAGTATTAAGAAACATTCATGAACTGGCGTCTGGGAGGTAAAGAAAGATCCTAGCCTTGGATAACAAGTTCACCCAGGAAGGAAACTTACCATCATATGTTCTGCAGCAGGGTTCAGACTTCTCCAGATATATAGCGATGTCCAGCGATCATTCTCCCGTTCTTTGCAACCATCTCAGCGTCTCCCTCCGCACTACCTGACCCAGGACCAGGTAATAGGAACAGGTGAGAGGAGGAAGCGCCCCGCCCACACACGCATCAGGTGCTGCTCCGAACACATACAGCCACGCCCCCAGCCCTGTCCCCATTAACGCTTTCTACACACCGGAGAGTCTGATGCAGAAACTGGCCTTTCATGATCTCTCTTAAGCTCCTGTACCCTCCTCCCCAGGTGGGGCTCTGAGCAGACCAGATCTGGCCTTACACACACTCTGCACATGTGAGGAGCGAAACTAAACTCAGGTATTGTGGCTCAAACACTGGCCGGGTTTCAGCCTCACCGGAATGGAAAACGCCCTTTAACAAAGTCGCCAGGTCCTAGGAACCAGTTTTGTGGGTGCTTGAGCACCCACAAAATTGAGCAAACTCCCTGTGTCCAGGAACAGGTAATTTCTATTGAGTTTAGTAGAGAGGTGTGGTAGCCGTGTTAGTCCACTTTTAAAGATAATCAATAGAAATCAAACCAAATAAAACATGGAAAAGAAAATAAGATGATACCTTTTTTTTATTGGATATAACTTAATATTAGCTGGTCCAATAAGATATCATCTTATTTTCTTTTCCATGTTTTATTTTGTTTGATTACTATTGAGTTTACACACCCAATCATTTTGAGAAATTGGTTCCTTGTGGGCCAGGCTGCTCAGTTCCAGAAGGAAGACATTAGACCAAGCTTAGATTTCTGATAATCCTACCTTGGTACTGGCAGTGGTGACTGAATGGAGGACTACAATATATTAAGCTATAAGTTCAAAAGCAGGCACTCACACAAAACCCTCCTTCCTGGAACTGCTGTTTTGCCTGTCAATCCATAGCCCCACCTCCTTCCACTTTTCTGTAAAATACATGGGGATGAGATTCAGAACACCAGTACTAGGTATAAGACTCAGTCAACAGAGAAAGAAGGAATTGACTGTTTAAGCTAGGGGGTGGGGAATTTCCTACCCTTGAGGCCCATATATCAATCAGACTTTCAGATATCTCTAATGAATATGCATGTAATGATTTGCATATAGTTGAGGCAACCTGTACACAAAGGAGGGTTGGTAACAGGATATGGCATGATGTCACAAGGCTGAAGCTAGTCGCCACCCAAGGAGATTTTAATTCTCACCAAGGCAGCTGCTACCATCTTGGTACACCCAAAAATGAAATTGATAGGGCAAGCTCCACCTACCAGCTTCATCGCATATAATGGGCCTGATAAGTTCATGTAATCAAACCTCCTTGCTGCACACAAATAGCTTGTGCATATTCATTAGGGACAACCTGAAAACCCAGCTAGTGGGTAGCCCCCAAGGGCCGCAGATTTCCCATCACTGGCTTAGACAGTTAGAAACAGTTTTGAGGGTCCCATAGTGTAGTAGAGGAGTAACGGTTAGGGCAGTGTACTGGAAGCCAGCGTTCAAATCCCACTGACACACCTTGAACAAACCACTTAACCCTTATTTTATTTTTTTGTTACATTTGTACCCCACGCTTTCCCACTCATAGCAGGTTCAATGTGGCTTGCATATTATATACAAGTACTTATTTGTACCTGGGGCAATGGAGGGTTAAGTGATTTGCCCAGAGTTACAAGGAGCTGCCTGTGCCTCAGGAACAAACTTAAATTATAAGCTCTCCAGGGAGAAGGTAAATTCTACTGAACTTGAACATGGCTTCAGTTAAATTCAGATCCAGTGCTTGCAGCCACTCCAGCTTTTATCATGAGCCCAATCAACCACACCCTGCTTAAAAGCAGGGGCGTATCTGCTATGGGGCCACAGGGGCCTGGCCCCCGTAGATTTGCCCCTGGAGCCCCCTACCAATGACCCTCCCACCGTCACTCCGCCATCGTGCCTCCCCTCCCTTTGCTGGCGGGGGACCCCAACCCCCGCCAGCCGAAGTCTCCTTCCTTCCTTCCTTCATTTGGGTTTGGTTTCTGACGTCCTGCACGCATGTACAACGTGCAGGACGTCAGAAACCAAACCCAAATGAAGGAAGGAAGGAGACTTCGGCTGGCGGGGGGTTGGGGTCCCCCGCCAGCAAAGGGAGGGGAGGGGGGGGGTTCAAAGTAGTTGGAGCCAGGTGGTGGTGTCGTCGTCTTCGGTGAGGGGGGGTTAAAGTAGTTGGAGGTGGTGTTGGCGGCGGGCGGGTGGTGGTGTCATCGTTGTCTTCAGCGGGGGGGGGGGGGGGCTAAAATGTGCCCCCTCACCTCGGCTCTGCCCCCCCCCCCCCACCGTTGAAGTTCAGATACGCCCCTGCTTAAAAGTCAGTGGTTCCCAAAACCCGGTCCTGGAGTCACCCCAGTCAGTCAGGGTTTCAGGATATCCACAATGAATATGAATGAAAGAGATTTCCATGCACTTCATGCAGATCTCGTTCATGAATAATCATTGTGGATATCCTGAAAACCTGACTGGCTGGAGTGACTCCAGGACTGGGTTTTGGGTCACTGACCTAAGTTATACCCTTGCAGGAAAAGAAATCTAAAGTGTACTCAATTCAGTTCAAAGAAAATGCAGAATGTACACCAAGGAGAAGTTTAAAATATTCCAAAGGGACTGAAGAATTTAAGAGCCAGAGTTTGTGGGGACATAGTTCCCCATTATTAGAGGAAAGTGAGGGATCACCACTATTTGACATCATCATAAGTCTGCTGGGAAATTAAAAGCTACCATGATTGGAAAATGGTAATCTCGTACCTATCTCACTCTCCACTACCCTAACTGCAGGAATTTGAGATACAAATTGCTCTTCAGCTCCTCGTTTTGCTTTGCTAGCCCTCGTTACTGGAATGCTCTACCATCTACTTTAAAGGAGACTACCGACCACAATCTGTTCAAGAAGTCCCTTAAGACTTATCTATGTGGTCAATCGTACTCTTCTGTTATCTAATTTCCTACCGGCCCTCATTTGTGTCTCCTGTTGATTGCTCCCCTCCCTTGATGTTCCTTAAACACTGCCCCAACCTTGAATTTGTATGATGTTCTTTTCATAACTGTTGTTAGCCACATAGAGCCTGCCATGGTGGAAATCTGTGGGATATAAATGTTCTAAAGAAATAAAATGGAGTGCTAATTCTACAAATGGTGGTGTGGGGAGAAACATTTCACAATGGATTATTCCAGTCTTTCACCTTTAGCATCAATAGCTCTTCAAATCAGTGGCGTAGCCACAGGTGGGCTTGGGTGGGCCAGGGCCCACCCATTTATGGCTCAGGCCCACCCAACAGCAGCACATGTTTAGTGGTAACTGGTGGGAATCCCAAGCTCTGCCAGCTGAAGATTTTCCCCTGATGGTAACGAAAACGCTACTCTCCATGACACCGGCACCTGCTCAGTTTTCAGTGCATGCCTGCTGCCAAGGTGGAAAGAAGCGTTTTCCCACCAGCGGAGACACTTTTTTTATGGTGGGGGGGGGGGGGGGGCAGAACACTTGGTGCCCAACCAATTCTTGCCTAGGCCCACCCAAAATCTGTTGTCTGGCTATGCCCCTGCTTCAAATACAGAACACACAAGAAACCTGGTAAGAGAGTAGCAGGCAAGCCAGATGGCCTGAAAACCTTGTGTATATTCTCTTACCATTATTACTTTTCCTTAGTGTGTGGATTTAGAAAGCACCTTTCCAGCAGTAGTTTCAAGGTACAGTAGGTATTTTTCTGTCCCCAGAGGGTTTTCAATCTAATTTTGCACTAGTGTGATGCAGTGACTCACTCCTCTGTATTCTCAAGCGCCCCTGAGCTGCCTGAAATTTTGCATTTATGTAAAATGTCTCTAAGGAAACAAACCCAGCAAAGAATCACAGAGTCACTTTCATGGGCAGGGTAGAGGAAATATAGAAATGCCCTGGACTGTCCTGTCTTTGCTCGCAAGACCCCCGACTTCTTTTCCTCTTCCGCCCTATGGAATCCTAGCAACATGGGGGGGGGGGGGGTAGTTTTCCTTCTAGAGAACAGCAAGCCAACACAACACACACTTAAAGCAGGGGAATTCCCATCTTGAAACAATCAAGCAGAAAAGTAGTCTGTATTTCAGAATTGCCAAATTGCCTCTGTCATCATAGTAACATAGTAAGTGACGGCAGAAAAAGACCTGTACGGTCCATCCAGTCTGCCCAACAAGATAAACTCGTATGTGCTACTTCATGTGTGTACCTGACCTTGATTTGTATCTGCCATTTTCAGGGCACAGACCGTAGACGTCTGCCCAACACTAGCTCCGCCTCCCAACCACCAGCCCCGCCTACCCCACGGCTCTGCCACCCAATCTCAGCTAAGCTTCTGAGGATCCATTTCTTATTATATTAGCACATACCATTAAATCAGAAAATGTGCGAGAAAGACCCATGTAAGTGCGTACTAAGGCCAATATTTTTGCCTCAGCTTTAGAATATACCAGTTCAGTGCTTGGTTTCAAATTGCCATCCTGGTCTGCAGGACAATAAGGACCAGATTACACTGGTATATCCAATCAGAAAAGCAAGAATGGGTTCCAATCAAAGCTTAATTCTTGTGGAATGCAGGCCTGGTTCCATTGTAATCCAGTTCTCGTTTTCCTTAAGCATGCACTGGGATGGGAGTTGTAACATAAGGACTAGAATGTCTCCCAAACCTGGTCCTGGAGGCACCCCAGCCAATCAGGTTTTTGGGATATCCACAATGAATATTCATGAGAGAGATTTGCATGCACTGGGAACCACTGATTGAATATTGCACCATGACATGGAGATAGTTTGGTAACTGTGATTAAGGATGTTCAAGTTCGCAGTGCAGCTCAGCTCAGCTCAGCTCATGTGAGACAGAAGAGCTGGGTTCAGATTGGAGAGCCTGGGGAGATGGAAATTTCAGTGAACAGTCTTATGCAGAGGCAGGCAGGGAGAAGGTAAGGTGGATGCTTTGCATGTAGTCCCATGCCCTTTGCACATTTCAGACACATACAAGGTTTCTGTTTGTTTTACAAGTATTTTATTGTCAGCCCTGACTTCTATCTTAATGACGCGTTTACATTTTGTATGGATTACACAGAAAGGCAGGTGGCTAATGCTGGGGGGTGGCACGCCACCCTCTTTTTCCTCTGTCGGCTGCGGTTTTATTTTCATAGCTATCTGCACGCTCTTTGAAGAAACACACTCCTCCTAGCGGTGAACAGTTTCAATAAAAGGCACGCTCAGCGGTGCCCAGGACACTTCCAGGCTAGGTGCTGTGGGATGGATTGCTGGGGAGGACGTTTGCACTCTCCTGATGCAGAACATGCTGGGTTTTATGTACGCAGAGGTAATAATTAAAATGTTCTATTATGTACTGTGTTGACATTGTAAGTATTGTACCATACCATACTTTGTAGTGTTATTTGAATATTTTTACTGCTGTAATTGGCTATTGCTTATGTTTATTTTTACTGTACACCGCCTTCAGTCAATTCTTTCAAAAAGGCTGTAAATAAATCCTAATGAAAAAATAAATAATGGTTTGGAGATAGGACTGACAGATGTGCTCTGACTATCTGTGTGCAGAGGAGCCAGCTCGGTTAGTGCTGAGCAACCCAATATTGAGCAAGATCGTTCACCATGTCCAGGGAGGTGTAATTTGTGGGTTGTCCGAAATGCTGGGCCTATGTCTATATGATAAACAAGCAAAGCCAGGCTCCAGGACTACCCTGATTATGGCACTGCTACCGGTCAGGTCTCCTGTCTACTGCTGCGTGGCAGTCATCTCTCCCGACAATTGGCAAAATAAGAAAGCAGAGCCTCGAGTGTTCAGTTTTAAATTTAAAAGCAGCCATGTGAGTATTATTCTTTTTTTTTTCAGATTTTTATTAGAAATAAATTACGCTACTTTTTATTTTTTAATTTTCATGTGAATAAAAAATTTTTTGGTATCCTTATTCACTCTCCTCACTTTTTTGTCTTTTATTAGAAATACATGCCATTACAACAAAGGATGTTTCACATTTGGCCATTGAACATCTGATATCAATAACACAGATCAATAAGCAATTATCAAACATATAAACGGCGAGTGACCGACTCACTCGCAAATGCGCAGTAGAGACTTCCCTCTGTCCCGCCCCCGCGTCAATACGTGATGACGAGGGCGGGACAGAGGGAAACTGCGCCGCCGAGGTTGATACCGCACCCGCCCACCCGAGGTCACCGCTACCGTTACCCCCCCCCCCCCCACACACACACACACCCGGCCCGGGCCCTCTCTCCGCTACTAAACTTACACATCCATTCGCCGGAACGCAGCACGCACATCAGCTGAGCTGCCATCGGCCTTCCTTCCCTGCCTGTGTCCCGCCCTCGCTGACGTTACGTCACAGGAGGGCGGGACACAGGCAGAGAAGGAAGGGCCGACGGCAGCTCAGCTGATGTGCGTGCTGCGTTCCGGCGAATGGATGTGTAAGTTTAGTAGCGGACTAGAGAGAGAGGGCCCGGGCCGGGTGGAGGGTTGGCGGCGACTCCGGGGGGGGGGGGGGGGGGACGGTAGCGGTGGCAACCTCGCAGGGAGGGAGGGGGAAGGAAGGAAAACCCCAATACCAGCCCGTTTTTACGGCCTCAACTGCTAGTACATGTATAACTAACCAAAACTTAACCCCCTCCCCCAATCCCCCTCCCTAAAGTCCAAGAGTGGGATCTGGACAAGAGGACCATGTCACATATGCATCCCAAATTTTTTGATATGTTACAAGTTGACCAGTTTGCTTAGCTATCAATTTAGACATCAAATGGATACAATCTAGACTACGGACCACTACTGCCAAACCAGGTAGTGTAGTCTGTCGCCAAGCCGCCGCCAAGACCAGCTTGCTAGCCACAAAGATAAAAGCTGCCAAATGATGAGTGTGTGGCTTGACGCCCCTTGGTTTAACATGAAGAAGGCAGATTTCCATTTTCAGAGGGTAGGAAATCATGGCGATACTATATGTCAGTCGCAAAATGTCTGTCCAGTATTGTTGAGCTTTGGGACATGCCCACCAAATATGGTACATGTCACCCACCTTCGCACATCGGTGCCAGCACAGAGCTGACACCGATGGGAACATCTTGTGTAATCTGTTAGGAGTGTAGTACCAATTGTGAGTATTATTCTTCACTACTGGACAAGTCTTCAGTCTTGTCTATAAATGGAAGCAGGGATTCTCAATCCAGTCCTTGGGACACACAGAGCCAGGTTTTCAGGATACCCCAATGAATATACACAAGATAAATTTGCATACAATGGAGATAATACATTTAAATCACTCACGCATATTCATTGAGGATATCATGAAAAACCTGACTGGCATTCCAAGGCCTGGGCTGAAAACCCCTGGATGAAAGGGATACTGCCTAGATCAGTGTTTCTCAACCCAGTCCTTAGAAAACCACCATTCAGTCAGGTTTTCAGGATAGCCACAGTGAAGATGCAGGAGATATATCTGGATGCACTGCCTCCGTTGTATGCAAATGTGTTTCATAGTCATTGTGGAGATCCTGAAAACCTGAATTGAGAACCACTGGCCTAAACCAGGTTTCTCAACCCAGTCCTCGGGACACACCCAGCCAGGTTTTCAGGATACAATGAATATGCATGAGATAAATTTGCATACAGTGAAGGTAGTACTCATGCATATTCATTGTGGATATTCTGAAAACCTGACTTACTGGGTGTATCCTGAGGACTGGGTTGAGAAACCCTAGCCTACACCCAGCTATAGACGGAGGGAAGACTCACCAGGCCTAAGCATGACTGGATTGATTACACGTTAACCATAGATGGATTTTGAAGATCATTCAGCCCAGGTAGAATCTGCTACCACTCTTTCGATTGCAGTATTTATTTATATGAAACCGTTGTCTGCTCCCCTCCCTTAAACACTTTATTTCATTCCAAAACACAGTGGAACAGTCCATTCTTATACTACAATGTAGCCCCCCCCCCCAAAAAAAAAGACACAATTAAGATGTCCAGGAAATTAATCCAAGCAATTTGACTGGCAAAGTGGTAATGAATGATTGTTCACTTCCTCCTGCCCAATGCAATGGTTGTCCTGAGGACTTTGGGGACATAGCGGATGGTGAGGGACACGCGGGTCCCCCGTGCCAGCGTGTCTCCATAGTGGGAGTCGCAGCTGGCAATGTTTGCAACGTTCTCCTTGATGAAGTCAGAGGTGGCAGGGCGGATTCCATGGAGGTAGCAGCTGTACATGTCCCCACTGAGTACCAGGAGACTACGTGGCTCCACCAACAGGGACAGGAAGTGCCGGTCCTGCTCCATCTGGCAGGTTGTGACCTGTGGCAGGAGAGGCAGAGAGTATACATCTTAGGAGTTACAACACCCAGGGATGTGGAATAAAAGGGGCAAACTCCATGGTAACTACGCAATTGCCGGAGACAGATTTCTATGGGAATGCCTGGCATTAGGCTCAGGTACCCCACACCTTGTTGGGTACATCTGGATGCATAAAACTGTTGCATTTCATTATTTATGATTGTTTTCTTAGTTTATTGGTTTGTTTTATATTATGTTGGTGGAAATAATTTGCTTGAATACCAGTGCCCTATACAACATAATCACGCATGCACACTTTTCTTTTGATGTTGTACTTTAATATTACCTCCCCCCCCCCCCACTAAAAGGAGACCCAAAGCAGTATATCTATCAATATACACACACACAGTGAGGCACAACAAAAAAAAGTAATCCCCTAGAGTTTTTTCTTGTTTCTCAGCAACCACTTTGAATTTCAATGAGAAATGTATGTACTTGTTTAGTCATCATATTTACATATTACTATTAAACAACATTTAATTATCTTAAGCTATGTTGATATAACTGACATTTTAGCGTTATTACCTAGGATCTTTTGTGCATTAAAAATGTTCAAGCTAAAACACTGTAAAATAACTTAATTCAAACAATACAATTACATGTCAGAATTTTGCAGTCACTGTGAATGCTCAGTGTCCACCCCCAGCTTTAACACATGCCTTCAGTCACTTAAGGAAGTTCTTAACAACCTCGTCGATTGGTCCCTGTGACAGCCTCTCCCAGATCATCTACAGCGTCTGTCATGTAATGTCTGAGCGCTACCCCTAGCATCCACCTGGAGGGTCCTACCCAGTACTGCCCAGGCCTACCTGCACCTACACTGGCATATCCTCCCACCCACTACTAGGTCCCGTTTGCCTCTGGTGAGTCTCCACCCATAAGTTATTCCCTGGTGGCCTCATTCCTGCGGACCCACAGTTCCTACAAAACCACTCACAGGCTGAGAACACAAACTGCCAGGAATCTTACTCAGTCCAGGACAACACAGCTAACAAATAATAGGTTTATTATAAAAAAAAAAAAATAGAACAGTGAATGGTAAAAGTTTTAAAACAGGAACAGGTAAAATAACAGGGATTTAATGTTAAATCTAACTGAACACTTGTTACTACCTAAGTAGTACCTGGGGAGAACAGGGAAAGAAGCTTCTCACAGGAATTTTTTTTTTTTTTTTTGGGGGGGGGGGGGGGGAGTTGCCAGGTTCTTGAAGCCTGGATTAGCCGCTGTCGGAGACAGGATGCTGTGCTTGATGGACCCTTGGCCTTTTCCCAGTATGGCGGTGCTTATGTACTTATGTCTCATTGCAGAGGTCTACTCCCTCCACACTCCCAACTGAGATTGGGGAGTTCGAGCAAATTCTGGCCTAGGTCTTTGGTTTCAAGGCCAATCAGGGCACACAACATTAGCACTGAGGATGTTAGGCCAATTACACTGCAGGTTACTTTTCTCCTCTGAGGTTTTCTTCTTTCCTTTGGGGAAGGCAAACTAAAAAGAAGACAGACCTCTATTACAGCTATAATGCAGAGGTTAGACAGCACCTGCTGGCCAATCGAGGGAAATACACTGAAGGGGAAAAGTGTCATAGGGCAGCATTACAAATCACAAAGCATGAAAAGTCGCCAGTTTCGCAACAGCGCTTCCTTGAGTTTGGCGATTATTTGCAGCATTGTGTGGAACTTCCCAGACAAAAGTCTATGTCACTATGACATCATTTACAGTAAGCTGGTACCTCTTTTTTTTTTTTTTTCAAATAATGGTAGCTTTATAGAGTAAAGAATTACTTAATCTGCTAAGAGCACTATAATATAAGAAACTAAAATATGCAATATGCTCTTAAATAGGCTAAAAGACTTATCTGTGCCTTCTCTGAAAAACAAATATAATATGCAATTCGGAAGATGTTTGTCTTTTGTGCGTATCCTCTCCTGAAGATGTAACGAAACAGTGAGAATTCTACTACTGTCGAGAGAGTGATTTTGAGGAATAATTCTTGGACTTTGAGGAGACAGTTTATGTATCATATCACTTTTTGCCAAGAGCCTACGGAGACGCCTTTGGGAAGTGGTATCTTCGGTTTTTGAACATAAAGCTAAGTACTTTTTTGGCTACATGATATGTTCTACAACAAGTCCGGTTCTTTTTGAATTATACCTTTTTCATTCTTCCGTCATGTAATTTTGTATCTATTGGACTTTATTGATTTTATCTGTACCCATGGTTGATTAAATCTGTATTAACCCTTCCCCGTTTTTTTACTACAGACTGGTTTAGCTATCTCACTCTGTAGGTTTTTCGGTTGGTGGTGGTCGGCCCATGATTGAAGCCTATACAGGTGTGTCCACTTGGTTGGTACCCTTGGCTGATGAGGCCTTTTATTTAAAACTTTCATTATATTTGTTTTTCAGAGAAGGCACAGATAAGTCTTTTAGCCTATTTAAGTGCATATTGCATATTTTAGCTTTATAGAGTAAACATTTTTGAATGCACAAAAATTGCTGTGTGGTCAAAGTCATGTTTAAAAATTCCTCATGACATAGCCCATCCATCTTCTTCGGACTATGGCTAGTACAAAAGCAGTTGCTGAGAATACAGTAAAAACAAAAAACAAAACCCTCTAGGTTACATGTACATATAAAAAAATGCACTAAAGAAGCCAAAAATAGCATCTGCCTATCACGTTTGGGAAGTGCGTACATGCGCAACCCACCGGCAAGTGACACACATGTGCTGAAGGTAGAAGCTAGTGCAACGTCTGAGGAGCTGTAGGGTACCAGGGGAGATGAAGCACCAGACAGGTGGTGTGCTCTGGGCAGTGAAAGTGGCATGGTTGCACAGGGTGCAAATACAAAGGGGGTACAAAATTTCCTCCCAATCCACTGTCTTCTCTCATTGGCACTGGGAAAACGGGTGGGTATCAATTGGCGAATCACAAAGAGCACAACTGTAGCCTGGTATGGTCCTGGCTGACACAGAGAGAACACCCTGGGGAGGGAAAGTGTCTTGGTGGGGATGGGAAGAAAAAATAAAGCAGGGGGAAGGAAGGGTGAGAAACAGAGAGTCTTGGAAGGAGAGGAAGTGTGCTGGGGGTGGGGGGTGGGGGTGGAGGACAGCACGTCTGGTTCAGGGGGAGGAGGAAAAATGCTGGAGATAGAAAAGCCTGGCCCTTCTTCTGAGCCTTTAATACATGTGGCGACTGTCCCCTCACTCCGCACCTGGACTACCTTGCTGCAAACCCTGTAAATAAGGCCAGTTCCTTATACCTCATTGAACTGTACATACAATATGCCTTGAGTCTAGTCATCTACCCATCTTGTCCCCACTGTTTATCTGAACTGCACCTGTCCCTTTGGTTGCTATTACGATGTGATGCTCATAATGGGGTCCTTTTACTAAGGTGCGCTAAAAAATGGCTGGCGGTAGTGTAGGCGCGGGTTTTGGGCATGCGCACAATGTGCACCTGTAAAAAAAAATGCTTTTTTTAAAATTATTATTTTTGCCGAAAACGGATGTGCATCAAAATCAAAATTGCCCACGCGTCCATTTTGGGCCTGCGACCTTACTGCCAGCCACTGACCTAGCAGTAAAGTCTCACGCAGTAACCGGGCAGTAATTACATTTGCACGCCAAATGCCACTTGGCACGCGTCTGTTATGCGTGGCCGAAATAATTTTTCGGCCGCGCATATTGATTGCACGCCAAAAATGAAATTACCGCAAGAGCCACACAGTAGCCGTGCAGTAACTACATTTTGGCACACGTTGGGCACAAGTAGAGCCTTAACACAGCTTAGTAAAAGGGCCATAATGTAAATAATAAGTAACAAAACATCTCTGTTACTTGATTATTTTAATGCATGCCTGTTCAGATGTCTCATTTGTATTGTGCTGACATGGTGTTTATCGTATTGTGTGCTTTCCATACTGCACATTAGGATGTATCCACTTGTTCTCTGCTCTCATTTAATCATTTTTAATATATGATTGTTCTGCTGTGCTGTTTAATTGTGTATATTTCCAATGCTAGATCATGTTTCTTCTGTTTCTAGGATTTAAAACAGCCTACCACTGTGCTATATACACACCAGCTAGCACATTTGCAGGCAGATGATCAAAAGCAAACACCGGCGCTAGAGGCTGTTAGCGCCATACTAGCGCCGGCGTTTGCTACCGCCCCATGATCAGAGCCCTTGAGCGCATGAAACAACACGCTCGAGGGCTCTTAGCGCAAGTAGCATGCAAATGCATGCTAATCAGCGCTTAACGCATTCATCACCAATGATCAGTGTCCAGCACGCCAAATATTGGGTCGCTGGCCGCGACAAACCCTATGTCAGCTCCGAGCTGGCGTTAGGGTTTGCAGATCATTGGGGAGGAACGGTGAGCCCTGTCCAGCATGCACTTGCATGTTGGCAGGCCCCCATTCCCCACTTCAGCAAACCTGCCAGCGAGGGCAGTTGAGGACGTCCAAAATGGGATGTTTCTATGAGAAAGACGCCTTTCTCATAGAAACATCCAATTTTGGACGTCCTTAACTGCCCACTGCAGAAACGTCCAAATTTTGGACGTCCTCAACTGCCCCGTCGCTATACCTCCGACACCCTCTTGAAATTTGGCCGTCCCTGCAACAGGGCAGTTGAGGACGTCCATCTTCCGATTTAAAGATGGGCGTCCTCCTCTTTTCATTGGTCTCCAGCCCAGACCTGTCAAACAAGTGTGGGAGGATTGTGCTGAGCGCATGCTCAGACACAATTCTCCCGCACTTCTACCCCATAATCAGAGATAATTGCGCTGCTTAAATTTGCATGCATTATCTCTGATCATAGGTCTAATAGCGCCCCGCGCTGTTCCAGCGCTATTTGGAACAGCGCGGGGCTTTTGATCATCTGCTTGTCGGTGCCTTGTGGAAGTCTTCACACCCATGCCCACTTTTCACATTCTGCTGTCTACAAAATACAATTCAAAATGCACTTAAGCAGAAGTTTGTTTCACTGATCTACACAACATATGCTACACTTTCAACGTGAAAGAACTATTACAGAAATGTATTCAAAAAGTACTTATGCAATCAAGACTTTTTAATTTCTTATTCTTACGTTGTCAATATGTGATGGAAGCCCTTTCTGCAAAATAACAGCCACATAATAATAATAAATAAAACTTTATTTATAACCCGCTATATCTTTAAAAGTCTAAGCGGGGAACAAATCACATACAAACTATATAAAAAAACAAAACAATAAAAATTATTTCTTTACACAGCAAACTATACAAAAATCTCTACAATTGAAACATACAGCAGATTAAAATGTACATAGTATTAAAATAATTTGCACATCAGAAGAACCAAAAGCCTGAAGAAATAAATGAGTTTTCAATGCTTTTTTTAAACTGGTCCATATTTTGTATAGAACGAAGTTCAATAGGCAAAGCATTCCATAATTTCGGACCTTTGATGTAGAAAATAGTGGGATGGCGCAGTTGTTACTCATTCTTTTGGCAGTCAGGCTAAGGATCTTTCAAGTTGGCTCTGTTGTCAGTGGACTACGGTCTTTTCAAGTCTTGCCACTGATTTTCTGTTAGATTCAGGTCATGATTTGACCGAGTCAGTCAAGGACATACATTTTCTTCATGCTGAGCCAATGGCGTTCCTAGGGGGGCTGACACCCGGGGTGGATCGCCGATGTGCCCCGCCCCCCACGGATGCAGCGCGACCCCCCCCGGTGAAAGGACACCCCCCCATCGAAAAAACCCCCCGCCCGGGTGCACACCACTGGGGGGTGCCGCGCGCGCCTGTTCGTTCCATGCTCCCTCTGCCCCGGAACAGGTTACTTCCTGTTCCGGGACAGAGGGAGCATGGAACGAACGACGAACTGGCACATGGGGCACCCCCCCAGCGGCGTGCACCAGGGGCGGACCGCCCCTCGCCCCCCCCTAGGAACACCACTGTGCTGAGCCACTCCATTGTTTCTTTTGCTTTATGCTTTGGATCATTGTCCTGCTGAAAGGTGAATCTTCTCCCCAGTCCCAGGTCTATGCTAGACTGGAACAAGTTTTTCTCCAGGATCTGTCTGTACTTTGCACTATCCCTCCTTCCTGTAGGAATGGTGTTAGCAGGGTGATGCACTCTTGTTTCTTTCATACCACAGGCGTTGCTTAGCACCGAGATAAGAAAGCTCCACTTTGGTCTCATCAGATCACAAAACCTTCTCCCATATGTGTACAGTATTCCCTAAGTGTTTCTTTCTCAAACATAACGCAGCACGTATACATAAGCATGGATTAATGAGACAAAGCCAACTTGGATTTAGTCAGGGGAAGTCTTGCCTCACCAATCTACTACATTTCTTTAAGAGGTGGAGAATACTTTAGACAGAGCGGCCTTGGCTGCGGATCATGGGAGCTGGGATCATCAAGACCGCCTCTCGGTATCTTCCTTACACAAGGCTTTATTAAACATTTCTCCTGTTAATAACCCCTTACAAGTTACGGCCCGATGGGCAGACGATTTACATAGGTTGCCAGATTCTTTTACCCTGGCTGTCTTGGAAGCTCGCATCCCTCATTTAACGAAAGTGGCTGATCTGCGTGAATGTCAGTTTAAAATACTATAATCGAGCCTATATTTCTCAATCTCAATTGTTTCTCATAGGCGGCACTGATACTCCACTTTGTATGAAATGTTCTTCCCAGCATAATTCAACTTTTCATGCGTTGTGGGATTGTTCTGTGATCCATAGTTTTTGGTCCCGGCTTGTTCTCTATCTGGAGAGTGTGTTGAACTCAGCTATTCCAATCTCGGCTGCTGGGTTTTTATTAGACAAATATGAGGCATTTCCTTTTCAGAAGGGAGGAAACTGGAGCTTACTTGATCCGCTTCAATCCGGTTTTCGCCCTCTACACTCGACAGAAACGGCACTCACTAAAGTCTGTAATGACCTGTTCCTTGCCAAATCCAAAGATCACTACTCCATCCTCATCCTCCTCGATCTATCTGCCACTTTTGACACTGTCAATCATAATTTACTTCTTGCCACACTGTCCCCATTTGGGTTCCAAGCTCTGTCCTCTCCTGGTTCTCCTCTTATCTCTCCCACCGTACCTTCAGAGTACCTCTCATGGATCTTCCTCCACCCCCATCCCGCTCTCTGTTGGAGTTCCTCAGGGATCTGTCCTTGGACCCATTCTTATTTCAATCTACACCTCTTCCTTGGGCTCGCTGATCTCATTTCATGGTTTCCAATATCATCTTTATGCCGACGACACCCAGCTTTATCTCTCCACACCAGACATCACTGCGGAAACCCAGGCCAAAGTATCGGCCTGCTTATCCAACATCGCCGCCTGGATGTCCAACCGCCACTTGAAACTGAACATGGCCAAAACAGAGCTCATTGTCTTTCCACCTAAACCCACTTCTCCTCTCCCTCCACTCTCTATTTCAGTCGACAACACCCTCATCCTCCCCGTCTCATCTGCCTGCAACCTCGGAGTCATCTTCGACTCCTCCCTCTCCTTCTCTGCCCATATCCAGCAGACAGCCAAAACCTGTCGCTTCTTTCTCTATAACATCAGCAAAATTCGCTCCTTCCTCTCCGAGCACACCGCCCGAACTCTCATCCACTCTCTCATCACCTCTCGCCTTGACTACTGCAACCTACTCCTCACTGGCCTCCCTCTTAACCATCTATCCCCCCTTCAATCCGTTCAGAACTCTGCTGCACGTCTTATCTTCCGCCTAGACCGATATGCTCATATCACCCCTCTCCTCAAGTCGCTTCACTGGCTTCCGATCAGATACCGCATACAATTCAAGCTTCTCCTACTAACCTACAAATGCACTCAATCTGCAGCCCCCCATTACCTCTCTACCCTCATCTCCCCCTACGCTCCTACCCGTAACCTCCGCTCACAGGACAAATCCCTCCTCAGTACCCTTCTCCACCACCGCCAACTCCAGGCTCCGCCCTTTCTGCCTCGCCTCACCCTATGCTTGGAATAAACTCCCTGAGCCCATACGCCAAGCCCCCTCCCTGCCCATCTTCAAATCCTTGCTTAAAGCCCACCTCTTCAATGTCGCTTTCGGCACCTAACCATTGGACCTCTATCCAGGAAATCTAGACTGCCCCCAATTTGATTGACTGCATTTTTGTCCTTTAGATTGTAAGCTCCTTTGAGCAGGGACTGTCCTTCTTTGTTAAACTGTACAGCGCTGCGTAACCCTGGCAGCGCTTTAGAAATGTTAAATAATAGTAGTAGTAGCTTTCTTTGTAAGGCAGCACTTCTTGGCAAGAAGTCAATTCTCAAGGTGTGGACCTCCTCCGATTCCCCGTCCTTTTGGGGATGGCTGAGCATTTCTACACCAGCATATGTTATGAAAGCGGAAAGGGTGGGAGCGTCTTTGAGACGTAAGAAAGCTTTCTTGGCAATCTAGGAGCCATATATTTGTTTTCCCTCGCCCCGAGGGCTCGTACTTTCATCTTAAATACTTTACTGAGACTTTAGGAGAGGTGGGTCCCAGGTCCTGAGAGGTTTTTTTCCCTTTTCTTGGGAAGGTAGAATAAGGATAGACCGTAGGCCACCCTCTGGTTACTTTGGTGGAGAGACTGTTGTAAGAATCCAAGCCTCTCTTCCTGTTTGAAAGTATCTCAGTATGTAGTACTGGGTATCTGCTTCATGGCAGGTGTGTTTTTTGTGATTGCTAGTCGACCTTTAGGGTTCTTAGCGAGGATCTTTAGTTCTGAACAAAGGTTCTTATGGGGGGGGGTGGGGAGAGGTAGGGGAGTCTAAATGTTGTTAGTGGATCATCAGCAATTTTAATGCTTGAATTCCTTTTTTTCAGTCCTACATTATCTGGTACAATTATACACTGTGTTTTGCTCTTTTGTCAGCTTAACAAATATAGAATTAAACTAAAATGACATGGGAGGGGGAGGGTAATTGAATGAGATTGGGAAGGAGTAAGTTAGGAGATGGGTGTGTTTAGCAGAAAAAAAAAAACCCCACCACAGAACAAATGAGTCATTGTACTGTTTACTTGACTGTTTATTGATTCCTTCAATAAAAAAGATGTAACAAAGAGTTGGCTGAACAAGTAGATAAAAGGTGAGCCAGTCAATATTGTGTATCTGGATTTTCCAAAAGTCTTCATCTATCATTATTTATTATTTTATTAGATGCTGTATTATTGAATTTTTCAGCTCATTTATGTGTTATCGACAATGGCTGGTACGTTTAATTCATACATTTGTGTTTTGACCTCTGTTTTTTATTAGTATCTTGATTTGTTTCATTATGATCTTGGTTTTTTTTTTAATCTCTTTTCAAAGTTTTATATTTCAGTTTTAAACGTATTATGCACGTATTTTTACAGTTTATATGTATGTGCGACTTTTATTCATGCATTTTAAATTTCAATTTTATTTAATGTGTGATACTTTTTTTTATAACCTGCTGATATCATATGTCTATTTATGGTATCTACACAGAAATACCTTGCACTGACTCCTAAGGCAGGCGCAGTTGGTGCTGAAATGCAGGACTGCGTCAAGTCTTTGGATTTTATGCTTGAATAAACCTGCTGTTTGGATACACATCTGGTCTACCCCCTATTTTTAAATTTTTTTGTATACTGTGTGGAATAGTTTTCAAATTATGGAACAATCAACATTTACTCCAGTCTCAGCCAGTCCTCTGCAGTTCTTTTAAAATAATCTTAAGTCTCCCAGTGATTTCCCTCAGCAGACTCACATCTACTGATTTCTGGAAGGGTGGCCTGACTGAGACAGTCAATGTGTACGCGATTTATAATGATGGACCTGATCGTGCCCCACAGGCTATTCAAACACGCAGAAATCTTTTTAGTCTTTCCTCAGTCTGTACCTTTAAGAACTTTATCCCAGAGTTCTTTTGGCAGCAGTGTGTTTTGACCCCTGCTTCAGATTAACTTCATACAACAGAAACAGTTTGATTCTTCATCCAGAAATATTGGAAATCACCTCAGTGACTGGTCAAACACAAATGTGATTTATTTTATCTATGGGCATAGGCAGCTGGGGCCATGGCCCAACCAACATTTTGCCCAATGCTGCATCAACAATTAGGAGTGGGGTTGGTTGATTTGGCCCCGCCAACCAAAAAGGTATCCTGCCGCCCCTGCTTATGGGCTTTTTTTTTTTTAAGTTTTACGTTTTTATTGAAGTCTTGCAAATATACATGCGAAATATTCCAGTAATACAGCCATCAAAACAACAGAACTTCACCCCTCCCTCCCCTCTAATACGGTCTGTCTGTGCCTATCCAGTCCAAAATATATCGTGTTAAACATATTAACTGTCAGTCAGTTGGGTGGGGTATCTGGTCTCAACTTCCTGGGGCTTGTTAAGGCAGTTTTTGAATATGGAAATAAGATGGATTTGCTATGACAAAAGGTGCAAAAGACTTACGCAGTAAAAGTTTGAATTTTTGATTCTTAATTACTTTTTGCGTGTTTCTATAGTTGTTGTTTCACCTTGAAAGTGTAGAGTATATTGTGTAGACTGGTGAATTCTGACTCCTTAATGCAGTTTGAATTGCATTCTTAAAAGTTACAATGTGAAAATGTACAAGGATGTGAAGAAGGGACTGAATACACAGGGTTGGCCCAAGGGTATCGGATGGCCTTATCCAAGTTCAGTCCTCAAGAGCTGCAAGTAGACCAGGTTTTCGGTACAGCCTGAAAAGGAAACTAGCACTTCCCCAGCCCCTGAACAGCACCTACTCTCTCCTCCCTGATCAGAAAGAGCTCGCTTCCCAGACTGACCCATCGGCGGCAACCCCCCTCCAGGGCCTACCGTGTTTTTGGTGGCTAGTGGGGGCAAGGGCAATCCCCCACTTGCTCCTGCATCAAAATGGCTTCTGGGATCTCAGCAGCAGTTCTGGAAGCCATTTTGATGGATATTGCTCCTGCCCCCACTAGCCACCAACAACACGATAGGTCTGGTAGGGGGACTGCAGCCGACGGGTGCGTCTGGGAGTGGGGGGCTCTTTCTGGTCGGGGAGGAGGAGGGAGTAGGAGCTGGGCAGCATACTTTTGGTTCAGCCAAAAATGCACTGGAATTTTCGGTCGAAACCGAAACATGACAAACACGAATTTCGGGCCGGTCCCAAAACTGAAATTTGGTCAGCTTCTAGTTTCCAGGATATCCCTAATGAATATGCATGAGAAAGATCTGCATACACTGAATGTAGTAGGCATGTAAATCTCTCTTAAAACCTGGCCTGTTTGCAGCTTTTGAGGACTAAACTTAGACAAACTTTCTTTAACCAAAATTGCAACTGCAAGTCCCTCTACCCACCCAGGGGTCGCTTAAGGCCCTACCTTCTCCCGCCCCCCCCATGTCCAGCATCGCACCTTCCCCATCCCCTTCTTAGTGCAGCATCTGATGCCTTTCCTATCTCTCCCCCCGCCCCCTAGGTTTCCAACATTTCCCGTTGTCTTTCCTTCCCCCTCTCTTCCTCCTACAGGTTTCCAGTATCTCTCCTTGCCTATCCTATCCCCAGCCCTGCTGCATCCAGCATCTTTACCACTGCCACCACCTACTCTGCCGGTCTTAAAAGTTCTGAGCTTGTAACATGAGCCTCAAGAACATGCCGGCACTCAAAGGCTTGCTGCGTTCTGACCCCCTTTAATGCAAACTTCCCGTTAACCTTTGAGCATCGGCATGTGCTCAAGGCCTTGTGGCCTACGCACAAGGTTTGTAGTGCTCAGGCTGCCTCCAATTTCTGCCACCCTAAATAGACACCTAGTTCACCTACTGGTTGGCCCAGAACTGTGTAAACACAAGTATCTCTTAACAAGTACACTCACAAACTACCCATAAACTGACACACCAACACACATGGAGTAAAACAGACCTCAGCCTTCACCTACAGAAAATCACCTGGGAAAAGTTGCTTCTCGCCACACAAAACCTTTCACTATTGGTAACGTTTGGCGTTTCTTACTGGTCTTAGAAGTGATTGCCCCCAGATTTTTTACCCTTGTAATAAGGACAGTGATACATGACTGCCATTCCTCTCTCCCTTAGCTAATGCCCTGCTCAAACTCTGCTTGTTTACCATTCATACCTGCTCATCTGCTGTGTGCTGCCCTCTGCTGACTGGATGGTAGAAGTCTAGCAGGGTGTGCGATCCCAGACTGATGGTAGTTACCGTAGGGAAATACAGAGGTCCATCCTCATGAGGCTACAGAGAAAAAGATAGGTAAAATGCTGCATTTTCACACACAGTACAAAGGGACTGGATCTCACGGGGGAACATGCTTTACATAACCTGACAGGGACTGATGCCCCCAAGTCCTCAACTCTGGTGTACTTACCATGATGCCTTCCCCTGGCCGGTATTCATTAACCAGCACATGGTTAGCCACGTTCCCTTCAAACGCCCCCAAAGAGGAAATCCTCTCTGCGTACTTCTGTAACCAGTTAGGGAGCTTCTCAGCCACCATCCCCCGGGGATGGGGCAAACCGCCTGTGATGAAGGAAGGGAGAGAAAGTGTGGTAAAGGGAATGAGAGAAGGAGCATGATAGAGGAGTTATGTCGGTGAGAAGTGCATAGAGCAGGGCTTCCCACACCTGCCCTGCGGACTCCACAGCCAGTCAGGTTTTCAGGATAACCACAATGAACCTGCAGGAGATCAAATTGCATTATCTTTATGTTTATTCCACACTTGATAAACCACCTTTCTGTAGACACAGTCAAAACAGTTTACATATACTATTTTTTGCAGGTACTTTTCTGTCCCTAATGGGCTCGCAATCTAAGGTTATTTGTACCCGAGGCAGTGGAGGGTTAAGTGTCTTGTCCAGGGTCACAAGGAGCTGCAGTGGGAAACGAATCCAGTTGGATCTCAACCCACTGCACTAGCCATTAGTCTACTCCTCCACCATGTTGGAGACCTATGCAAATTGATCTCATGTATATTCATTGTGGGTATCCTGACTGGCTGTGGGGCCCCCTGGACAAGTATGGGAAGCCATGGTCCAGGCCTCAGAAGGGACAGCTGATATATTGAAATCTTTGTGTTCGATAATTCACTGTAAACACATTCCTTTTACATACCATGCACCACTTTGGAAACTTGAACAGTACACTCATGTTGTTCCCTATTTTATCTCCCAAAGCTATCCCAGAGGATCCTCCCCACAGCCCCCAGTATCTTACTTTTGCAATTCCTTGAATCCCGCCAAGTACAAATTTTACACCATACTCATTGTTTGAAAATCATTCAGTATTATGACTACATGCTGTGTGTAGTAAGGTTTGTTTGTGGTTATGTTGATATGATGTTTGTTGTTTTACATGAATTGCATTAAATGTATATTTTTGTAAACTGCCCTGAGACCAGGACAAGTGTGTACAAATGAAATTAAATAAAATGATACATCCTAGGTATCGAAACATGTCTCTCTCTGACTACCCTTTCTTGCTACGGATGCTGCTGGATCACTCTCAAGAAATTCCCCTTAAATCCAAAGTCTCATAATCTTGCAATGAGGCAAGACCAATTTGTTGTTTAATTGAAACAAGACCGGTCCACTCTATCAAAGCTGACTGGTAGAAGAGGGAGGCTGACGCCACTTACAATACTCCATTCAGGTTATAATCCTTCACCTGTTTAGGGCCGACTATCGATTTTTGACAAATTCTACCCGTTCTTCCACTATCAGATCCTGAATTACCTGTACCAGCCTATCTGTCATTATTTTGGCTAAGAGCTTGAAATATGTATGACTTTGCACCCATAGGATCTACTACTACTACTATTTAGCATTTCTATAGCGCTACAAAGCGTACTCAGTGCTGTACAAACATAGAAGAAAGACGGTCCCTGCTCAAAGAGCTTACAATCTAATAGACAAAAAATAAAGCAAGCAAATCAATTAATGTGTAGAGGAAAGAGAAGAGGGTAGATGGAGGCGAGTGGTTACAAGTGGTTACAATGTTAAAGAGGTGGGCTTTCAATCTAGATTTATGTTTCAACAATTTTTTATTGATGAGGTCACATGGTGTACAAGTCCACCTCAGTCAATATAAATCATATAACAGCGAAGTCTAGTACATATTACTAAACCTGAAATGTCCATCATCAATGTTTTCCAAACTTTTCTCCCCTATCCCTTCCTTCTTGTCTTCTCCTATATCTATAATGTGTACATGTATAATTACTGTGCAGTTGCATAACTATTAACAATAAACTTTTATATGAAACTCCAATATTTATAACTTGTGTTTTACTCAGTGTATTATTCCAACAATATTTACTGGTGGGTCCTCTTAATGTGCTCCTTCAAAGGATTGTTCTCCTTTCTAATAATACACATGTCCCTCTATTATGCATTGAACATTACCCTTCCCACTCCTATACCCCCCTCTTTCAATCTAGATTTAAAGATGGGCAAGGATGGGGCAAGACGTAGGGGCTCAGGAAGTCTATTCCTGAAATCATTGAAGACCCACCTGTTTGAAACAATCTACGGAAAGAGCCACACTCACTATTCATCAATGCATCATACAACCACTTCTGACCCTCACCCCCCTTAATTCCACATCACCCATACATGTACTCACAGAAATATGTACACCATATGTCTTTGTGTTTTACTACTGCCCTTTAAACATTGTCTCCTTCCAATGTTTCAATGTTGATGTCCCATTGTTATATTCCTAACGATACTTCGATGGTCTCGCATAACCTGTACAATGTAACCCATAACCAAGTTGTACAATTGTATTTTCACTATTCATATCTTATTGTAAGCCACACTGAACCCGCAAAGAGGTGGGAAAATGTGGGATACAAATGCAATAAATAAATACATTCCAGGCGTAGGGTGCAGCGAGACAGAAGAAGCGAAGTCTGGAGTTGGCAGTAGTGGAGAAGGGAACAGATAAGAAGGATTTATCCATGGAACGGAGTGCACGGGAAGGGGTATAGGGAAGGACGAGTGTGGAGAGATACTGGGGAGCAGCAGAGTGAGGATCTCTACCCTCTTTGGATATAACTATGATCAAGGTCTTATTAAGTGCAAGTGAAAATACTCCTGTCTTATACATTCTTCAAGCATGTTATCTAAAAGAAAGGCAATGCTGAACACAGAGTGTTTGATATACCTCTGCACTGAAACCATCAAGACCTGGTGCTTTAAAACTGCTTCACCTGCCTTATTCCATTCTGTATCTGTTCTAACGTAATATGTATATTTAACTTTTTCAAATGTTTCACTTTCAGTGTAGGCAATTTACAGACCCTGAAGTAGCCTTGAATCTGTTCCAAGCTTCCTGTTTCCTTATCATGCATAAAACTTACAGAAGTTTCCACAGCTTTTCTTACTGGAGTTAGAGAGACGGCTCTGTTAAGCTAACAGTGCACACAGTTCACCAAGATATCCCATCACAGAAGATCACACCCTGAAGACACATTCTTCACTATATCCTATCAAAAGAGTCACTATACGAGGGCCGACACAAGGAAAACCAATGCCCTACATGAACCTTCAAGGACCAACCACCCCTTCCTGTAGTGCAGTATCCCCCCTACTCCTCTCTACTCTCCCAGGTGGCCAGCATCCACCCTTTTCTTCCCTCTCCCCCCCTCTGTACTCTGGAGGAGTAGCCTAATGGTTAGTGCAGCGGCCTGAGAAATCCGGGGAACTGGGCTCAATTCCCACTGCAGGTCCCTGTGACTCTGGGCAAGTCACTTAACCCTCCATTGCAGAAGATACAAAATAAGTACTCATATATAAAATGTAAACCGCTTTGATTTTAACCACAGAAAGGTGGTATAGCAAATCCCATTCCGTTTCTCTTTCAGCATCTATTCTTCCCTACCCTACACCCCATCCAGGGCCACCACCTCATCATCCCTTCCTCCTTCTACATTCAGTGTCTACCATCTGCCCCTCATCCCTCTCCTCTGTTGGCCTGTGCCACTGTCACCCACCTCTTCCTGGGTTCGAACAGCAAGAGGACTCCGCACCAGTGCAGGGCCTTTAAGTATAGGCCTGCGGTTAAGCCCTGCCACATCCTGGCACCTCTCTGATGTAAGACATCCTGTTGCGGGGGGGGGGGGGGGGGGGGGGAAACTGGGCTTAAAGGCTCTGCACTGATGCTGAATCGTCTTGTAGCTTCAGTCTGGGAAGAGCTAGAGCGGTAGAGGCAAGGGGCGATGCTGCACACAGGATGGGCTATAGAAGGGGAGAAAAGATGCTGCTCTCCTGCCACTCCCCAAAAGCTTCTGCCCTAGGTGTATGCCAAATCTGCCTAGCGGCAGGGCCAGCCCTGAACTGCATTCCTTCGACACTGTGTAATACCCCCTAGGCAGTGATGCCTACCTCCCATTATAAGACTTATGGTTTTTGACACCAACAATGGTTGGAGGTTGCCAAAAAGCAGACTCACCCCAATTCTGCAGTCTTCTTCCAGACAGCTGTGTCCATTTAGGTTTTGGGGCCTTGTAAACCTGCCAAAAACAAAACAGCATGAATTGCAGACTAAGGTTCTGAGAGCTTCCCTAAATATTTTAGACACAGGGTCCTGAGAACGAGGAACAAAGACAGAGAGACGAAGACAATGAAAGGCCCAGAGCAAGGAATGAGCCCACATGACGGAAAGTACAAACATCAGAAATGGCAACTTCAGGTACAGACAGCAACCGAGTGGTAAGCGCTAGGAAAAATAGGTGAAAGCCGGGAATATTCTCTCTGAAACCTTTGATTAGCACTGGCAGCTGGACCTGGAGGAAGTGAGAAGCATCTCTGCAGAAGACATGCCCGGGTAGGAGAAGGGAAAGTCAGTGCGGTTGTGCTAATTGCTGCACACGTGGAGCTTAAAGAACACATTGGAGTAGATTTGAGACGGTGTACGTGTGAAAGATATGGGTGCCGAGTGCCAAATCCATAAGGACAGTTGAGTGCGAAGTTGCTGTAATAGAACAGAGAAGCGATTCCCAAACTTGTCCCAGGGGAACCCCAGCTAGTCAGGTTTTCAGGATATCCACAATGAATATTCATGAGATCAACTTGCATATACTGCCTCCTTGGGATGCAAATCTATCTCATGCATATTCATTCTAGATATCCTGAAAACCCGATTGGCTGAGGTTCCCCCGGACAGGTTTGGGAATCTCTGGAATACAGTAAGTTGGCATGCGTGCCTAACTTTAGCTGCAAACATTTATGCCATGGCAAAGGCTGGTGTAAATGATCGCACGTGTTAGTATTCTATAACTTACACACAGAACTGCAAGACACACCCTCTTTGTAGTTCTACAAAAGGGGGGGGGGGGGGTCTCATTAAGGCGATACGTTTACAGGATAGCACCTAAGCGCAGTTACACACACAACTACAAATTAGTGCCAATTCACTTAAGAGCTATTATGGTACTTAAGGCCCACTGATGCCTAGTTTAACAGTTAATTTAGGCAAGCAGTTGACACTAATGTATAACTTCTGTGCCCAAATTTATGTGCTAGCCAGAAATCTGGGTGCAAAACTTTATAGAATCCGGAGTTTAGTGCCATTCCTATAGTGCTACTAGACATACGCAGTACTGTACACATTATATGCAGGTACTTTATCTGTCCCTAGAGGGCTCACAATCTATGTTTTTGTATCTGGGGCAATGGAGGGTTAGGTGACTCGTCCAAGGAGCTGTAATGGGAATCGAACCCAGGTCACCAGGATCAAAGCCCACTGCACTAACCATTAAGCCACTCCTCAACTCATTTCACTTCCTGGCTGACTTTTTTGTAATGCCTGTCACCGGGTCTCACCTCTGAGTTCCCATCAGGATGGGGATGGTAGAAAATTAATCTTGTACTTACCTGCTGCAAGAGAAAATCTTCCTCAGCTGAAGTGATAAACCCTGGGACATAATAGACAGCTGGAGGCATCTGAAAAACAAGGTGGGGGGAAAAACAGCAAGCTGGAGACCTGGATCCAACATGAAGTGCCTGGAAAAAATGGCCACTAGCTTCAGAACTTGTTAATGTGCCCACCCTCATTTCCAGTTATACTGGAAGCTTCATGTCATAAACACAAGGCTAATCCAGTCCTGGTTTCATCTGACTACATGAATAAACTAGTACTTCTAATTTTCTTGTTACATTTTTCTTGAATTTCTCATGTAAAATGTACAGTCAGTGCTGTACAGATGTTCACATAAATATTTGGGAGGGCGACCAAGGATGCCAAAGACTGGAAGATGTATGTTGGTAAAGAAGTTTATTCAAGTATGAAGACTCATACTTGAATAAACGTCTTTACCAACATACATCTTCCAGTCTTTGGCATCCTTGGTCGCCCTCCCACTTTTTTTGTTGTACTGTTGTTTACCGTGGGGCGTTTTGAGTTCTCTGTCTTGCGGCGGATTTCTTCTCACACATAAATATTTGACATCTTAACCCTTTTTGCTATACTGCGGCTTTTCTTAGACAAATCAGAACGATAAATTCCTGCACACACTGGAGTAAAGCTTGAGCAGAATCAAACTGTCCTTTATGACATGGAGCCTACTAGTAACCCAAGTTGTACACAGTGGCGTAGCCACAGGTGGGCCTGGGTGAGCCGGGGCCCATCCACTTAGAGCTCAGGCCCACCCAACAGCAGCACATATTTAGTGCTACCTAATGGGGATCCCAAGCTTCGCCAGCTGAAGACCTCCCCCTGATGGTGATGAAAACACTGCTTTTCACTTCAGCAGTCTAAGCTTCCTAAGCTGCTGATACTGGCCTCATCGCATTGGGGGGGGGGGGGGGGGGGGGTGGAGGAGAACACTTGGTGCCCACCCACTTCTTGACAAGGCCCACCCAAAATCTGCTGTCTGGCCACGCCCTTGGTTGTACAGCTCCGGGTTGCAGAAGATGCACTGGACTGAAAGGAAGGAATATTAATAAGTACCTACGCTATAAACGAGGGAGGATCTTTAGGAGAGGAGGAAAGAGTGTTTTCTCGTAGCTCTGCCTCTAGAAATAAACTCTTAAGACACTACAGATGCTTCTGTATCACTAGGGGACCTTTTTACAAAGCCGCGGGAGGGCTAACGTGTGAGTAGCGTGCGCCAAAATCGGCAATACCGTCAGGGTAGCGCATGCGCCGAGTGATAATTCCAAGTTTGGCATGTGCCAAATCCCGCAGTAGAAAATATTTTTCTATTTTCTTCTGGGGGGGGGGGGGGGGGGGTTGTTTCCGGTGGTAATCGGCAGAGTGGCCAAGTTGGCACATGCGGCATGGTTACCACGCAGGTATCGTGTGAGCCCTTACCACTAAGTCAATGGCTGGCGGTAAGTGATCAGGCCGTAAATAGGCGTGCGCTAGTTTTCATTTTTGACCACACCCATAAAAAAATGGCCCTTTTCCCAGTTGCGGTAAAAAGTGGCCCAGTGCGTGAACCCAAAAGACGCACCCACACTACCCATGTCACTTTTTACCGCGGCTTTGTAAAAGGACCCTTAGATTAGCCCGTTACCTGTCCGATGTAAAACGCCTCCAGCGCAGAAATTCTGGAGCCAGACTCCTCCATTTTACTGACACGCTGGGAACTTAAACTCCAGGCAAACTCGTCACAGCTTTTGTGTCGAGGGCTGGATCTCACATCTCACTGCAGACCTTGTACTCTTTACGACATCCCGTGAGCAGCAGTGCACCTGTCCTGAGAAAGATCACAGTTATTTATTTATTTAGATTTTGCTCACACCTTTTTCAGTAGTAGCTCAGGGTGAGTTACATTCAGGTACTCTGGATATTTCTCTGTCCCAGGAGGGCTCACAATCTAAGTTTGTACCTGAGGCAATGGAGGATTAAGTGACTTGCCCAAGCAGCAGCAGGATTTGAACCGGCCACCTCTGGATTGCAAGACCGGTGCTCTAACCACTAGGCCACTCCTCAGCTCCGAGCATTTGTGAATATCAACTAGGAATCTGGAGCTGCAGACGTAAGGCTAGGGGTTTGCAGTGTAAACACTTCATTAAAATTGGAGCTACAACCATAAAGAAAGGGAAACGAAGTCATACACACACACACACACACACAAATATTAATCCCCACTATAGTATACAGAGCTGGATTCAGTAAATAGTGCTCAACATTCAGTACTGAATGCTGCCAGTCAGTTGATCATCTGTGCTGTTCTGCACAGTTTGGTTTGAAGCATATTGTATTACACATAGAGGTGTATTTTCAAAGCACTTAGACTTACAAAGTTCCATAGATAAAGTACTGCGAATGTACAATCAAACTTGACACAGCTATGTTTCAGCAGGTGTGCCTTCGTCAGGAACCCTTGACATACACAGTACACTAACCTATGGAACTTTGTAAGTCTAAATGCTTTGAAAATGAGCCCCTTAGTTTACTGTGTATGTCAAGGGCTCCTGCCGAAACACAGTCGTGTCGAGCCCTTTGATTGTACGTTCGCAGTACTTTAGAAACAATAAATACGATCTTTAACATCATTCAGCTTTGGCTTCCTCACTTTTTGTTTCCTCACTCCTTTTAGTTGATCTCTACCTGTTCGTGAGGACTGGAGTTTCTCCTCCTTTTATTTTTTTGTTGAAAAATATTTTATAACAGGTGTTTATCTTTAAGTTTATCTTGTTGGGCAGACTGGACGGACCGTTCAGGTCTTTATCTGCCGTCATTTACTGTTACTGTGTTCCAGAATCGGCTTCCTTTATGGTACAGAGCACAGCGCCAGGATCCACGGCCAGCATGTAAGTTCGGTGTGGACCTGTACTATTCTATAACACTGCATGTATTTTAAAGGGAGTGCCCCGCCCATGTGCCTCCCTTGGCAACGCCCCCTTTACAGGTTTGCACAGAAACACTTAGGTGTTATTCTATAAGTGGTTGTGTGTGTTTTCGTGCAAGATCTGCTGTTTCTGCCCCATTTCGGCACCTTGCATCCGTTAGAATGTGTTTTCCGCGTCATAACTTCAGCGTGGAAATAGCGTCTGTTTGGCACCATCTATAGAATCTACCCTATAACGTGCTCATATTTGTCAAGATTTTCACTTTGAGCCGAATAATTGTATTCGGATAATGTGGGATGCAAGTATCAAATAATAAATAAATAAAATAATCATTGTGCCAGATCCAATTTTTTAAAATTGTTATATTTGCATATTAAAACTCCTCTAAGCAAATGCAAATATAATACAACTTATCTTAATTCTTTGATTCCATCCGTGTTCAAAATTGCACTACTGTAAAGTGAAAATATCAACGACTATGAGCACATCATCTACTACGGCGGGGATTAATTTTTTGTGTGTAAGGATTGGGTTTGTCGACACACCCAAGTCAGCTCTAAGAGACTTGATCTGGTCTTGGCTTCATTCCATCGCGCATACGGGAGTCGCTCTGTTTTCTTCTGAGAATAACAGAACTATGTCTCCATGTTATGTAACAGACTTAAAATCAGCATTGACTCAGACTGTTCGAGTTGACCCAAGGGCACTGCCCTAGGAGGGGAGCCAGCAAGAGAAGAGACTGGCAGCTAGAACTGTGTCCATAATGTCTTGAGGGTCCCAAAGGTGTGAATACACCCTCCCCCCCTTTAACTAAAGACTGTAAAGCAGCAGATAGTCCCAGCACACATGGGTGTTGCTAACACCGGTAACTGGGAAGCAAAGCTAGTGCTGGGACGACTTCTACGGTATGTGCCCTGAAAATGTAAAGGACAAATCAAGGTCAGGTATACATATAAAGTAGCACATACGAGTTTATCTTGTTGGGCAGACTGGATAGACCGTACAGGTCTTTATCTGCCATCATCTATTATGTTACTACATTATTTGTTTTCATTTGTATTTAATTTGCCCCAAGTAGGAAAACAAAAAAATAAAACTTTGGACCCTGTTTACTAAGCCACGCTAGCATTTTTAGCATGCGCTAAACACTAAAGTCGCCCATATGTTCCTATGGGCAACTTAGTGTTTAGCGCATGCTAATTATTAGTACATGCTAAAAATGCTAACGCACCCTTAGTGCTGCTTAGATTGTGAGCCACTAGGGGCAGAAAAAGTACCTGTATATAGTAAGTAACCCGCTTTGATTGTAAAAGAAAGGTGATACAATTTCATTTATAATTAAAGATGTTTATTCTGCACATTTTATGCAAATCTGAGTGGATTACAATGGAAAGTCATAAAATTATTTATGACATTTATATCCCACATTATCCCAAGAATTCTCAACTTCAATGTGGCTTACAACAAGATTAATCGTAACATCAAGAATATAAAATGATCGTAGATAATGGACGTACAGTGAAGTGAAAAACAGATTCAATACAAGGAATTAGTAGCTGATAACCTGAGGTACGATAGTTTAACAACTGACATGAGATACAATGATATACAATTTGTAATCTGATTGAATTAGACTGGGAATTCATTTTCCACTGGTGGGAATTTTTAAAGAGAAATGATTTTAAAGTTTTACCAAACTTCTTGTAGTTATTTTGACATCTAATTAATTTTAGTAGGAGTTCCATTATTTCGTGCCCCGAGATATAAAATCAGCCAAAAGAATTGATTTGTAGACAATTTCCTTGCAGTTTGTGAAGTATTAAGTAATCTCTAGCCCCAAGGACAGCACTGTGTAAACAAGATTCAACAAGGGGTTGCAGGTATTCGGGTGCCATGCTGTACAATATTTGATATACGAATACACAGAGTTTGAAGGTGACTCTCGCTTTTATTGGGACCTTAACTAACAGCGGTGATGCGCTTTCAAAGCGTGATACTCTGTAGATAAGTCTAGCCGTGGTGTTTTGAGCAGTTTGAAGTTTTGGGTTTTTTTTTTTAATACCTGCTCCTTGCAGCCTACATAAATTGCATTGCAGTAGTTCACTTGTATTAAGACAAGAGACTGTACCAGGCAAAGCAGCCGACTCTGTGGGTGCTTGAGCACCCCCAATATTGAGAAAATTCCTTGCATGTGTCCAAGGAAAGGTTATTTCCACTGGGCTTAGCACCCCCAATAATTTTGAAAAGTTGGCTCCTATGGTACCAGGAGTCTAAAGGATCTCAGTTGAGAAGAAGTATCTTATTTGCTTTAATTCCCAGAGGGTTTTAAAGGATTTGGCTACTACTGTGGATATTTGAGGCTTAATAGTCACACCCATAGGCGTAGACTGGGGGGGGGCAGTGCCCCCCCCCAAACGAAATGAAACGACTTATGACTTTTATTTAATTTTCACCCGAAGTCGCAGTAAAAGCACCAACAGACAGGCTCCTTCACTTCTCTGCCCTCTCTGCGTCCCGTCCCGCCTTCCTCTGACGTCATTTCCTTTCGGGCGGGCGGGACGTTGAGAGGGCAGAGAAGTGAAGGATGGAGTCGAGCCTACCTGTTTGTCGGTGCTTTTACTGACTGACTAGTTCGCCGCTGCAACCCTTGTCCGTAGTGGAAGTGAAGTGACTGAGCCTGAGCGTCCTGAGTCCAGAGAAGGAAGAAGACATCATTTGGTAAATCTCATTTTTTCCACTCCCCCGCGCAGCTGTCGCCATTCACTCAAAACAAAGCAAGCAAACCTGTAAGGAATTTGTTTTCATTGTGCAGCATAATAGAGTACAGGCTTATAGTGTTATTTTTTATTGATCTTCCCTGGATTTTTTTTCTATCACAGCTCTTTTTTCCTTCCTCCATATTAGCATATTCATTTGCATATGTATATATGCAAATGATATGCTAATATGCTCCGCCCATTCTTTGCCCCCCCAAATGAAACAGTCAAACTACGCCTATGAGTCACACCTAATATTTTTAGCGCGGATTCCATAGGGTAGGTGGACTGATCTACTGATCGAAGGGACTGGTTATTACTAAGTATTTAAAATTAGACAGTAAGGGGTAGATTTAAGTTGGCTGCCACCAGGGGCGGGTCAGCACTACGCCCCTCCCCCCCAGCGCATCACTCCTCTCTGCGCATTACCCCCCTCCGTCCCGGCACATCACCCAACTCCCCCTTCCCCTCCTCCGAAGCGCATCATCCTCACCGCCTGGGGGTGCACGGAGCAGTCGCGCGGCTGTTGTTCACTTCACTCTGCTGCTCCCCTCCCCTGCCCCGCCCCGGAACAGGAAAGAACGTCAGAGTAGGCAGGGGAACCGGCGGAGCAGCCGCGTGACTCCTCCCCCGTGAGTGACGTACACCCACTTGCTGCCTGCACTCGGGTTGGACCGCCCCCACCGCTCCACCCTTGCTACGCTACATAGGCACTAACTTCAATCATATACAGTGGTATTGCCCTAAAATTGATAGTTCTATTCATGTTAGTTCTAGGGTATTTATTCCCCTTCAATATATTTGTTTTGTATACCATGCATTCTGTTTTGCAAATAGAATATATGGGATTGCTTTGGAAGAACAAACTCAGACTTATTTGCTTTCCTTTTTATTAGCAGCTCATTGTGTTCTTTCTCAACACTGGAAAGACAGCACTGATCCCATACGCAAAGAGTGATTAAATAAAGCATCAGGAAAAGAAACAGACATGTTTCTCCTTGCGATGTATATGTTAAATGTTCCATTACAAGAACTGTGGGCACCTCAGTTTGGTTTCCTAGAAAGGTAATTAAAAAAAAAAACATTTCTAGATAGACTTTTTGAATGTTGGGAGATAAATGTCAGTTTTCATACACGTTAGAACTTAGGAGGTGCTTTTTGTTTTGAAGAGAGAGGACATGGAGGTGGGATATTTAATCCTTATTGTCACTATTTGGCTACACTGTCAAATGAGAGAACATCCGACACAGTGGTTTCTATTGCTTATTTTATGTTGTCCCATGAAAGTAGATTTCTTGTATATGTCTTTATATTGAAAATATTTTATAAAAACAAATTTTTTTAAATACCAAGATTAATTTTTCTCTGTAGCTACTTCTTCACGGTAGGCAAGGAAGTCTGTTATCTGTATAGTCTGCTGCACTGATGGGGTGAGGTAGAGTTAGGTGAAGGACTGCCATAGAAGTTACACAGAAACCTCACCTTGCGCTGAAGAGCCCCTGAGACAGCAAGTGAGTTTATGGAAACTGTGTAAGCCAGTGGTTCCCAAACCTGGTCCTGGAGGCAACCCAGCCAGTCAGGTTTTTTGGGAAATCCACAATGAATATTCATGAGAGAGATTTGCATGCACTGCCTCCACTGCATGCAGATCTCTCTCATGAATATTCATCGTGGATATCCCAAAAACCTGACTGGCTGGGGTGCCTCCAGGATCATGTTTGAGAACCACTGACGTAAGCCATAGGATCCAAGATTGGAGATGCTAAACTACCCCTCCTATACTCAATGAAGGAGTTTACTCAATATACACTCCTTCCAGAACCCTGCAGTCCTGGGCCTTAAATCTGGCCTTTGGGTACCTCTAGCACTCAATGACTGGACTCCTAATGGATCATAAATGGCATTTCTAGCCCAGGGAATGGAAGGCCTGTCATGGGGTTGAACCTAAGACCTCCACATCCTGGTTGTGCATAGCACTGACCTGGCCTTATAATTTCGATTTTAAATTCTGCCCTCTTTAGTGTTGTCTAAGCTGTAAGATTTCTTATCCCATGGCAGTCACACATTTTATGGTTGATCCCTCCCTCTCCTACTCCTCTCCTTTCCCAATAGACCCTGTCCTCCTCCCTGTCTAGGAACTCCTGATTTCCTCTCCCTGCCCAGCAGATCCCGAACTCCCTCTCTCCGACCCCTTCCTGCCCAATACCTCTAAAACTTGGGGCGGACTGACTATTCAGGCAACCGGGCAGTGCCCAAGGGCTCAGAGGCTCTGCCCAGATCCCCGCCGCACGCTACAGCCCTCCCCGGTCCTACCTTTAAAGGTGCGCTGCTGGTGATCTAGTGGCCTCTGCAGGGAGCATGTTCTTTTCTGCCTATTGTGCGGCCACTATTCCCCCTGCCCGGCAGTCGAGACTCCCTGCAGAAGTCTTGTGAGACTGTTGATACCCATGAGACTACAGCAGGAAGTCTTGGCCACCATTTTGAAAACACAGCGGTGCCAGCAGATGGGGGAATAGCAGCAGTGCAGCGGGCAGGAAAGAACATGCCCCCCCCCCCCCCCCACACAGAGACCACTAGACCACCAGGGCCCTTCAGGTAGGATCAGGGCAGCGGGGACGTCGGCTGTGGCAGTAGGGGAGGAGAAGTGTGACAGTAGGGGGGGGGGGTGTCAGGTGGGGGGGCCCAGACCACTGTTAGTCCGCCCCTGCCTCTAACTCCTTTCTATCCCCACCCTCTTCCTGCCTAGCAGTGCCCATAGCATGTTACTTCCAAGCCAGGCATGGAAAATCCTGTCCAGAAAAGGAAGAGGATAACAATTTCCTGCTGGGCTCTTGCAGAGAAGAGCGGTATCCTGCTAAGCTCAGCAAGGAGATGAGGCACTGGTGCTGTGTGGGACTGAGGTGAGTTGGTTTCTGGCACTAGGAGAAGAGAAGAAAACCTCAGTATCCTACAGTGCTGGCAGGGGACCATAGAGTGCACTCCAATGAACCAGACAATGAGGCAGCCATCTGTCAAGAAAGTACAAGTCATCTTGCATCACGCTGGACCCTATCGGAGGAAAGTGCAGTAGGTTGCCAGGACAGACATCACATTTCCTGTGCTTTATAGCACACAGGTTGAGATCCACTATATTAGATTAAAAACCATATTTCAGCTATTAATTTTTACGACAGCATTTATTTTTAGCTCCACAATTTATTTACACAATCTTACATGATTCTATCTGCAGGAAAGAAAAAAAATAGTTGATTCACTTTGCAGTAATAAATGTGACACTTTAGTGTCAGCAGCAGATGAATCCAGAGATTTGTGGGTTGTGACCATCTACCAGCAGGTGGAGATAGAGAGCACTGAACTGAGCTGTCTTATAGGACAGAATGCTCCTTGGTCAGGCAGTATTCTCTATCTCCAGCAGGAGGATGGAGGGTCTCTCACAAACTCCTGGTCTCATTTATTAGCAGCTCCTATTCTTGGTCTCTCAGTTCAGTAAAACTATGGGGTGTGCGGCTGAGCAGTGCTGCCTTTTAGGGGTTACACCTGGTCACCCTAGGTCCCTACCACACTTTTCTGCCCTCTCCAGACCTTCTCTGTTCTCATTCCTCTGCACAGCTCAGTTTGCTATTAAAAAAAAAAAGAGCCTGCAGATGGATGTAGGAGAGTGTCAGGGCTGGGAGAGGAGAGGGCAGATGTGTGCCTACAGCGAAATTGAGGCAGCAGGCAGGCCTCCCAGCAGTGCCATAGGGTGAGTGTTCAGTTTTATTTATTTCTCTACAGCTTACCGCTGTAGCGGTTTTCTTTCCTATTCACGGAATGGTGGCAAAAGTCATTGCTCCCTGCTCTAACCATTTGCAGTGGCGAGCAAGGCTGGGTTTTATGCAGGCTGTGCAGTCTTTCCGCAGTGCACAGGGGCCACGGTTGGGGAACCCTAGTTGATTTTCCTATGCCCGTGAAGTGTGGGCTGGGCTTTTTTATGGTGCTATCGGGGTTTTGGTGGCCATTTTGTTGGCGCTCAACCCAGGGGTATCCATGTCGGTTTTCCCTCCCCTGTTGCTTCAGCACTTTCTCCTCTACTCAGTTTTTTCCTCCGAGTTCTTTTACATCAGCTCATTGTTTTCCGTTGCAAAAAAAAAAAAAAAACCTAGAACAACAAAAAGGGTCCGGTCGATGACTGTCCCCCACAAGAAGGACAGCCTTCGGAGTTTCTGCCTCCCACCCTCTCCCCTCTGAACCTGCCTTGCAGCAAAGTTGAGTTTGGTAGGGCCCCAGGGGACAGCTGTTTAGACACTCATGCGTCACCTTTCAGAGGGGGGTCTAGTTGCGGCGGACTGTCTGGTCGACTTAGATCAGGGGCTGCGTGGAGGCTTCGGTGCATCTTTGCACCTCTCCACGCCTGGCGTAGTACCTCAGGTAAAGCATTGCTTTGAGGTACATCATTGGTGCCAGGCCTCACGTTGGCGGTGTTGGATCCCGTACGGCTCCAGAGAGGAGGGGGCGCTTCTCTCTGGGAGGCGTCACATCCCAGGGCTTCGTAGTAGCAGCGGTTCCCAATGGTCCACTGCCTGTGGCGACTGCAGTCTTTTCTTTTAGTGCGAGGGTGGGTTCCTCTGTTTCTGCTCTGGGACCCATAGCATGGCCTTGGGACCATGCCTCCTGTGCATCCCGTGGGTTCGGCCCTTCATGTCATTGGGGTTCTTGGCATCTCCTCTTCTTTGGTCTGTGGACATTAAGAAAAAAAAATCTACCCTAGAGGTTTCCCTCTCCTTTTGTGGATATTCTTTCTTGCTGACTGTCTGTGGTTTTTCTCTGCTTCTGTCCCAGGGAGTGTAGTATAGACTCCGGGGTGTAATTCCTCACGCTCTCATATTGTTTGCCTTGGCACAGGGTTAATTGCATGGCGGAGGAAGCTGCCTGATGCAGTTGTGCTCAGGGTTGGATGGTTTGGTTCCACTATGACTTTGCTCTTTGGCATTGCCACTGTTACTGGCCAGATCTCTTGCATACCAGCTCCAGCCACCTTGGTATCAGCGGTACCGTTAGTTGGGTGTTGTAGTGTCTCAGGATGCTTCTCTTGCACATTTGCACCTTTTCCTCTCTTGGATAGCTAGCGATGGTACAGTGCTTCTGCAGTGTTGAAATAATACCTTAATGGTACTGTGACCAGAGGAAGTCTAGCACAGAGATTCAGCTGTGGCTGCTTCCAGTCCCTTTGCAGCTTGCCATCCGGAGTGTTCTTGGTATGCACTACCTTGTGCTGCTTCATCATCTCGCTCTGGCTCCCGGCCACACTGGTTAGCTTCAATTTGCCACCATGCCAGCTGCTGTTCGTGCACAGCCACGAAGGCCAATTCTTGGCTCTCAGCAAGAGGTTGGTTCTGGTGCCGGCATTGGGTGGTGGCAGCTGTGCCTTCGGAGTCGCAGCTGGCTCCCTTTTTGAGGTCCACTTTTGTTTGGGGCAGACCTTGAGTGGTTGGATGGGGCACCTAAGGTCTCAGGGATTACCAGAACCTGAACCTAAATATTCTTTAAATCTCCTCAGTCTCATCTTGAGTTTTGTGAGGTCATGTGTTCCACGCCAAGCAACTCTATCATTCCAGGTTACCTCTTCATCCCATATCTAGCCTTCTTTCCTGCTGACAGCAAGCCCTCTGCCTCATCTCCAGGGCTACCTAGGCCTCTGGTGCCTACCAAGCCTGGGGTCGCAGTTCACTCCTCGGTGTCAGATTAGCAGGGCTGCTCCCCAGGTTCCTGAAGGTGGGGTCCTCCTTTCCTTGGACCATTATGTCTTGGAAATGCTAAAGCAGGGTTGCGAATTGTGGTTTTCCCATTCCATGGCAGCTTTGTGCTGGGTCTTGCTTGGCGAGCTCCAGCCCATGGTTCGGCAGTTCACACCAACTTGCACATGCTTCTTCATTTAGGGACAATCGGGACTGTCCCCAGTTGCAATGGGGGAACGGGCAGTTCTTCCCTTGTTTTCTTTCCGCCTGGGTTTGAACTTCCCAGAGTCAGAGGGTTACAGGCTCAATGTTCACACTGGATATGTTCCAGTCTATAATAGTTTCACTCCAGCAGGGAGGGTTTCTCTTCTCCCTGGATCTCGAGGACTTTCTTATTCCTGGTTGGCCTTCCCACAGCAGCTTTCTGTGGTTTGCACTCCTTGGAGCACATTAGCCATTCCAGGCCATGGTGGTGGTGGCAGCCTTCCTTCATAAGTATGGAAGGCGGGCTCATTTATACCTCGATGGTTAGCTGTTTTACGCCTCTTCAGAGAGTCTGCAGGTAGGCAGCTACTACTCTTCAGTGTTACATCTCTCCAGGAGTCCCACATAACTTGGGGTGTTTCTGGGCATGATAATTGCCATAGACATAGGGGAGACATTTCTTCCTCTTGCTCATCAGTGTATGATTCATGCCCCGGTCGGGCTCGGTTTTCCCTTCCAGGTCCCTGGGCTGAAACGCTGTTCAAATTTTGGGCACAATCACATTTAGTTTGGATGTTCGCCCATTGGCCAGATTCCTCATTGGTCCACTTCGGTGGCCCCTTCTTACTTGTTCATCTCCATGTCTCCTGGGCCCTCCAAGCCACGTTCAGTCTCCACTTGTGGATTCACCACAGACTTTCTCTGTCGCTTCAGGAGTGCTTTCTCTGCTGGGTGCGTTGGCTTTCAGATTCCTTCCTGGAGTCCGCCGGTAAGCCTTGTAATGGCTTGAAGTAGGTAGAAACGGTGTTGCCCTTTGTGCCAGATTCCATGTATGTCTTGCTTCAGGCATGGGCCCCACAGATCTCTTTGGCATCCTTGGCCCATCGTTTGCTCTGCTCATGCCACTGGGTGACAGCTGTGGCTTCAAACAGTGGCTAGTTACACTCCCTTTTATGGGACAACTCTTATTTGGTGAGGGCTTCGCAACATTGGTGAATGATTGGAGGAGGTCAAAGACTCAGTGTCTTCCTGAGGACAGCTCTGTCTTTGTTTTCTAGTAGGTCTGGTAGGTTCGCCTTCATTATAACAACACCAGCTGCTGTTGTCCGGGGTGGCCTAGTTTTCTTTGGAGATCCAGGTATTAGCCTATGCGGGGTTTTGGGTTTCCAAGATTTGTTGTATCGGGTTCTTCTGGATTTCTCTGACAGGTGCCAGTGCACATAGTCCCGTCTTTTCTTCCTATGATGGTTTTGACCTTCCTTCTCCATTGCCCTTGTTTCTGCCCACTGGCATGCGGATCGCTGTATTCTCTGGCACTATTCGGCAGTGACCAACGTGTACGTCGGTAGGATCTTGTTCTCGGGCTGGGCTCAGCGCCTTGCAGGGTGATGCAGCTTCCCCAGCCGTGTTTGCTCGCTAGGTCGATTGCTAGCTGGGACCAGTAGGCTACTACTTCTGCGTTTTTTCTAGCGGGTGCGCTGCTTCCGGCCAGATTCCGAGTGCATTCTACCAGGGTGGAAGCCAGTCAGTTTTTCCCTGAATGAATTCTGTAAAATGGCGCCATGTTTTTCTTGGATGCCTTCTCCACTTCCTACTGCTTCGTTGTTTCCACTCAGTCGGGGGCATCTCTTGGAGTATTGGTGCTATCTGCAGGGACTTTTGGTTCCCACCCTACTTCAGGACTGCTTTTCTACATCCCACAAATCTCTGGATTCATCTGCTGCTGATGCTAAAGAACGAAAAATTATGTCTTACCTGATAATTTTCTTTCCTTTAGTCACAGCAGATGAATCCAGAGTCCCAACCTGTGCCGGCAGGTTTTGTCAATTAGTTCTCGCCTTTTGGTCTGTGTTACTGCATTTTTCCATTTTAGGCAGACTGTTGTATTCAGTTGGATTCTTTGTAGTTCTTGGTTTATCACTTTTCACCGTGGGGAATGAGAAATGTTATAATGCTGTTTCCTTCTGCTTTGTTATGAGATATACTGACTGACCATGGAGTGCTCTCTATCTCCACCTGCTGTCACAACCTACAAGTCTCTGGATTCACCTGCTGCCACTAAAGGAATGAAAATGATCAGGTAAGACATAATTTTTCGTTAGCTATAAAAGCTTTTTTCTTTATCTGCTTTTTTTTTGCTGTAGTTTTTCACTAAATGGATCAATCACATTTTGTACTGAAAGCTTCAAACTGCCTAACGAAAATCAGAGCTATGTTAATTTCCTCCACTGAGTAACCATTTAAAAAAAAAAAAAAAACTTTTAAAATTACAAGGTGTAGTTTTATGGAAGTACAGGTGAGGAACCAAACCCTGTCATAACAATGCACCAAGAATCGAATTAAACAAAATTACAATTAATGGCTATGTGACAGCATATCAGTTATCTCATGCTAAGTTTCCAGAGGTACAGAGTTGGTAGGGTAGGCGGAAGCATGCAGTGCTGTACAAGTTGGAAACAAAAAGAGCAATCTACAGACCAAACAACAAATTGCAGGAAAAGAGATATCTCAGTTCCGTCAATCAAGTGAAGACATTATTTTAGGGCCACGAAGAACAGGGAATGCTTGGAAGAAGTGTTTGTGGATGCACATGATGCTGAGAGGCCAGCATTTAGATAAAAACATTTATTTTTAATGTGGTTAGTATTCTGATGTTTATCTGCCGCTCTGAGCTTCACACTATGTTACGGTAAAGCTACTACACAACTCGGAGGTTCTTTAAATGAGAATAAGCTTCAGTAAATGGTCTGGAAAAGCTAGCCTAAACATAGTATAAACCTGTTACATTGCACCATGGGAGCTATAAAGCTTGAGAGTGAAGATACCATAGAAGACAAGGCTTTTTTTTTTTTTTTTTTTTTTGCTAAAGACGGCTATTTACCTGCTGTTTTATATTGATTAAATTATATTCACAAGTCTAAAGTTTTCTTCTTTCAGCCCCTTTCAGTTTTAAAATCTTTGATGTACAAATACATGGGACGTTTAATTATACTGAAGAAAACATGCTGTTTTTGTAAGGGGTTTTAACAAAACTGTCATGTGTGGATCCTACTTGATTTCCCTGTACCTGCCATGGTGAAACCAGGTATTCTGAAAGCAAGAGTGACAATTCAAGGACTCACGTCTCAGTGGCCAAATCCAGAAGACGGAGGCCTGACACTATGGAAACAGCTGTGTACTCAAGGATAAAGAAAAGCAAAAAGCAGGTGGGAAATTAAATTGATCCTAGGTGGAGATCTTCCTCTAAAGAAGTGAACGTGAAGGCAAAACAGTCCACTAAGAAGATAAGAATAAATGATGGCTTGAACGAAGAAGGGGGGGGGGGGGGGGGGGGGAATTTCTGAAACTTTTCTCCCCTTTTTTTTTAAATGGCTTTCAGTAGTATCATCAGGAACCAAAGAAAAAAAAATTAAAAAGAAAAACAGACCATATTTATGATTCTGTAAGAGACCAGAGATAACGAACCAGCAGCAAACTCCCTGCCTTATGTTTCAGGAAATAGCAACGGAAGGACGGACAAAACAAGAGAGATCTCTTTACAAAGTGTATGAACTGATTTCTATGCCCTTAAGAAACGGAACAAATGCAGAGCCTCTCACAGAAACTAGGGAGCGCTCAGTAAGGTACAAGGCACTGGGGGGAATCACAAGGACTGTGGGAATGACTGGATGGGGCAGGGGCAGCAGTCTTTGACTCAAGGTTGCAGGAAAGTAGCGAGGACAGTCTGGAGGAGCCAGGGAGTTGCTTGATGCCTTTAGGACTGCATCTCTGCACGCAGCATCCAGGGAAACCAGCAACAGAAGAGTAACCTATAGAAGAAAGAGAGAAATAGACAAAAAAAACTTTTCATAGCAGCAAATTCCAGTCTTAAGATTTGTTAATTTCTCGTGTATGATGTGTTGGCTGTGCTGGTTCCAGGTGTAAGCTCCTGTTCCTCAGACCAGTCAAAGATGGGAGCAAGACAGAGGGAGAATGCACAGAACCAGTTGCGTAGCTACGTGGGGCCACGGGGGCCTGGGCCCCCGTAGATTTGGCACTGGACCCCCCCCCCCCCGCCAACAACCCTCTCGACCCCCCCCTCCCGTCGCCGTCTGCTACCTTTGCTGGCGGGGGACCCAACCCCCACCAGCCGAGATCCTCTTCTTCCTTCGTTCTGTTTCTGTGAGTCTGACATCCTGCACGTATGTGCAGGACTCACAGAAACAGAAGCCTGCGCGTCCGCATTGCTGATCTGCAAGGGCAGGCTTCTACATGGAATGTTGCTAGTGGAGGAGTAGCCTAGTGGTTAGTGCACTGGACTTTGATCCTGGGGAACTGAGTTCAATTCCCACTACAGCTCCTTGTGACTCTGGGCAAGTCACTTAACCCTCCATTGCCCCTGGTACAAAATAAGTACCTGAATATATGTAAACCGCTTTGAATGTAGTTGTAAAAACCTCAAAAAGGCGGTATATCAAGTCCCATTTCCCTTTCCCTATTTGAGATTCTACATGGAATGTTGCTACTATTGGAGATTCTAGATGGAATGTTGCTACTATTGAGATTCTGTTGCTACTATTTGAGATTCTACATGGAATGTTGCTATTCCACTAGCAACATTCCACGTAGAAGCCTGCCCTTGCAGATCAGCAATGCGGCTGCGCAGGCTTCTGTTTCTGTGAGTCTGACGTCCTGCTGATCTGCAAGGGCAGGCTTCTATATGGAATGTTGCTAGTGGAGGAGTAGCCTAGTGGTTAGTGCAGTGGACTTTGATCCTGGGGAACTGAGTTCAATTCCCACTGCAGCTCCTTGTGACTCTGGGCAAGTCACTTAACCCGCCATTGCCCCTGGTGCAAAATAAGTACCTAGATATGGAGTTTTCCGATGCAATGTCTTTTGGAGTCCTGACTGCTGTGAAGTTTCGCTTTGGCTGTGTCACTAAAAAAGAGAATGACAAGAGATAATTTGGCAAGAAACAGCGTATACAACGGCAGTTTCCTTTCTTATTGTGGGCCACCAGGTTCGAAATATTGCTCAGTCACACAATGGAACCCAAGGGAAATACATCTGTAGCGCATTCAACGTAACATCTCATATTCGGGGGGGGGGGGGGGGGGGGGGGGGGCTTGTGGGAGCTACCTGAAGCTGAAGGGTCATTTGTGGGACAGTTTTTATTTGGAAAAGTGGAAATAAAAATATTTCTCTTTCCAGCTAAAAGTGTCCTTATTGACCAGGATCTGGTACATACAGAGTAGGAGGATATTATCTGAAGTATGTCGTGAGGCTTTGAGAAATCCCAATTTTTTTTGAAAGATTTCATTTTGAAGGGTGCCACCTTGGTAGCTTATAGGGGGGCTTCTCCTCAATGGAGGATTTTGTATGGTGGGCATTTGTCAGTGGAAGGAAGTCTGTCCCATGGTGGTATTCAATGTTGGTATTCTGCAAAGATAAAGGTTGTCTGCCATGCTGGAGGCTCTCCAAGAGACTTCATCTCATGTTGGAAGCTCTTTGAAATTGAATCCTCGAAGGGCTTGATGAACCTAAGTTTAAGGGCTGGGATGCTTCTCAGCTCATCTACATTATTGCAAATGAGCAAGGCAGACAAATCCCTCCTTTCAGTTCCCTTCTCCACCACCGCCAACTCCAGGCTCCGCCCCTTCTGCCTCGCCTCACCCCCATGCCTGGAATAATCTCCCTGAGCCCATATACCAGGTCCCCTCACTGCTCATCTTCAAAGCCTTGCTCAAAGCCCACCTCTTCAATGTCGCCTTCGGCACCTAACCACCATACCTCTATTCAGGAAATCTAGACTGCCCCAACTTGACATTTTGCCCATTAGATTGTAAGTGCCTTGGAGCAGGGACCGTCCTTTTTTGTTAAACTGTACAGCGCTGCGTAACCCTAGTAGCGCTCTAGAAATGTTAAGTAGTAGTAGTAGTAAATCCATCGAACGTGCTATACCTACTGGTAACTTGATGAACTTTCTTCACTAATGTACTGTCACCTTGGGAGTCTTTGGGTCCCCCAATTCTGGAAAAACAAAAAGAAACGTTTTTAAGTAGGGAAATAATTATATGACTTAAAAACATTTCAGTAACTAAACTCAGGGGCAGTGGAATACCTTTATGGTTGGAGGGGCTGAACAAACTAATCTCTGCCCCTCCCCCACCACTCGTAATTGCAGATGTTGTACAGAATAAAATACTGGTAGGGCCATGGCCCCAGTGACCCCCCCATTCCACTGCCTATGAATAACCCTTTGCAAATATGTCAAGAAAAGGAGGTGAACCATACCTCTGGACCCTTGAGGGTGGAGCAAAGACTCCATGTTTTGGGGGGCAGGTGAAATATCGAACCCCAAAAACAGAGCCATCATGTTTGCCTGTGGGCTTATCCAGTTCAATGCCAAACCAGTACCCTGTGGAGTGATAAAGGGGGAGAGAAATGAGTTGCATAAAGCCATTCCTGCTCAGAATGAGACAAGCCATAGAAAAACCAATAGACAAACTGGAAATGGAGTCATGGATTTTTATCATCTGAAACAAACAGTGCACCACTAGAAGTGGGCTAACGGTTAGTGCAGTGGGCTGAAAACCAGGGGAACTGGGTTTGATTTCCATTGCTGCTCCTAGTGACCCTGAGCAAGTCACTTAACCCTTCATTACCCCACACACAAAACTTAGATTGTGAGCTCAGTAGGGACACCGAAAGTACCTGCATATACTAATAAATGTAATCCGCTTTGGTTGTACCACAGAAACGTAGTATAGCAAATGCATAACCCATCCTGTTAAGTGTGAGGTACTGTACCTGGAGCAAAGTCTGTTTTCCCATAGAACCGTATGATCCCCTGCTTCTGCCCAGCTACGAGCACCTGATCTCCAAGATCTATCTTCAACCCCTCGCGGTCCAGACTGGCCACAGATAAGGACTTTTTCTGTGATCCTGAGTGAGAAAAAAAACAAGGAGGGTCAGTTCAAAGATTTCCAAAGCCACAGACAGAACCCCCCTTGTAGTGACATACAACCCAGAGCTAGAAAAATTAAGAAAAATCATAAGAGATCTGCAGCCTCTACTCCAGGAGGATGAATTACTGAAAGAGATATTCCCATCTCCACCAGTGCTGGCCTTCCGACAGCCACCCAACTTAAAACACAAGCTAATTAGAAGTAAGCTCCCAACACAGACTCAAAAAGAAAAGAATGGCACACATCCTTGCAATATATCCAACTGCAAACGATGCCAAAGTATCTCACAGGACCCCATGGTCATTCACAAAGGAAAAATATTCAACATTAAGAAATCTTTCACATGCTCATCTTCCAATGTGGTATATATCATTCAGTGTAAAAAATGTGATGAAGGCTGCTACATTGGAGAAACAAGTCAGATGCTAAAGAAGAGATTTAATTTACATAGACATCATATGAAAAATGCCAGTACCAACAAATATGTCACGCCTGTGGGACAACATTTTACAAAACCAGACCAATGTACCAGTGATTTTATAGTAAGGATCCTGAAAGGGAACTTTAAAACAATACAGGAACGTAAAACCTTTGAAGTCAGAATGCTCAAATATTTTGACACCCACCAGACAGGACTTAACAAAGATCTGTGTTTTCTAGCCCATTATAAACCATAAAATTGTATTGGTTTGTCACCATCCTGTCTCCATGCATATCTCCCTGTCTCGCACTTATCCACTCCCATCCTGTTAGACTGTCACTGAAATGCTTTGATGTTTCACTTATATATACTGTCATCTACCAACATTTGCTTATTTCTGATCTGACGAAGAAGGGCAACCTTTGAAAGCTAATCAAGAAATGTATTTTATGTCCAATAAAAAAAGGTATCATCTTATTTTCTTTTCCATGTTTTATTTTGTTTTATTTCTATTGATTACCTTTATAAGTGGACTAACACGGCTACCACACCTCTCTACTCAAAGCACATAAAAACCCCCAAACAAACCATAGCCTGTTATTTAAAAGCATTGCAAACATTGTATGAAGAAAGCCAACAACTGTTGTGGAGGGTAGGTCTGTAGATCCATCCCTCTGTATACATGCCCTTTGATGTTCATACTCACTAGCACAGCAGAGTGCTAATGAGGTATCCCCACCCCTTACTATCAGAACAAACAGAAGTAAATGGACATTGGAAGTGTCATTGGAATTCTCACTTTCCCCCTCTCCACTGGCATTAGACACATAGCAATTCAACTCCAAAAGGGAGATGCATCAAGCAAACGTTAAAAAATCTAAATCGTTAAAGTGCTTAACGAATTTGAAACAATGAAGAATGCACAAAAAAAACAGCTCAGAAATGTTCGGTGTGGTATTGAAAAGTACAATGTATCATACGTTCGTAATCCCCGTCGGTAATTGGCTCCTTAAGCATGTGCAGAGCAGCCAAGCGTTATGCTGGCTGCTCTGCGCATGCCACAAACAGTCAAAACAAAAAAAACACGTGGCTCCTAAAATAAAAACAAAAAATGAAAGGATTGGGAGGGGGCAAAGGCACTCGTCAAGAGCGTCCTGTATGGACGGCCTTGCACCCCCCTGCCCCGCCCGAGGTCTCCGCTGCTCCCCGCTTCCCCCTGCATTATAAATTAAAGAGCAAAACAAAAATCAGCAGCCCTGGCCGGCCCCCTCCCTTCCTCTCTACTCTTTCACCCCACAGCTCCGCCTCCCGACATCGTCCGCCCTGTACCCCACCCCCTCCGCCCCCTCCAGGGGTCTTCGCCGCCATTCCCCCCTCCACCGGGCCCCCCTCCCTCTTACTGGCCAGTGCAGCGCTGTGTGAAGGCTGAAGAACAGCTGATGTCTGTGTGCCCAGTCTTCTTCCTTCACGTCTCTCTCCTCTTGGGCCCGCCCCCGTCTGATCTAAGTAACCAACGTAGGTTACTTACGTCAGACAAGGGCGGGCCCAAGAGGAAAGGACGTCCTCCTTTGCTCATGGGCCCGCTCTTGTCTAACGTAAGTAACCTACGTTGGTTACTTACGTCAGACGGAGGCGGACCCAAGAGGAGAGAGACGCAAAGGAAGAAGACTGGGCACACAGACATCAGCTGTTCCTCAGCCTTCACACAGCGCTGCACGGGCCGGTAAGAGGGAGGGGGCCCGGTGGAGGGGGGAATGGCGGCGAAGACCCCTGGAGGGGGCGGGGTACAGGGCGGACGATGTCGGGAGGCGGAGCTGTGGGGCGAAAGAGTAGAGAGGAAGGTAGGGGAGCCGGCCAGAGCTGCTGATTTTTGTTTTGCTTTTTAATTTATAATGCAGGGGGAATCGGTTATCATTTAAATATAACTCCCTTGCTTAGGGAGACCCAGGCTCTTTCTTTGTCACTATTTCTTTCTGGGGTAAGGTTCAATTGTTAAACATGATCACTCCACTCAAATGGCTGTAACCCTTTGCAACATTTGCCATTTATCCTCAAACCCAAAGATGTCCAACTTTGGAATGTGACTTTACACCTAGTGTCCCCTAGCTGACACATTTCATATGTCTCTTGTGTCCCTTGCACCTAGGATCCCTGTTTATGTGTTTAACTTAGTTTTCTACAGAGAAATAAACCAGTTCCATTAGCTCAGAGCTCACTGTGCTGTTCTGCCAGTCTTTGATAATATAAACATAAAAACATAGAGCATGATGGCAGATAAAGACCCTACGGCCTATCCAGTCTGCTCATCCACACCAACTTCTAAGCTCTACAATCCCTTTCTCTCCCTCAAAGACCATTGCTTTCTTGAATTCAGATACAGTCATTGTCTCCACCACCTCCGCTGGTAGACTGCTCCACGCATCCACCACCCTTTCCAAAAGAAATATTTCCTTAGATTATTCCTCAGTCTTTCCATTTTCACTTTCATCCTACATTCCCTCATTCTAGAGCGTCCTTTTAGTTGAAAAAGGCCCAGTTGGGCCTAAAGATCCAAATCTTTCCTGAGCTCTCTAAGGAAACTCAGAAGAGACGTCAACAGTTTCTACTGATGAAGCCAGGAGTTCTTCAGCTGGGGGCTACTTTTTTTTTTAAGATACCCCTGTAAATGTGTAATGAAACACGAGTCAATTAAATATGTGTTTTTTTGAACCGTCCCAACTTACAGCCTGTTTAACAGCAAAAAAATGCATTGGGGGATCTCAATGTATAGCGCTCTTATAATTTACTAATCAGTACCTTTAGGTTTGTCAAGAGAAGCACATTCCTGAAATGTATTGTATAATTTGAATTTCCATTGTGTAACATCTTGGATCAATTTTGTGGGCTTGAGGAATGTCTGGTTAAGAAATTGAATTGTATTTTCTCTTTCTTTCTTTAAAAAAAAATCCCCCCCCCCCTTAGTTCTAAATTAATGTCGAGCTAGACTATACTTTTCTGTACAAGTTATATGCTTTATATTTGAAAATTTGATAAATAAATAAAAAGAAAAAGAAAAAAGCCCAACAACTTTGTATTTGTGTCCAAATGTTTCTATCACATCTCCCCCCTCTCAGCTTTCTTTCAAAGTATATGTATTTAGATCTTTATGTCTGTCCCTGTCTGCTTTACGATGAAGACCAATTACCATTTTAGTAGCTACCCTCTGATTCCATCCTGTTTTTATTTTTTTTTTTGAGTTTGCACTATCCAGAAAAGCACATGGTACTGCAAATGAGGTCTCACTTATGCACAGTTTGAAATATAGCAACGCGTCACACCTCTAAAGAAGAAAAAGAGAAGTTCAAATCTCAGATTTCGAAACCCAGTGTGATGTCATGGAGGATTTTGAAAACTGCCCTGCTATTGGTAACTAGTCATTACGATGTGCACATTTCTGCCCCAGCAAGAAAACTAAGCTTCCTGAAATGTTCCCACATCTTGTTTTTGTGGCCAGGGGCGTAGCCAGACAACAGATTTTGGGTGGGCCTAGGCAAGAAGTAGGTGGGCACCAAGTGTTCTCCTCCCTCCCCCCCACCACCGCCAAAAAAATATCTCAGCTGGTGGGAAAACACTTCTTTCCACCTTGGCAGTCTGCAGCAGGCATTCGCTGAAAACTGAGTATGTGTAGGTGCCAGTATCGTGGACAGTAGCGTTTTTGTTACCATCAGGGGGGAAGTCTTCAGGTGGCAGAGCTTGAGATCCCCACCAGCTACCACTAAATGTGTGCTACTGTTGGGTGGGCCTGAACCCTAAGTAGGTGGGCCCTGGCCCACCTGTGGCTACGCCACTGTTTTGTGCACATGTGAATTCAGTGCCAGACTAGTTTAAAGACCAAAATTGCAGCCCCTGCCCTTTTCAGCCCTAGCTTGTCCTCACCTTTCTTCTCTTTATTGCCTTTCCCAGTCATGCGAGAAAAGTCCATACGAGGTGTTTTGGGGGTAGATGTGACCGACGAAGGTGTCTGGTCTGCAGCTTTGCTGATTTTGGAAACAGAGGCAAAGACTCCTAAAAGAAATATTGGAGGGAGGGAGGGAGAACCAAGAAAAGAAATTTAGAAAATCGGAACCAATAACTGGGATGGAACATGTTATTAGATGGGAAATGATGATGCAGGAATTATTATTATTTATTTGGATTTAATTACTTGCCTTTTCCAAATCCAAGCTCAAGGTGAGTTACGATCAGGTACACAAATTATTCCCTGACTAAGTCAGCTTACAAACTGAATTGTATCTGAGGCAATGTAGGGTGACGTGACTTACACAAGGTCACCAGAAACTTTCATGAGAGAAACAGGTTGTGAACCTTGCCTTCCTTGGTTCTCAGCTGGCCCTGTTAATCACAAGGCTACTGGAACTGACCAAGGCCTCATGCTGAGCTGTCATGAGAAGGACAAGTTATGCTGAGTTCTAAATCCAGGTCTAGAAAGTGGATAATAATAATAATAATATCTTCATATAGTTAGTTTTCTGCAAGAATTAATCTGACTCCTAAACCAGCGGATACGTCACTATGATTGTATGGGAACTCAGGGGAGGGGATGCTACTTTAATTCCCTGTGCCTTAGTTCTAATCCCCTGCTCTGCCACAAGTGAGCCACTTTATCTCCTGATACCTCATTTTACCCACAGCGTCTGGGTGCCAAGGGTAATATTACTATTTCTTTCTCTTCTCTTTTAGCTCTGTCATTTAGGAGGGTCAAGTACATGAGAGAAACTCTGACACGTGACTGGCTGAATGCATCTTTCTGAAGTGCTCTGGTTATAATCTGAGACCTAACCAGGCATTACATAAATGACCATTTCTGTTTTCCGCCTCCATAGACAGGACATGCATTACTGATCATGATACTTAATCAAAATCTCACAGGGTCATTGTAGAACTTGCAATGCGAATTTATTTGGATTAGAAGCCAAACAAATTTCAGTTTTGGTTTTGTTTTCGATGCCAAAACCAGTCTGAAATCCAAGTTTGGTCAAGGTTTAGTTTTGGCCAAAAAATGCCAGTGCATTTTCAGTTGAATCCAAAACTTTCCCCTGCCCCGCAACTGTTCTCTTCCTTCTGCCTACCCTGCAATCACATCATGACTATTCTCTGCCTGTCTCCCCCTCCCCACCTCCTCCATGCATTGCCTATCATCAACTGAAGGCCCTCCCCAGTCAATGTTTAGAAGCCCTGGTGGTCTGGTGGCCTCTTCAAGGCAGGAGCTATCCCCAGACTCTCCTGCCAATGTGAGTCCTGTGAGGCTGCCATGGGAAGTCATGGCAGCCATTTTGAGATTGAAACTAGCATGGGCAGCAGTGACTGGGGATTGCTCCTGCCCATGCCAGTTCCAATCTCAAAATGGCTGCCATGACCTCCTGTGGGAAGTCATGGCAGTCATTTTGACTGCACAGCCTGTATGGACAGGAACAACTCAGGATCACTCCTTCCCTGAAGGGGCACTAGACCACCAGGGCTTCCAAAGGTAGGACTGAGGAGGGTCTTTGGGTGGTAGGAGATCAGAGTTTGTGGTCAAGGAGGGGTGGACAGTCTGGGGGACCCACTCTCTGTGGGGGTGGGGTGGGGGTGTGCAGGGAGCAGCGGTTACAGATGAACCTGAGTGACAAATTTTGGCTGTAGATCTAATTTGGATATTGCTAGATGCTGTATTGCAGAGCTTCCCTAAAGTAACGTGGGGACCCCAAAGCCAGTGGTATTTTTAGTATCTCCACAATGCGTATGATGAGACACAGTATATGCAAATACATTCACGCATATTCATAGATGAGATCCTGAAAACCTAACTGGCTGTGGAGTTCCCAGGACACATTTGGGAAGCCCTGCTCTATTGTATCATATTTCTTTAATGTATTTTCTCATCTTTGTTCCTCTTATTATTATTATTATTATTAACGTTTGATTGGCCGCCTCTCAAGCCATAAAGCACATTGAAGTGGTTTACAAAGAACTGTTTCTTACCATGCTTTGGAGGACAGATGAAATAACGGATCCCTCCTACACTCCCATCATTCTTGCCATCAGGCTCGTCCAGCTCAACACCGACCCACTGGCCACTGGCAAATTCTGTTGTGCCACAGAAGCGTAAGGTGCCCACCTAAGAAGCAGCAGAAGCAAAAGCTGGATTCAGCAATGACTGCTGGACCAAACAGATACCTGGTACCGTGGCTTCTGATCCTGCCATCATGGCCTCTGACCCTAATGCTATGGCGGTTGCAGAACTAGCACTTGCTATACAAACCCTGGGCTCAGGCCACCAGAACAGGTCAGCATTCAAGAGCAAGTGGATCATGGGTAAGACTGAGATCAAGGACTTGAATTCCAATTCTCTCCTCGTGCCACAAACTTGTAACGTGACCTCAGATGAATCGTGTGTCTCAGTTCTAAATCCTCTGACTTCTACTGACTTTCTCTGCTAGTTTGAGGTGAGTCACATTATCTCCCTATGCCTCAGTTTCCACTATAGTTATTCAACAGTAATAGTAATAATAATCCACCCTGCTGGGAATCACTGCTGACACGTGCTGAAGGTACTCAGTATAGCTGGGTTTAAAGCAGTGGCATAGGCAGACCTGCCATTTTGGGTAGGCCCAGAGTTAACCTGGGTGGGCCCTTCCCACCCCCTACCCTTACCCCTGTATATACATATAATATAGTGGGTTTTTTTTTAATGACCCTGCGTCTGCCCATTTCTCTCTGAACCTCCTCCCCCGGTTCTACCTCAGAGCTGTTGCCCATCGCAATTCCTACAGGCAACCTACGCCAGCTCTGCAGGCTTCTTCTACCACGTCCCCAGCAAAGAAACAAGAAGTGACATCATTGAGGGCAGGACATGACAGAGAGATTCCTGCAGGGCTGGCACGGGATGCCTATAGGAATTGCTGCTGGCAGTAGCTCTGAGGTAGACCTGGGGGGGGGGGGGGTTCTAGAGAGAGACGGGCAGATGCCAGGCCACGAGTGGAGAAGAGGGAAAGAGAGTAGTGAGGCCTCATGGGCTGCTGACTGGGTGTGCCTGAGGCAAGAATGGGTGGGCATGTGCCCACCCAGGCCCACCCTTAGCTACGCCACTGGTTTAAAAAGGGTTTAGACAAGTTCTTCTAGCCATGTAGGCTTGGAAAAATCCACCCCTCATTTCTGGTTATAAGCATTAAGGAATAGATCTACTCTAGGGTCCTATTAGCTACTGCTGACCTGGACTGGGCACTGTCATAGAGAGGACACTGGGCTTGATGTACCGTTGGTCTGACCCAGAGTGGCACATCTTAAACCCTAATGTGATTGTGGCTGAAAGGTGCTGAATATTTATAGTGTTGTTCGTAGCATCAACTAATTTTCCAGAAATCCAGCCTGTATGATCCTGCTCTGCAGGGATTGTGCAAGACAGGTCAGACTGCGGGTTTGGTACCTTTTCAGCGTCCACCAAGACCCGGTCCCCCAGCTTCAGACCAAGTGAAGTCAGCATCAGGTTCCCAGGGATGTTGTCGTAGTTGGGCAGGGTGACTTTAGGCAGGTTGCAGCTCAGTGGGACTGCATCAAGCAGAAGCTGCTTCAACTCCTTGGCTATCATGGCAGACTCAGCTTTATCCAGGCTCATGTCCATGGGATCAGGCACCACGTCGGCAGGGACCTGCCCTTTACTGTTCTGAAAGGCAAAGAGAAAGATGTAGCCCGGGGCTCACTAATCACAATCTATATCTAAAGTCTTATTAAACCCATTGTCCCCTGGATTCTGTAGAAATTTGGGCATAGATCCCAGATCTGTGTGTAAACTAATTAGGCACTAATGATCAATTATTGGAGTTAACAAGCACTTAATTGACAGTAATTAGGAGTTAACGTATGGATCTGCCCTATGCCCTATTCTATAACATGCGTGTCTAAATTTCATAACACACAACTCCGAAGGGCGTGTGGTCATAGGAGGAGCATGGGCAGGTCAGGGGCATTCCCAGAAATTAGGTCAAAGTATTTAAGTAAAAGGAAAAATAAATGTATATTTTAATACTTAAGTACAAGTACAGAGAACACATTTAAAATTTTACTTAAGTGAAAGTAAAAAAGTTATTGCCTAATATAATACTTTTTGAGCAAAAAGTAAAAGTACCTGAACTACAATGAATGCAACTATTGCTCATGTTTTTATCCCAAGAAAAATCCGCGTACACGGAGAACTCTAAGGTCCCGTGGTCCGTCACTCACTTGTCTCCTTTGTCATGTTTTTATCCCAACAACTTTATTGCTCTACAATTCAATCTACTTTGCTTTTAGTAGAACTACATTTTTGAAAATGACTGTCACTTACGCAAGTGTGGGTCTACAGGTTTTGATCAAGGGAATCGCTGAAACACTTGATGTCCATAGAGCAAAGAATACTTTATCATCTGCATTTAAAGTAGTGCTGTCTAATTCATCACTTCCATCTTCATCTTTATCTTCATTATCATCATAGTGGAATTGGAAAAGGTGCAGAGAAGGGCGACAAAGATGATACAGGGGATGGGACGACTTCCCTATCAGGATAGGCTGAAGAGACTGGGGCTCTTCAGCTTGGAGAAAAGGCGGCTGAGGGGAAATATGATAGAGGTCTATAAGATAATGAGTGGAATGGAACGGGTCGATGTGGAGCATCTGTTTACGCTTTCCAAAAATACTAGGACAAGGGGGCATGCGATGAAGCTGCACTGTGGTAAATTTAAAACGAATCAGAGGAACTTTTTCTTCACTCAACGCGTAGTTAAACTCTGGAATTCGCTGCCGGAAAAGGTGGTTAAGGCGGTTAACTTAGCGGACTTAAAAAAAAGGTTGGATGGCTTCCTGGAGGAAAAAGCCATAGAATGTTATTGAATGGACGAGGGACAAATTGCTTGTTCTTTTGGCCGCTGTCGGTGACAGGGTGCTGGGCTCGATGAACCCTTGGTCTGTCCCAGCTTGGCGATGCTTATGTACTTATGTACTTATCATCATGCTGTCCAGTTATAGAGAAGGCTTTCACAACGTTGGAATCATTTGTCTGTTATTGTTCTAACAATTTTTTCATCTGATGGCAAACTCTGTTTGAATACCTTCAAGGACTGATGCAAGAACATCGAATGTGTGGGAACCCTTCAGTCTTAAGGCCAATCAAGCAGACTTCCTCTCTAAAGACTATAAATCCAGTGGACAGTCACCCCACTACAAACTTTTCCATGGGATGACCAGCAATCTGTTTTAGTAGAGACATATGTTTGCTCACCAAGAGTTGCTACTAGCTTCAGCTTCATCTCTGCTTCCAAGTGACCCAACTCATTACTGTTCTGTTCAGCTGGAGACCAGTAACCAGTTAACAAACATAGGCAACTCCATTGTTCTCATACGCTACATTCACTGAACAGCAAAATTTAAGATGAGGCGATCTACTGTTTGCATAATGAGGTTTGCAACAGCAAAATCCTGTCCTTGGGTTTATTTCATTTGGTTTACTGAGGAATCATGATTTACATCTTGCTTCTGCTTTTACTTTTTTACTTTTAACTGTAACCATCAGATGTAACTAAGTAATAAAAATAGTTACATTTACTTAGTTACTATATAACAGCAGCCTTTGGTAGGTGTAAATGCTTGTGCCCAACATTAGGCATAAACCCCCTAATTCTATAAAAGTTGCCAAAAATTGCGCACACAATTTAATTAAATATCAAGCTAATTAGCACCAATAATTGGCTTTTTAACAAGCAATTATTGGCACTAATCACATTTAATTGAACTTTACACAAGATTTGAAAAAGGAGAAACGGAAATGGGAGGGGCATAGGTGTACATTTGCACCACGTCTACTTGATGCAAATGGCCATGTCTAACGTTAGGTGTAATTCCCAGGGCATAAGCACTGTTCTATAAACTATGTCTAACTTTAAGCGCGGCTTATAAAATAGCGTTTTCTGCACCAATTTTTTGGGTGCCATATATAGAATCTAGCCCAAAATATGCAGTAAGCTAGTATTCTCTAAAGGTTGTTCAGCACAGAGTGCCCTTTGCAAAACACTAGCTTAGTGTGGATCATCCCATTGTCTAACGAGGTACTATTTATTGAATCGTGCCCTATATGTCTTCTCATATCACTGCCTAATCCAGAAATAGCAAAGCGCCAACAACTCCTGCCCCTTCTCATCACAGTTCTTACCTTGATGGTGACAGCTTTAGCAACCCGTTCCCTTTCTCTCCATGGTCTCTATCCCAATGCAGACATAGATCCAGCAAACCTTTCCCCCTCTCTCCATGGTTTTATCTTGATATCTCCGGCAGCTCCTACTCCTGCTTTCTAGAGTTTTTGGTCTGATGATAGAGTTGGCTCCATGTTCCAGCAGTCCCCACCCCTTCTGTCCATCATCCTTATCCTAACAGTGGGCCTAGTTCTATGCTCCATAAGCCCTGCCCCTTCTCCCTATGGTCCTTACCCTGACGGTGGGGTTGGCTCCATGTTCCAGCAGACACTTCACAGCTCCCAGGCACAGATTGGAGGCAGCAATGTGCAGTGCAGTTCCATGGTTGAAGTCACTGCATGTAGAATTGAGCACTATGCAAAAGGAAATTAAAAAAAAAAGTTGAAAAGGAAGGAAGTTTGCACACATGCTAATCTTCAGCAGCAGAAGGTAGATGCTGTGATCTCTTCTGCACCTAGTTGCAAAGACAGGACAGGTCAAGCTAGGGAACTGCTGCTGAATCCAGGATGCAGCAGGATCTGGGTCTCCATGGTCACACCCTTCCATCTGCTCCAGTTCTGGGGACTTGTTAATTCCAAAGAGAGGGGAAGAGGGATTGGTTCTGTACTTCATAAGTACATAAGGACTTAACTAGGGTTACACAGACCTTTGGGTTTTGATGCCTTTAGTAAAATGCGGATTAGCTCTGGCACATCAAAGTAGGCTGCGTAGTGGAGTGCATTCATGTTTGTCCAGCGGCTTTGAAGGGTAGGATCAGCACCCAGGCTCAGAAGCTGATTGGAAAGTTGCACAGCAGCTGTTGGGTCTCCTATAGACAGGGAAATATGAAAATCCTGTTCAGTGGCAGTTATGTTAGTGTATGGTGCTGAGGAAGCATATGAGTAGCCAATGGCTACATCAGCGGGCTGGGAACCCCAGATTCAAAATCCACTGCAGCTCCTTGGCAGTGGCGTAGCAAGGTTGGCTGCCACCTGGGGCGGATTGCCGCTGCGCACCCCCCCCCCCCCCCGGGTGCAGCGGCGTCCGTCCCCCCAGGGTGCAGCATGACACCCCCCCTCGGCGCAATGACCCCCCCTCCCCGGTGCATCAAGCCCCCCCCCAGCGCAATGACACCCCCCTCCTTGGGTGCATTCTTGGCTGCTGGAGGGTGCAGAGAGCAGCCACGCACGTGTCGGCTCCGTTGGCTCCCTGTTCCCTCTGCCCCGGAACAGGAAGTAACCTGTTCCAGGGCAGAGAGAGCAGGGAACCAGCAGAGCCGACAGGCACGCGGCTGCTCTCTGCACCCTCCAGCAGCATGCACCCGGGGTGGACCGCCCCCACCGCCCCGCCCTTCCTACGCTACTGCTCCTTGGGACCTTGAGTAAGTCGCTTAACCCTTTCATGCCTTGGATCTGATGCTGGGCAGGTTCTGGCAGCACTGCCAGTCCAGGTCATGCCCCCCTGTATTGGGCAGCAGCAACATAGTAATGTCTCACATTGACAAAAGAAGGCAATAACAAGCCTTCCTTGTATCATTCCAAGAAACCCCTGAGGGGGGAAGAGATCACCAGGACTCAGTTTAATTCAAGGACACATCCGGATCTAGATGGTAGCGAGAGACACAGAAGAGGAAATAGCGGTCAGTTTTATTGAGGGACAATGACAAATACCACCAAGGCTGCCTCTATTTCCCTCCCCCACCCCAGGCCTGCCGTGCTTTTCAAGCTCTGGTGATTGGACAATAGTAGGGATGGTGCTGAGCAGGACAATGTGTCCCTGCAGAGCGTGGTGACAGTTTTAATTTGTGTTTCCTTACCCACTCCATGGGCTCCAGCTTTGCAGGCATAGTGGAGGAGGGTCATGTCAGTCAGTCCATCTCGATCGTTAACATGGCAACCCCTCTTCAGGACCTGAAAAGCACAGAGCTGGGGCTGAGCCTAGTCATAGGATAGATTTGTTACATCAAGACCTCACAGTTACCCACATGGGCAAAATATTCAACATAAGGGGTCCTTCTCATGCTGTCCCTCAAGTACTACTACTACTACTACTTGACATTTCTAAAGCGCTACTAGGGTTACGCAGTGCTGTACAATTCAACATAGAAGGACAGACCCTGCTCAAAGGAGCTTACAATCTAAAGGACAAATGTACAGTCAGTCAAATAGGGGCAGTCTAGATTTCCTGAAAGGTATAAAGGTTTGGTGCCAAAAGCAACATCGAAGAGGTGGGCTTTGAGCAAGGATTTGAAGATGGGTAGGGAGGGGGCTTGGCATAAGGGCTCAGGAAGTTTATTCCAAGCATAGGGTGAGGCGAGGCAGAATGAGCGGAGCCTGGAGTTGGCAGTGGTGGAGAAGAGTACTGAGAGGAGGGATTTGTCCTGTGAGCGGAGGTTACGGGCGGGAACGTAAGGGGAAATGAGGGTAGAGAGGTAATGAGGGGCTGCAGACTGAGTGCATTTGTAGGTAAGAAGGAGAAGCTTATGCGGTATCTGATTGGAAGCCAGTGAAGTGACCTGAGAAGAGGGGTGATATGAGAATATCGGTTCAGGCGGAATATAAGACGTGCAGCAGAGTTCTGAACAGATTGAAGGGGGGATAGATGGTTAAGTGGGAGGCCAGTAAGGAGTAGGTTGCAGTAGTCAAGGCGAGAGGTAATGAGAGCGTGGACGAGAGTACGGGTGGTGTGCACAGAGAGGAAAGGGCGAATTTTGCTGATGTTAAAGAGAAAGAAGCGACAGGTCTTGGCTATCTGCTGGATATGCGCAGAGAAGGAGAGGGAGGAGTCGAAAATGACTCCGAGGTTGCGGGCAGATGAAACGGGGAGGATGAGGGTGTTATCAACTGAGATAGAGAGTGGAGGAAGAGGAGAAGTGGGTTTTGGTGGAAAGACGATAAGCTCGGTCTTGGACATGTTTTTATATATTATTTTATATATTATCCAATGCAGAAAATGTGAAGGGTGCTATGTTGGGGAGATAGACCAAATGCTAAAGGTAAGAATCAATTCACACAGGTACCACATCAAATAGCAAAGGTGATAACCCATAGGTGGTTGGTGGCTCATTTGTTTGAGAAGGCTAAAGTGGTTGGTGCTAGGGCAAGGCGGGGGCAGGGCCTGAGTCCTTAATTGTCTGATAACATTAGAAAGGTCAGCAATATATTTGCAGGTCATACCTTATATTACATTTAGATATTAGATATGTATCAAACACCAAATAATAAAGTGACAAAAAATTAAACAGTGCAAACTTCAGTAGATATATATAGATCACTTAGAGCGGCACAATCGAAAGGGACGTCCTCGTTTCGTTTTGGATGTCCTCGCAAAACGTCCCCATCCAGGGGTGGGGAAACCCGTATTTTTGAAACAAGATGGACGTCCACCTTAGCGCAGAGAGGAGGAGGAGGATGGGGGGAGAGAGAAGATGCCTAAGCCACAGGGGACACCAATGCGAACGCCAGGAGGGTACTTGAGGTATTTTAACAACTGGCACCCAAAATTCTTTAAAGTCTAACAAACGGCTCTGGCGAGCAGGTGTGAGCTGAAACCTGTACCACTTGAAGACTGGAAGATGGCCAATGTAACGCCGATTTTTAAAAAGGGTTCCAGGAGTCATCCAGGAAATTACAGACCAGTAACCTGACTTCAATGCTGGGTAAAATAGTAGAAACTATTATCACGAATAAATTATGGAACACGTAGACAAACATGGCTTAAAGGGACAGAGTCGGCATGGATTCAGCCAAGGGAAGTCTTGCCTCACCAATTTGCTTCATTTCTTTCAAGGTGTGAATAAACATGTGGATAAAGGTGAGACGGTTGATGTAATGTATCTAGATTTTCAGAAAGCTTTTGACACAGTCCCTCATGAAACATGCCTGAGGAAATGAAAAAGCCATGGGATAGGAGGCAACGTTCTGTTGTGGATTAGAAATTGGTTGTTGGACAGCAAACCAAGGGTAGGGTTAAATGGCTATTTTTCCCAATGGAGGAGGGTAAATAGTGGAGTGCCCTAGGGATCTGTACTGGGACCGGTTCTATTTAACATCGTTCTCAGTTATATAGAAATATATATAGAAGACTAATTCAAATGATAGTTACCGGATGCTAGGGTCCACCTTAAGAGTCAGCACTCAATAAAAAAAATCTGGGTGTCATTGTAGACAATATGCTGAAATCTTCTGCTCAGTGTGTGGCAGTGGCCAAAAAAAGCAAACAGGATACTAGGAATTATTAGGAAAAGGATGCCATGCAGTGCGACCTCATCTTGAGTATAGCGCAAGTTCTGGTTGCTGTTCCTCGAAAAAGATATAGCGGAATTAGAAAAGGTTCAAAGGATGGCAGCTACAATGTTAGAGGGGCTGGAGGTACTCCCATATGAGGAAAGGCTAAAGAGGTTAGGGCTCTTCAGCTTGGAAAAGAGATGACTGAGGGGGGATATGATTGAGGTCTACAAAATCCTGAGTGGTGTAGAACAGGTAAAAGTGGAAATACTTTTAACATGAATAGGAGGGAATATTTTTTCACTCAACGAATAGTTAAACTCTGGAACTTGTTGCCAGAGGATGTGGTTACTGTGGTTAGCACAGCTGGTTTTAAAAAAAGGTTTGGACAAATTCCTGGAGGAAAAATCCATGGTCTGTTATTGAAATAGACATGGGGGAAGCCACTGCTTACCACAGGATTGGTAGCATGGAATCTTGCTACTTTTGGGGGTTCTGCTAGGTACTTGTGACCTGGATTGGCCACTGTTGGAAGCAGGATACTGGGCTAGATGAACCATCGGTCTGACCCAGTATGGCAATTCTTATATTCACTTTTATGTCCCACCAAAATGTTTGCATTCATTCAATCAGTGATTACGGAACATTCCAGCTAGGGTGAAATTACAATTCACTCAGCGTTGCTGGTGTATGTGATCTCGCGGTAAGTTACTTATCCTTCTATTGCCATCTCAAAGTGTACCTCATTTATGCTCATATTTGGTCAGTTTACTACTGTTATGTTGTTAACAAAATTGTAAGTTTTATGCCAGGCCATATCTGCTATACAATGCCTTAGGTGAATCTCTTCACAAAGGTGGTTAATTAATTAATTGATTAAAATAATATATCCAAGAACTACTGACTTAGAAGTATGTAATAATCACCCTCCCACTGTGCAGCCTTATTGGAAGGTGATAGGAAATGTGTATCAAAACTGACGGAGGCAAGTGACACCAATTTATTGAGGCATCAGTTTTGAGGACCAGAGTCGTCTTCATCAGGAAATGTGGATGCCTTTTATCTTGTTTTCTTTTTTTTTTTTTTTTTTACAAATAGTAAATTGCAAAATTACGTTACAGTTATTTTGTCACCCCTCTTCTCACTTTCCCACCCCTTTCCCCCTCATATTTGTGTAGTACCCTTTAGTACCTCAGTTACTTTAACAACATACTGTAGAAGGACCGGGACCAGAAGACCATTGTACATAAGGGTCCCAAATATTTCTCCTTTCTTTTAAATATAATTTAGTGACTGGGAAAGACAGATTAGGACAAACGCTTTGAGGTCAATGTTCAAAACAATTTAACTGGGCTGCAGGGGAGGACTGACCATTTGGGCAACTGGGCAGTGCCCGAGGGCCCAGGGCACTAGAGGACCCAATACTTTCCTCCCACGTGCCTGACATCCCTCTTTCCCCAGGACTGGGACCAGGACCTGGACCGAGACATCCCCTCTCTTTTCCCCTCCTGCACTCCTGTCTCTGAACCCCCAACCCCGGGTTGTGGCTCAAAGGGTCTTTTCCTCCATGGAGGGGCACACGCAGCTACATTGGATGTCTGCTGCTGACGTCGGAACTTCTCTCTGCCATGGCCTGCTCCACTCCTGACATAATTTCCTTCTTCTGCAAGGGTGTGCCACAGCAGAAAGAAGTTCCGGCATCAGTGGCGCACAGCCAGTGTAGCTGCCCATACCCCTGCCTGCACTGAGGAAAGGAGGATTTGAGGAACATGGAGGCTGAGCTGTAGTTGCAGCAACTGGACGAAAGGAAAAGGTCAGTGGCACTGGCAGCTTAAAGGCAGTGGGAGAGGGAGGCAGCAGGACCTTGGGAGGGGGGACCAATGATCCTTATTGCCTGGGGTCCCAATCACTGTCAATCTGCCCCAGCTGGAAGGTTAAATTGTGCTGAAGAAGCTAAACCCAGACATTCAGCAGCATGCACCTGGATAGTACTGCTGATTGTTCAGCCAGGTCACTCTGACACTATGTGGTTCGGGCTGGGCCAGGAGTTCCTTGGGCATTGCTGATGTTTAAACAGCAGTATCTGGATAACTACTTCGTCAATTTAGAATAGCAAAAAGGCTGTCTTAAGTTGACTGGGTAGCTATCCAGGTACTGCAGCAGAGAATATGCAGATAGGGACCAGGTATCAAGGTTTATTCAGTCAGCAGCAGCCAACATTTAAAGAAACAGTGACTGCAGACTGAATACTGCCACCTTTATTTTGAAGTAAGGCCAGGAAAGACAGGGACTATAACATGGTTTGGCCAGGGTCACAGATAAAGTCATTGGTAGAGGGGAGCCTTGAACTCATATCTCCAAAGTTGCATCACTAGAGCATCCATCCTGTGTCTGGGGATCTATTTTACCAGGACTTTACAACATGCCATAAAGCAGTGTCAACAGAGAAAAAGAAGCATCAGCTGTCATGCGCTCACCTCATTGCCGATGATGTCAATTTTATGTTGTACTTGGGGAACCCACTGTCGGATGATGGCAAACAGTTCTGGAATTGTGGTTTTGGGATCAAAGAGGATTTCTTGGCAAGCTGGATCATTAGGGTCAAAGAATGTGAATGCTGGAAAACAAATTCAGAATTTGGGGTGCTTTCTTGAAATTTTCCATGATTTATTATCATCATTTTCGTGTAATTTTGACTATTTTATATGACTGTCGTATTCAAACAGAAGGAGCCATAAATTTGAGTATAGGTTATGGATTGTTTTGGCGATGAATAGGCAGCAGAATGAGATGGGTCTCTAGGGCCATGGCCCAACCAATATTTTGGTCAACACAACGTCAGCAACTTGAGACTGGGGTGAAGCTACAGAATGGTTGACACCTCCAACCAAAAAGGTGTTGGGTTGCCCCTGAAAATGATAATATCTCTGCTACACCTGTTGGGTCAGTATTGGACCAAAGTGAATGGCCCAGGTCTCTTTTGTAATATTGTTTATCAGATCAGCATATGCTTATCCGTCCTATTTAAGGTACAGAAACACTCTAGAAGGAGACTGCATGTTACCATAATCCTTGGGAAGAGGCGCAGGTGCAGAATGGTGAACCACAGGCTTCTTCCTTCTCTCCAAGAGTGGGCTGTGAAATTCCAAAGGCCGTCGATCCTCCCCCACGGACACTTCAGCTGTGTCATCTTTAGTCATGGCTTGGAAATGCCCCTTTCAAGAAACAAAGGTTGAGTTAGATTCCTCCTCTCATATAGCCATAACAACATTCTGGAACCTTAAAAAGATAAATTGGATCTGACTGAAAAGCCAATCACATTTCCAGGATCTTCAAATATTAGAAACTGTCTTCAGCAGAGTCTAAACAACACTGAGGCAGGTACATTATCATGAGTAAACATTCTTCTATCATAGTTACAAACTTTGGTCAGTTGTGTATTTCCTGACAATGGTGATGTGTTGAAGACTACTGGTAAGTAATGGTTCTATTGCCAACCATTCTCTATAGTATCATTGATAAAAGACTGTTACCAGTTAGGTAGCACTGATTGTGGTGGGCTATGGCCCAAACCTGTTTTGCCCCATACATTACCAACTAGAGAACTTCGGGGGCAGAGTAGTTAGTTAAGGTCCTCCACACCAACAGAATGTTCCATTGTCCTTAATTGTAATAATGGTGGTTGGCCATGGTCTAAATCTATTCCCTGATGCAATCACAACCAAGATTTTATCAAACCATGGTCAACCGTAACCAACCATGATAACCAACCCCAGTCTAAGTATTATCAGATGATGAGTAACCACTCCTAAGCTTACTCAATAACTACAGTTACAAGGATCATTGTCACCAGGATCAAAGTAAAGCATTAATACTCTAATTTCTTACACGTTAATTAGATATTTATATATCATCTTTCCAATCAAAACAATCCCAGAACTGGTGTTAAAGGGGAGCTACCGGGGAAAGTGCCCTGGGAGCCCCAAGCCTGTCTGAAACTGAAGAATGCACAGCCTGCTGGCTGACTTTTGGGACCCCCCCCCTTACCAAATGTCTGCCATAGGCCCCAGAATGTCTAACACCAGCCCTGAATCATCCAAGGTAGATTACAACCAAAAACAAATTAGCATCAGCTGTTCTTAAACAAATCAAGATGGCATCATTGTTCAGATTTTGCCATAGGAGATGGTGTAAATGAGATGGAGAGAATGGTGTGGAAATGTGTGTGTGTGTGTGGAGGGGCCCTTTGGGCAAGTTATTTTACAGAAGAAAGTGTTTCTAGAAGTATCACAGTTCAGAATTAAGGGGGGGGGGTTAATTTTATAAGGGACCTGTGTAGTCTCTTATAAAATAGCTCTGGGGATAGACATGCACAGAACACAAGAGCATAAGAACAAAAGCGTTGCTATACTGGGTCAGACCAAAGGTCCATCAAGCCTTATTTCCTGTTTCCAACAGTGGCCAATCCAGGTCACAAGAACCTGGCAAGATTCCAAAACAGTAAAACAGATTTCATGCTACTTATCCTAGAAATAAGCAGTGGATTTTCTCAAGTCCATAATGGCTTATGGACTTTTCTTTTAGGAAATGATCCAAACCTTTTTCAAACCCCGCTAAGCTAACTGCTTTTACCACATATGTATATGTATTACTGGTTAATAGCACATATGTTTTATATGATTATAGGTACAGGCATTCTGGAAGCAGAGAGTAGGCAGAGCTGGAGCAGAATCAGCACTTATGCAAGTACTTTTAAATGTGTTGCTACTTTTCTTTCTCCTTTATTATTTACCGATTCGTAAACCCCTCTGGTGTGTTATCACTAAGTAACAGTATATTAATCTAACAAACCCTAAGTCCATATTTTATAAAATTCACATACGCTGATTCTTATCAATACATGTATGCACAAATGTATGCCTTTCTTAGAGCAGATGGAAACCTGTGCACGATTATTTGTGTACCGCTGGGGGATGAATCTAGGAATCTGTTTGATAAAGGCACTTACACACATATTTTCCCTTGATAAAATAGTCATCAAAGTCCTATACTAATACTGAAGAGAACAAGCAGCAAATCTCTTTCTATTTGGAACAGAGTTTTTCTGTAGTTATGTTTTTATAAAATAAGATACAATACTAGTCCTTTTATGAGCATTAAGCCAACACTGAAACATCTAGAATTATCTGATAGGGAATAGCCAGCAGCCAGAAATCTATCAAAGCACAAACATAATGGATCATCAGCAGAGAGTCAAGAAATGGGATTTGTTCAACATGATCCAATCCCTAATGTCTCAGATTTCATTTATCAGTCCAAATTTTTGAATTATAATATTCAAATACTATAAAGTCACTCAAACTTATCTGCATTCAGGTCCTTCTGTTGTTGTACAACTAAAGTTTGGAATTCTTTACCATTAAGCATCCATTTAACTTCTGGTTATATGATCTACCAAGGACTTATTTTTTAAGTTTGTTCATTCTTGATTATTAGGTTTTTTTTTTTTTTTATTGTATTAACAAAACACAACAAGATCCACATGAATCTGCTGGGTCCAAAGAATGTTTCTTTCTCATGAAGATTTCAAATTCTTCTCTCCAAAGTTCCAATCCCCAATTGAGAATTTATTTATCTATTTATTTAACAAATGTATATCTCATCTACCCAATATATCTAGGCAGGTTACAACATACGCTCATAAAAATAAAACAAAACAAAACTAAAACATACAACACAATAAAACAAACAGCAGAAAACATAGGGATTAGGCAGGGTCATACTGCACAAATCCTATTTCTTGACTCTTTGCTAATGGTCCACTATTTTTTGCTTTTATAGATTACTGACTGGTGGCTATTCCTTATCAGATACTTCTAGATGTGTTAGCCTTTATAAAATAGATATACATTTTTTCACTTTTGCCCTAGAAGCCAGTAATAAAAATGACCACCTACAATGTTAGGTGTATACATCTGTCTATAAAGACACATCCCTTGGCATTTTCATTGTCAAATTTACCTTTACATGCATATAGGGGACAATTCTATACTGGGTATCCATTTAGGTGCCCCAAATCCACGAGGTAGGAGCCTATTCGACAACAGAATCCAGGCACCTATATTCTGTAATAGAACACTAGCATAACCTGATATCAGTGCATCTAACATTTAGACTCTCATAGTTACATACATGAGGATGCCTACATGTGGCAGGGACATGTTTATTACCTATGTAATAAACACTACCAGAACCCTCATCCACACTCTTATCACCTCTCGCTTAGACTATTGCAACTTGCTTCTCACAGGTCTCCCACTTAGCCATCTCTCTCCTCTTCAATCTGTTCAAAATTCTGCTGCACGACTAATATTCTGCCAGTGTCGTTATGCTCATATTAGCCCTCTCCTCAAGTCACTTCACTGGCTTCCTATCCATTTCCGCATACAGTTCAAACTCCTCTTATTGACCTATAAGTGCATTCACTGTGCAGCTCCTCTGTACCTCTCCACTCTCATCTCTCCCTACATTCCTCCCCAGGAACTCCGTTCACTGGCTAAATCTCTCTTATCTGCACCCTTCTCCTCCACCGCTAACTCCAGACTTTGTTCCTTTTATCTTGCTGCACCATATGCCTGGAATAGACTTCCTGAGCCAGTACGTCAAGCTCCGTCTCTGGCCATCTTCATATCTAAGCTAAAAGCCCACCTTTTTGATGCTGCTTTTAACTCCTAACCCTTATTCACTTGTTCAGAACCCTTATTTTATCATCCTCACTTTAATATTCCCTTATCTCTTGTTTGTCCTGTTTGTCTGTCCTAATTAGATTGTAAGCTCTGTCGAGCAGGGACTGTCTCTTCATGTTCAAGTGTACAGTGCTGCGTAAGTCTAGTAGCGCTTTAGAAATGATAAGTAGTAGTAGTACTATGTAAGTGGGAGCTCCATCCATGTCCTACCTATGCTCCACCCCTGTGTATACCCCCCCCCTTTGCAAATACGTGCATTGTAAGTTAACTGGGTGTCTGCAGAATAGCACTTAGGCCTTATGCTATCACTTATGTGTATTATGGATATTTACGCACACTTAAAACCAGGTGCTTAGATAACCGAGTCTGACTGAAATCAGTAGTTATAGTTCCAGCCAAAACCAAATCTGTGGCCAAAATCCGCAACTCAGCTTCAGCTGGAACTGAAGCCAAAACCGAAAAAACAGTGCCTTCTCCACTCGCCCCCCATCCCAGCATGAGCCAGCTGCCCGCTCATCCGCAGGAAAACGGGTTCAGACCCGTTTTGCCACTGACTTTTTCAAGGGAACCGACTGCTTGTATCTTGTGCCTATACCCCATCTGCCATTATCTAAGCAGTCAAGATACAAGCAGTCAGTTCCCTTGAAAAAGTCGGTGGCGAAACGGGTCCCCATCGGGATTGCTGCAAGAAGTTAAGCGCTGGTTATTTGTGCTTGGAAAAAGAGTTTATATTTGATGTTTTAATTGCAAAGAAAAAGTAAAAAAAAAAAAAAAACAGAGTTTTTTTGACCAGTGATTGAGCTGAGTACCTATTTAGTGCTTAAAATTGTCTGTGCTGTGGCACTGAGCATGGTTGGCTTCTGAGGTCTTTTTTCCTCCTAAATAAAAAAAAAAAAACTAAAAACTATTCAAACAGAAAAATCTGTGAATATTCATAGTGTAAAGGGAAATAGGACTTCTGAGGTTTTTACAACTGCCTTCAAAGTGGTTTACATATATTCAGGTACTTATTTTGTACCGGGGCAATGGAGGGTTAAGCGACTTGCCCCAGAGTCACAAGGAGCTGCAGTGGGAATTGAACTCAGTTCCCCAGGATCAAAGTCCACTGCACTAACCACTAGGCTACTCCTCCACTAGCAACATTCCATGTAGAAGCCTACCCTTGCAGATCAGCAACGCGGCTGCGCAGGCTTCTGTTTCTGTGAGTCTGACGTCCTGCACATATGTGCAGGACGTCAGACTCACAGAAACAGAAGCCTGCGCGGCCGCGTTGCTGATCTGCAAGGGCAGGCTTCTACATGGAATGTTGCTAGTGGAATAGCAACATTCCATGTAGAATCTCCAATAATAGCAACATTCCATGTAGAATCTCAAATAGGGAAAGGGAAATGGGACTTGATATACCGCCTTTCTGAGGTTTTTACAACTACATTCAAAGTGGTTTACATGTATTCAGGTACTTATTTTGTACCAGGGGCAATGGAGGGTTAAGTGACTTGCCCAGAGTCACAAGGAGCTGCAGTGGGAATTGAACTCAGTTCCCCAAGATCAAAGTCCACTGCACTAACCACTAGGCTACTCCTCCTACAAGAGTATATATATTGTTGCACAGTGAGAGGTTGGTATTTCATCCTTAACCAGCATCTGATAAAACCACTTCATAATGTACAGTAATATCACATTTCATCACACCACAATCAAGAAAATAGAGAAAACATATAAGAGAAAGACAATTATATCTAAGTGAGGTTTTGGGATATAATGGGAATAGAACGTGAGTTGAATTCAGACGTCTCAGTCAATATGAAACCATCCATTGAAGAACAAGGTAGAATGCTCATCTCTCCTACTGCATAAAATTTCTACTGTCTCCTGTCATCCACAACACCTCTTGCATGCTCCACACACCTCTGGCTCCCAACCACCCATTCTGCCTCATCATCTATGGTTAATGGAATTTATAATTTTCTTGAGGAATCCCAGAGGAAAGCTATCCATAAACCAAGCTCTAAGTGTGGATAGTCCACTATCTACATGGAAGACCCTGTGTGCTGAGGGCCCGGGATATGGGAGGCTGCCCAAACCTTGCTTTTTATACTAAGTAATACCTAGTTCAATTTCTCTCCCACCAGACACAATCGACAGACTTGGCCCCTCATCCAGACTCCCAGACAGCATAAGCCGAGATTCAGACCTTTCCATTTGGGTCTCTGCCAGACCTCAAGCTGAACTAAATCTGCGGAGACCTTTCCAGATTCTTCTCCTTAAATAAATCATTCTAAAAACAGCCTTCACGAGAGAACATGCCATCAGCCGCGGGGGCGTCCCACTCCTTCTTCAGAAATACTATTTAGACCCTATAAGCTAATTTCACAGCGTCAAAACAAGAACAGAAGAGGTGAGCAGTGATCAGGGGAACATGACGGTCAGAGGGTAGTGATCAAGGCCCGGACGACACCGAAAAGTGAGAGGGGTCAAAGCATAAAGTGATCGGGGACCCGGCGCTGATGAGAAGGGACACCGATCGGGATAGGGTGGACACTGACGGGACAAGGGAGGCCAGCACAGATCGGACCCAGGCGTTTCCGGAGGTGGACACGGGGAAAGGGGGGGGGGGGGATTGTCTGGTACCGGGACTACTCTTTCTGGTATCCCTCGCAGTTAGTCTCTGCCCAGACCAGGTCCAGTCCGCTTCCAGGCGGAGGATGTGGCTTTCTCCAGCGATTAGTCTATCTGGCTCGGGAGATGTCGGATGCTGTTTACCTTCTTGAGATCCCTCCCTCCAGCATCCGTCACAGATTCAGCATCAGCACACAATCCTGCCCCCCTGCATCCCCCATCCTCTCCCTTTCCCTCCATCTTCCTCTGCAACTCCGACTGTTCCTTACTGTATCCCTCCCCCCCTTCCTTCCATTCCGAGATAAATATAAAATGATCCTCGCCCCCATTAAGTATAGAGGGTATACTGAATCTATGCCAGGCGCAGAAGGAAGAGCACATCACGTTCCAGAAACCCGAGGGTCCTTTCCATATCTCTGTACCTGTGTGTGTTGTCCCTAGACAAGGCCAGGGCCCCCCTGCCTCCCTCACTGGCCCCGCTCTCCAGCTGGCTGCTGTCCCTGGTGCTGATTCTGCTGCGCCCGATGCGGTCTCTAGCCCTGGAATTCTCCCTGGTGCAGGCTCTACTCGGACCGGTGACTCGTGAGCCCTGCTGCTGCCTGCGTCACACTGATACTGGAAGTGCGTGAGAAAGGGAGGGGGGGGGGGGGGGGTTGGGGAAGAGGAGGGGGCAGGGGATGAGAGAGGAAGGACAAGGAAAGAACCAGGCAGAAAGGAAGGGAGAACAGAAAGAGATGAATTTGACATGAAAGACTGTGGGGGATGCGACAGTAAGGGAGGCTATGGAAGGGGAAAGAGAGAGAGAGGCAAGTAAAAGACGGAAAGACACTGAAGAATGGGTCAGGACAATAAAGACAAGCGAAGAAGCCAGGAACGAGGAGAGGAGAAAAGGGGGGGGGGGGAGGGAGATAGGGAACAGAGGAGGAGAGAAAGGTAAAGTGAAGGAGAGAAACGAGGAAGGGGAAACATGATAATGGAGATAGGAAGAAGATGGGGGTCACAGAGCTGGGCTAAAAGGAGTCATTGTATTCTCCACTGGAGGCCCCCTATTCCCTCCCTTACACAGCAGATGGATTTCTACATATCTGCCCATAAATCAAGAGCATGACAAGAGGAATTTGATAAATATAGGCAGATGAAAGTAGGCGGAGTGGGAAGGAATGCAAACAGGAGAGCTAGTTCCACTCGCTTAGGCCCATAGTTTGCTGCTGCAGGGAAACTTCTATCTTAGTTGATTTATTATTTATTTAATAAAGCCCATCTATAGATTCAGCAGCACCAAAACAACACAGAGTCCTTGCACAGTTTGCATATTTACTGTAGATCATGGATGTAGTACCTGCAGGGGTTCAATACACCTATCAATTCAGACTGAAATGATCTTTAAGGGGTCAATAGTTAAAGCAATTTATCCAGCCAGGAGAGGCTCCTGGCCGGTTAAATCACTTGTGCTGGGCTATCCACCGATACTCTGCAGCATTTAAGCAGTTAGTGTAATTGAATATCAGCAATAAACGCTAGTACATCACCTTGTTGTGCTAAACAAAACAGCATATTAAATTCTTAATAAAACAAAGCCAGAGCCAGCAGTCTGGGGGTGGGGTCAGCACCACTTAAGTTAGGGGCCAAATCAGACTGCTTAAAACTCGGTCCTACCTGTATCTGGTTCAGCTTAAGTGCTGAATATCGGCCCGGCATTGAAGATCCGGGCATACCACCACCGGCGGCCATAAAAACACCAACCGCTACTGGCTTAATATCTACCCCTAAAAGGAATAGGATTGGATGGCAAAGGGAAACTACGTATGGAGAATGAGCAGCAGATGCACTGTCTTTTCATATCTTGTTTATTGATTATCCAAGCTCATTTCCAGATAGATTTCACATGTTTTCCCCCATTTCAGGCTACAACATCACTGTCCAGCTCCAGGTGCCTCCCTTCCTTTCCCTGTCTAAATCTCTTCTGTGGCCCCGGTGCTGTATGGAAGGTGCAGAGAGAGAGAGGGGGGAAAAAAAAGACCACGGTACATGAAATAAGAAAAGATATTTTTATTTTATAAGAGGAAAAGGCTCTGACAACGGGTGTGCTATGGTCACTGTGAAGATGCCATGATGCTGGATACACCTGAAATAAGAAAGGGAAGGAAAGTGCTAAATTAAACATAAAAGTATCATCCTATAAAGCTTTTTCTATGTGTAAATCCTCTTTTTTTTTTTTTTTTTTTAGCTTAAATAAAAGTACATGACTCCACATACACAGACACATACACTGACTGTTTTTAGAGATGGTGCTTATTTTAGAAGCTCTATTAATGTTTTGGATATCTGAAGACCAGCATTTAGACATCCATATAGCATGGATGTCCAAATATCAATTTTATAAAGCCAAAATTTGGACATCTAAAACTGCTGAATGTCCATATGGCAAGGGGGAGTGGTCTGAGCATTCTTTGGGCAGGACTAACGATAGGCCAAAGATGGACATCCAACTCCGACTACAGAAGAGGAAGGGATGTGCCTGTTCAAAAAGATGGACATCTGTATTTACACTTGGTGCCTGGCCTGTACCGCTTAAGTGGTTTACAGTTTCATTTTATAGCTACTGGATCTGTCCCTACTGGGCTCACAATCTAAGCAGTATATTATACTATTGTTGTACCTGGGGCAATGGAGAGTTAAGTGACTTGCTCAGGTTCACACAGAGTTGCAGAGGGAATTGAACCTGGTTCCCCAAGGTCCACTACCGTCCATCAGGCCAGCAGCAGGAATTGAACCCAGTTCCCCAGGTCCAGAACCTGCTACACTAACCATCAGGCCACTCCACAGTAGATATTTTCCTGGCTCTGCAGCATTCACAATGAAAACAAAATATATAAAAAGCTGCAATGGGACCTGAACTAGCAACCTTTGGATCTCTGCCCTGGTTCTCAGCAGGCTGCTCTAAACATTAGGCTACTTCTTCACATGGATCCCCTATGTGGCCATTTTATAATAGGCTGGTAGTCTCTAAGGCAAGGGAACTTCCTTGAAACAGCTCTCTGAGCGAAACATGGATCATGTTGGATTCTGTCCCCAGCCCGGCAGTAATACAATACCTAGATGAGTATTAAATATATTTTCTACTAAAAATGTTATTTATAAAAACAAATTGTGGGCATCATTAGATAAACATTGAAATGTAGTCTTAAAAACCCTTTTGCTGCAGAGCCAATGAAGAGGTTGGTGCTGTAATTCTCGTCAGGCTTGAAATCTCTAGCAATGAGTTGCACCGCTGAGGCATACACAGCATCACTCTTACTGCCTTAGAGACTACTGGCATAGTTAGAGATTAAATTCTCTTTGGCACAGTTTTCTTCTATGGATTTCTAGGTGTATGCATTTTATAATATGGACATTCCTCTACTGCCACACAGTTGTCCATGTCCTTTGTTTTGCCCCCTATTCATAATTTGGACATGTCAGTTTGCAAAATGGAGGTTCACGCTGGACACAGCCAGCTCTTGGACGTCCATTTGTTATGACAGCAGATCCTGCTCTAAAATACAGAAGATTTGGACATCCATATCTGACATACAGAGGAGCTGGACCCATCCTTTCTAAAATTCCGCTCAGTATGTGATTATGACCTCAGAAGCACCTAGTTTGGGTAAGCAGAGTCAGAGCTGTGATGCAGGTATATATTCTGTAAACTACCCCAGTACACTCAGATACAGGCATTCTATTATAAAATTACCCCCAATGTGTTTGCTACAATCCCAAATCTTTGTTCTCCAACCACAAAATCCTGCAAAAAGACAGCGGTAGAAAAAGGGGGTGAAGAACCCTGGGAGGACAGGACACCGTCCATGTGGCTGTAGAACTGGCAGAGGAGCAGAGATAGCACAAACATGTGAACCTCAAACTCTGGTTCTAATCCTAGCTCTGCCACAGATATTGAATTAGAAAAAGTCCCTTTTCCTTCACTTGCCTCAGTTTATTTAGCTGTAAGGGGTAAGAGCAGTGTTTTACCTCCCACAGGTGGTCCTGGTTTCAACCATTGCTGACTGCGATGTGCAGGTCAAAGCTCCCAAAACACACATTTCCCACAAACACTTACTTTCAAAATCAATCTTTTCTACAATATTCTTGGGCTTGATATTCTCTTCCTGGCTGCAGATAAAAATCTTTCCACTGTCTGTTTCTGTCCAGCCGTATTTGCTCATCCACACTCTGAGCTGGGATTCTACAAAGGGAGAGGGGAGGAAAGGTGCTCCCTCAATAAATGTTCAATATATTGTTACTTTTTTAATCAAAACAAAAACAAAATGGACTAGAGGTGTCAGGAATATTTATAGGCTTGCACATGGATTGTATTTTTTACAATTTCCTTTTGATTTTATTGTTTGCCAGATAAGTTTTTCTTGATGTGTGCTTGATTGCTTGGTTTGTGTATAATAGTAATTTTTGGTTATTATAAATTCCGTGCAATTTACTGTAATATGTTATTTTGTAATATTTGAAAATCAAATATAAAAAATGGAGTTTACACATACTGTAACTTCTCAAAACAGTCTATGAATAAAGTTTCAAAACTTGAACAGTTCCCAATTCTACATTCATGTCCTTTTCTTCCTCGCCCCTGTCAACAGTGCTTCCACTTGGGGCTTCTGTATCTGTCAGGACTCCATCACTTTGCTATATTCACCTTTATTCTTTCCCCAGTCCTGTTTTTGGGTGTATATGCTACTTCAGATACAGGTGAATAACAAGCACTGTTTGTTTCTTATTGATGCTCTGTTCTCCATTAAATACACATTTTCATGCTTGATGTATACATTATCTTCCTATACTGCACTGACTACATATCACACACTGATTTAAGTTACAATGGGGCTCATCTTTAAAGTACTTAGATTAACAAAGTTCCATAGGTTACTATGGTACTTTGTAAGTCTAAGCGCTTTGAAAACATGCCTCAATACCATTAAAGCACGTTTTGGATTTATAGTTTATTACTTTGGAAGACAGGCACAAGTGGGGGATAAATAATAGAGACACTTAAATACCTCTATGGCATAAATGCACAAGGTGAGTCTCTTTCAGTTGAAAGGAAGCCCTGAGGTGAGGGAGCATAGGATGAGGGTGAAAGACGACAGACTCAGAAGTAATCTGAGGAAATAGTCCTTCACGGAAAGGGTGGTGAATTTGTGAAATGGCCTCCCGGTGGAAGTGCTGGAGACGAAAACAGTTCAAGAGAGCTTGGGATAAGTACACAGGATCTCTAAGAGAGTGATGGGGAGAGTAGATGGCACGGATGGGCAGACTGGATAGGCTATATGGTCTTTATCTGCCTTCATGTTTCTATGTCTCTTTGTGAGAAAACTAATCATTAGCATTCACAGCTGTGTCGCTTAAAGACTGCTTCTATAATAAGAGTACCTATGGAGATTTCTATTAACATGAAGGAGATGACTAAGAGCAGCCTACCCTGCTCCCTACCCCAGCAGTCACAAAACATCATCAAAAGGAACAGACATTTAAAACTGGGTATCTGACTGTCCAGCAGTTCTGCCTAGGGATTATACTAGCTACACCCATGCTCCACAAGAAAAAAAACAACAAAAAACCTCACCTGTCAGATCGCCCAGCATCTCTGCCAAAAGCCACCGATCAATGTGCTGATATGTGATCCCCACCACGTGGCAGATAACTAAGGAGAGAAGGGAGACCAGACACTTGCACATCCAATGAAAAGAACATGCTGTACTACGTCACAGGATCAATAAGCACAGAGACCTTTATCAGACAACCATCCTTTTCTGATATTATTACAGCACATGTTTGAGTTCTATCGTAGGCTATGGTTTTATTTTCATGCCAGCTTTCAAGAAATACTGTTGGAAATAAAAATGAAGCTTACTTTGGGGGGGGGGGGGGGGGGGGTAGAGGATGAAGGGACGGTATCAAGCGTAGAGGTACTCCTCTTTATAGTGCTTTGTTTTTTTGAATAAAGTTTCTGATGCATCATTCATATTGTTCCGGAGGTATGATGCATTTTTTTAATGAGGTATTAAAGGAACTGGGGGGTGGGGAGAAAAGATTAAAAGTTTGACGAAAGACGTTTCATTGGCGTATATTATGTTCGTACTGAGTTGTATCATATGGGAACTATAGATATTTGATAACCTGTATGTTGTGCTTTATCGTCAATAAAAAATGTGTTGATAAATCAGACAACCATCCTAAGATTACACTACACAATCATAAAGGCAGTGCTGATAACATGGTAAGCTGTATTGTAGAAAATTACTAGCATCATATCTGTTATCTGAATGTCCTATGTGCTAATTAGATGTTTAATTAGTATTATGCTGACATTGCATTATATTTCTATTACTTGAATTTCAGTGCTGCTAAATGTGTATACTGTTTCATGGTAGTCCTATTATTAGGTTTTCATTTGCTGTTCTTAAGTCTGCCTCATTTATTGTATTTATGTTTATATTTGGTCATTTTTACTATTGTTATGCTGTTAACAAAATTGTAAGTCTGATGTTAAACTGTACCTGCTGTGCACCGCCTTGGGCAAATCTATTCATAAAGGTGGTTAATAAATCCCAATAAATAAATAAACAAAACAAATGATTCGTTCCTTTTCAGTAAATGCAAAGCAACAAAGTGAAATGACAGCCTTCTCACAGTTTTGTTAACATTCCTTATCTGGGCCAGAGTAGTGGGCTCAGCCAACAAATGCCCTATCCCACCATATGGAAGGTCCTGAGCTCAATCCCCTTCATTGGGCCTTCTGCTGTCTAAGGAAGGCAGTGAGGCAGTCATTACTGAAGAATGCCACCTACTGGCCAGGTTAAGGGACTACCACTGCAGGATTCCAGAAGGAGCTGACCAGTGATATTTTAGTCTGGAAAATAATTTTAGCTCTAGTTTTCATTCATTTGCAAAACATATAATTGTTATTCTTATTTTATTCTAGTTCCTGGTGGCAATAATAATTTTAGTTTTTATTCAGTCCTCTCCCCAAAATTTTAGTTCTTATTCAGTTCAGGAATCTCACAACAAAAACTATTGCCATGTCACTGTTTCACTAACACAAGACAGAAAACAGGTCATTCACTCTTGCCTTGTAATCTGGAGCTGAAACACATTGCTCTTCTACAGTTCGGCAGACAGCAGATTGGGTGAGTCTGCAGGCACGCAGTTGGCACTTGGGCCCAAGTAGCCCAGCAGGAGCAGGCACGCATATGGCAGGTTGGGCGGGGCCAGCAGGAGCAGGCGTGCAGATTGGGCGGGGCCAGCAGGAGCAGGCATGCAGATTGGCCATGCCAGCAGGAGCAGGTGTGCAGATGGCAGGTTGGGCGGGCCCAGGTAGACCAGCAGGCACACAGACAGCGGACTGGGTGGGCCAGCACTGTACACATACAGAAGACTGTAGCTCTGCAGTCTGCTGTGTCTCTCTGACTGTGCCAACACCGTTAACTGCGCACGTGTGTGGTTGCTGGCATTGGAGATCTCAGGGAGGCACAGTAGACAGCAGAGCAAAAGAGCAGCATTCTTTCAGCATCAGAAGCAGGTACATAGCCCTGGCTCAGGTAGGAGGACAAGATACTGTGGACAGCACCACACACTGATAATTTTCATTTTGTTAGGAATTTTCATTAAGGGGAATTAATAATTTTAGGTCTTATTCTATTCAAGTCTGTAAATGTTTTATTCTTATCCAATTTTTGTTCTTACAAAAAAATGGTAAATATTTGTTCTAGTTCTCCAGAACTAATGACCTAACATTTTTGTTCTTATTCTTGTTAACAAAAATATCTCTGGAGCAGATTGTCTCTGCCAACAACCAGATTAGGTGGTTTGGGGGGCAGCAGAGGTACAAAATAGTGGGGAAATTTTCCAGTGCCCAGACAGTTGCAAATGAAGGCTTCATAGCAACAAATGTGTAAGGGAGTAAGAGGAAATTGCTGGGTAAAAACAAAACAAAAACCCCTCACACCACTGTCAAATGAAAAGGTAAACAGACCCAGCACTGAAGACTGTGCAAAGACATCACAAAGCAACTCAACCACAAGATTAAAAACAAACAAACAAAGAAATGAAGGCCAAGGTTTCCACTGAGCAACACACACAATTTGAAAGGATCATTCTATAAAGTAAGACCTAGTCATACGCAGGGTGACAGCTGGTGCTATGATTACCAACACAAAGTAGGTGTCCCCAAACGTATTCCTAGAGGGCTGCAACCCATTGAGTTTTCAGGATATCCACAATAAATACACATGAGATCTATGTGCATGCAATGCCTCCATCATATCTGTTATACACTGCTTAATTACTATGTAGCAAGCAGTAAATTAAATGAATGAACGAACGAACGAACGAACGAACAGAAAGGAACAGACTGCGTCAAGTGCAAGGAGAAGGCATCCAGAGCATCACATCATCTCATCTAACCTCTAATGCACTTACACTTTCTGACAGAATCTTCAAAGCCCATCACCCCATCCAGCAGGTCCAGGTTCTCATCCAGCGCTTGCTGCAGGAAGTAAAATATACCACATACGATGTAACAGGAGACAAGGTCTGGAAGGTCCACCCAGACTGCCCAGTTTGCTTCCTTTTTCAAAGCCACGTATCTCAGCTAATCTGACTTTCAATCACACTTAAGGTCGTTCCACATATCTATTACCACCCTTACGAAAAAAATATTTTCTAATGTGTTTTTCACAAATAAGGCATGGGAGGTTACAACACCCACAGCAATACTGTATAATTACTACTACTACTACTTAACATTTCTAGAGCGCTACTAGGGTTACGCAGCGCTGTACAGTTTAAACAAAAAAGGACAGTCCCTGCTCAAAGGAGCTTACAATCTAAAGGACGAAATGTCAAGTTGACAGTCTAGAATTCTTGAATAGAGGTATAGTGGTTAGGTGTCATCACCTATATCAGGGATGCAGAAGTTTAGGAGTGCTGCAAACAGCCAGGTTTTCACAATATCCCTAATGAATATATATGAAACAGATCTACAAACAATGGAGACAGTATTCATGCAGATCTTTCTCAGGCATATTCATTAGATGATATCCTGAAAACCTGATCTGTTTGCAGCACTCAAGGCCTGAACTCCTGCATCCCTGACCTACAAATGATTAAATACTAACATTTGGTACATTCCCATTCTTAGGCTTGCAAACATTGTCCCAGGTAAGCATGTACTGTGTTCTTATTGCTCACATGGGAATAATTATATGCTGATGATAGGGGAAAGCAAAGAAACTCCCCCCTGAAGATATTAGATGGACCGTTTCAAACAAAGAAAGCTTCATTGTGACATCAAGTACCTGCAAACAGGACCCTTATAAGAGACTATAAAAAAGCCCCGTTTCTGATGCAAATGAAACGGGGGCTAGCAAGGTTTTCTTCTGTGTGCATGTGGGAGTGTGTGTGTCCCTGCCCTCTGCCCTCTCTCCCCTCCCCCCTCTGAGTCCTTCACTGTTACAGAGAGAGCGATTTGATTTCGTGCTTTGCTGTGTTTTCCTTCACTGACTGTTTGTGTTACAGAGAGGGCGGGGCAGACACTCATGGGGAAACCGGATATCTCTCCCCCTTCACACCTCCGGCTGGAGGCTTCATAGAACATTGGTGGTGCCTTTTATATATAGAGATTTTCATGCTGAAGCTGAACACAGAATCTCAATAGTAGTGTGTGACTTCATCACAGAGTAGAACACCACAGAAGACAACAAGCACAGTATCAGAAGTTTCACAAAGAACTTGCAAAACGTCATGTTACCAGCTGTGTTATTTTTGTAAAATAACAGGAACCACTTTCTCTCCAACCATAATAGAAAAAAAACACATTTTCTATATGGAGTGTTTAATTATTATGTAACTACAACACTGATGGTCCTCATCCTTTCCACTCAAATCAACTTCTCATATTTCTTCATCAGCTACTTACCCAGAATGACTGGAAATGACACGTCTCTAGAAGATCTCCCAGGTACAAGATCTGCCTAATGGGCCTCTCTTCTTGCTAAGCAATGATGGTCAAGGAAACTTGTAAAAGTAACAATGAAACAACTAACAGACATCAATACTTTAGGGCATCACCTCTTTTAGTACATCATCTTCAGTAAGGAATAAGTAGTGATACTACAAAGCGGCGAAACCTGGAGAGCCAGGCTACAATCCCACTACTGCCAGCAATTTTACTGTGTGATCCTGAGCAAGTCGCTTAACCTTTGAGCATGCTAATTTTAGATAGCTCTGCTTACTGAGCTTATTTAATTGATTTATTAAACTTAAATACCCTGCCCATTCACAAACAACCCTAGGCAGTTTACAATTAAAAAAAACCCCAAGAAAACAAGTACTTATATATAATCACATGAAAATTAAAATTAACAGTTTTAAGAGAAGTCCATCCCTAATCCCACCTCAAAGACTACCAGTTCATTCACCTGCTAAAGCCCAATATGTATCTAATCAGAAATCTGACCTCTCCATCTTTCCCACATCACAGATGAGCAGATCTGATAGAGAAAGAAGAACAAGGCCATGTTAATCCTATTTCAGGATACTGAGGTGATACATGCCAAGAAAGGATACATGAGTCTGGTCAATCATACATTTACAAAGTGTGAAGTCAGTGTGGGGAAGGTTTGTCAGTGCTTTCAACAGAATTTGAGCTGTTACAGTTGTTTGGAAGAAAGCAGGGTTAAACTGATACCTAGAAAATGAAAAATAGAATGGGAAAAATAAGTTACAAGTCTGTCCAAAAGGTAAAAGGTTCCTTCAGTCTACCTAAACCTCAGAATGTAAAGACATCCTGCAATTTAGAAGGAAGCAGGTACACATACATACACTTACAGTTTCAAGACCGCCAAGTTGGCTTCCAGATCATAAGCATTTTCCTTGGACTGAGTTTCCACATAGCGTTCCAGAGTAGCCAGATTCTCGGGGTTATACCTAGGAATAAAGGACCAAAAGGAAATGTCTTAATCAGCTCTCCAGTAGATCTGGTCCATTTCATCTTTATAGCCTCTCTCCTAGTAACATACAAAACACTGGAGGAGTAGCCTAGCAGTTAGGGCAACTGGCTGAGGTCAGGGTTCAAATCCTGCTCATGCTGTGTGTGACATGGAGCAAGTCATTATACCCTCCATTTCCTCAGGTACAAACTCAGGGTTCAACTTACTAATGTTCTGTAAAAAGGTCCTGCTGAGAATAACTGAGCTTGTGTAATCAAATTGCATTACCACAAAATGTTACAGAAAGGTTGGAGAACACATGGAAATCCCTCCCAACCATAGATGGTGAAGACAATAACTGTATCTGAATTCAAGAAACAGAGGATCTCTAAGGGACAGGAAAGGACAGTAGAGCCTAAGTAGTTAGAATAGATAGGCAGACTGGATAGGGTTTTACCAGCTGTCATTTTCTGCTTTTCTATGTAAATAGAGCCCTAAGACTAAGCCCTCTGAGGACAAGAAAATATCTACAGTACCTGAAATGTAACTCATTTTGCACTACCACTGAAAAGATGTGAGCAAAATACAAAAAGCAAACAACATTTAAAAACCACCAAACTGGTCCATCCAACCAGGGGCGTAGTTGCTATGGGGCCATGGGGGCCAGGGCCCCCGTAGATTTGGCCCTGGACCCCCCTGCCAACGACCCTCTCAACCTCCCCCTCCCGCCGCCAACTTGCCGTCAACGTCTAGTACCTTTGCAGGCGGGGGACCCCAACCCCCGACAGCCGAAGTCTTCTTGCTTTGTTTGGTTTCTGAGTTTGTCTGACGTCCTGCACGTTGACGTCAGACAAACTCAGAAACCAAACAAAGCAAGAAGACTTCGGCTGGCGGGGGTTGGGGTCCCTCACCAGCAAAGGTAGGCGACGTCACGGCGACGGGTCGTCGTTGGGCGGGTAACAGTTGTTGGAGGTGGTTCTGGTGGCGGCGGGGGCTGTCAGCAATGGTGGCGCCGCCGGGGGGAGGGGGCTAAGATGTGCCCCCTCACCTTGGCTCTGGACCCCCTAACGGTGAAGTCCGGATACGCCCCTGCATCCAACTGCAAAGTTATGACTTTTCCACTTTGGGTAGATGAAATATATTATTTCCATACCCAATCTAACATCAGTTCCCTAGCCCTCATATCTTTTGCTCAAGTATCCCTTTTCCTACCATTGCTTTCTATATCAGGCTCAAGCATGTCCAGAGTCTGTTAAAATGTTGGCCTCCGCATTCACTGGTAACTCATTTCATGTTTCTTTTCCTCTAGTCACAACACTGATTCACATACCCAGCCCTTTTCCCTACCTGTCTCCAGGGTTGACAAAGCACTAGGCAGTCACCTAGAGCTGCACATTGACTTGGCAGCAGTGCTGCTGTTACACATGGTAGATGTGAACCTGGTGTTCTACAACAAGATGGGAGGAGGGGTGAAATGGGCTCTTGTTACATGCTACCTGCATCTCACGCTGCCACCAAGTGCCTAAACCTGATGATGTATGGGAAGTGCACAGCTATAGTCATACAGTGATGCTGCTGCAAAGACAGCAAGGCTCAGCATAACTACACATGCAAGAAAGACTGAGTCCTTATGTCAATATTTTCAACAGTACCTTAAGGCTGGCAGCTCAGGAGAGATAAGGGTTTGGATTTAGTTCACACCTTTTTCAAGTCAAAGGTTAATAACAGAGATGCAGCTGGTATTTCTCTATTCCCCGAAGGCTCACAATATACCTGAGGCAATGGAGAGTTAAATGACTTGGCCAAGGTTACAAGGAATGGATTTGATTCTTTGGTTCACATCCTACTAATCAAGGCAACTCCGAGTAGAAAGCAAACCAGTCTTCTTGGAGGCAAGAAAGAAAGACAGAATGCATGCAGCGAGGATGGGGGCGATATCGGGGTTGCAAAAATGGGCTGAGACTCAGAGTGGGTGTTTGGGGGGAGGCGAGAAAGAGGGGGTAATGAGGCGGGGGGGGGGGGGGGGGGAAGAGAAAAAAGAGAAGCATGAAAGGGAGTTAGGTGTGGAGAGGGAAATACTGTGTAATGTGGGAAGAAGGGACTTGAGGCTCTTAGGTCAGCAACTAACAGCCTTGCTGGTCTCTCCCTTCTCTTGATAACAGTCCCAGAAAAGAGGACCACGATATTCCCCAACCGCATCACTTCTGTACGCTCCTAACCTCTCCCCGTACCTGTCAATTCCCTTAAGTAATTTGCCCACGTTAGCCCGCATCTGCTCAAAGGAAGCCATGACGGCGGCAAACAGGAAGAAGAGGCGGGAACATGATCTGCTTCCGCTATATTCACCCGTCCTTTTCCGGGTTACGTCTCGATGCTTCTCCCGGCGTCAGACAAAATTCAACGAAGACGCAAGGAGCGATGTAAGGTGTTCCTATCTAGTCCATTATACGGGCTGAAGCTAGTAGGCGGAGCTTGCTGCCGTTTTAGTTCACCCAAAACAATAGCAAACGCTATTTAAAGCAATAGCAAAAGATTATTAGAAAGAGCGGACTGCTTATGGTCCATTTGTAAACCTGATCCAGTTGGTTAGGCAGTGCCTTAAAAGGTGGAGGACAAAAGAGTTTTTTCTTTGTTTACGTGAAAGCTTCCCATATGTCGATATAAATATCGTGATATAAAAATTGAATATCTAAAACAGCTTTAAAAATTATTGTAACTGGTAGAAACAGCAGTTATAAATTCTGTATTTTCTGCTCATTTTTATACACCGTTCTATATAAATACAGATGGCCAAATTTCTGTGAGGATATCCTGAGTCCCGATTGGTTCATCTTAAATGTTGTTGTAATCTACATTGGGAAGCCTTGTGTTATAAAGATGAAATAGACAATTAAATGAAGTAAAATTAAACTCTCCTTTCACTGGGGTACACAGAATCACATCTTTATTTTTTGTTACATTTGTACCCTGCGCTTTCCCACTCATGGCAGGCTCAATGCGGCTTACATGGGGCAATGGAGGGTTAAGTGACTTGCACAGTCACAAGGAGCTGCTGCCTGTGCCTGAAGTGGGAATCGAACTCAGTTCCTCAGTTCCCCAGGACCAAAGTCCACACCTCATCTGTTATGTAGAAGTCTACATTTTAAATGGATTATTCTGTTTTTAGGTGTGTGTCAGGGCCAAGTGGCTTTATAAGTCAAAATAAAAATAAATATTTTGTTTCATGCAGACCTCTTGTTTAAACATAACCAAATAAGACCCTAATGCAGTCCATTGGTTTTCTTATATTTTGTTCTTGTGATGACTTACTGTGCCAAAAATGAAAACTCATCTCTTCTATCTGGTCACTAATAAAAGGAGCTTATTGTGAACACTATCCACCCTGAAAGGTTGTTCTCTGGCTGTACATGAGGAATGCTATGATACTGAATAAATAAGTGTATGTTTGTGTCCCTAATCATTCATCCAAAGTTATATAATCCTTTCAAGATAGCCAGTTAATCATTTAACTTATTAGTGGAACAACCACAGAGGCATGGTATAGTCGCATTTCCGATATGGTAATACTAGGGCCCAGCTAAGGAACAGGGTATTTTGAGTTAGTCTGCACTGGACCAAACTTGCTTTCATTGTGATATCACCATCCAGCTGGATAGGCAGTATCTTAAAAGATGGAGGATTAAGGATTTTTTTTTTAACATTTATATCACACATTAGCCTAAGCAAAGTTGGGTTCAATGTGGCTTGCATTTGAAAATACAGTGAGACAGAATAATAGAATTCATTTATCCATATATTTGCTCCCATGCTATAAGTCTGAAACATTTAACAAATATGAGATTACCATATATACCCAGCTGGGCATTTAAAAGTCTGTCCTTTAATGATGCCGCATGTTCAGAAATCATAGTCATAAGTATAGTCAGTTATTCAAATATTATCACATGCATACACCAGAACAGGCATCCATACACACATTGCAAAAGTAAACAACAACACACTACATCCAAAATGTAATTTTTATTTTCTCATTTCCATTTTCCAAAATTCCAGACAGCAGATGTACAGATCAGCAGGACCGAAAGCAGTCCAAAACAAGTAAAGTAAAAAAACAACAACAAGTTTATACTTAATTGTTCAACCAACCTTAGGATTCACCTTTGGGTTTAAAAAGTAAAACTATGTGTATGTAAGGACTGGATAAACAAAACAAAATTTACAGCAAATGCCCTTAATAGGTAATACTTGGTATTGATAATGAAACAGGGATGGAATATTCACATAGCAAGCAGTCATTTATTTTCCATTGAACATAATTAACTTTGTATGAACTTGGCTGCTAATAGTGCGCTGAAATGGACAATGTTGGCACATTTAGACTGCCTCTGCATGAAGGAAGCCCCTACCTCATTATTCAATATATATATGTGAAATAGTAGTAATAATTAAAAAAAAAAAAAGAGCAAGTGCATTTTTATAATATACCACTACATTCCACAAAACAAAAAGGAGCAAGTTCCCACATGCCATCTTTTTCTTTTGATGTAGGCACAAGAAAAAAAAGATGTTAAATGCTCCCAGTTTCAACCTAATTAATGTTATTGTTTTGTTTTAAATTGTACTTATAAATAGTAAGTCTGATTGTTAAGTACCTGATTTTCATAACATGATGTCTGTTTTGGTGGTCCTTTACTAGGTGAAAACATCTCTGTACGAATACAGGGAGTCCCTATAGCCAGCCCCTACAAATAACACAATGATTTAAAATGTAGAACAAATTAGTACTCTAACCGATGAAACCAACACTTCCTCTGTGCACATTCATATGCAGCACAAGCCAACATGTTTGAAATATAAGTGAGATTAAATAAAAATGCTACCAACATGACGAGGAAGCAGAAGTTCATAGGTTTGCTTGCTTTGTTTTGAGTGTACTAGATGACAGGGAAAAGGAAACAGACTAACGCGAATGGGTCTCATTTCAAGCGGCGCATGTGCAGTTTGACTGTCTGCGGTTCGACTTTAGGGCTGAGTAGGGAGGGACGGGAGTAGCTGCTAAACCTGGAGGGCCGCGGGTTATGGATAAGTTGACGGATGGTGCCAATACTCACAGCCTCTATCAACCAAAATACCACTGACACAACAGATCAAATCTGTTCTCCTCTGGTAGACACTACCACAAAATACTATGCAACAATCTCTTTTCTGACCTCCAGATCCAACCATACAACTCACAACAAACGCTTCACAGAAAGACTGGAGAGCTCACTTCAACAAACATCATACCTAAGAAGTTTGGACATCTCAAGAGACAAAATTCAGCATCAATCTGCTAGCTTTACAAACCTTCCAAAACCAGTTACATCAGGTGATGCATGTTCATAAAGACAGCCAAGTCACAATGTAATATGTCAACAAACAAAGGGGAGTGAGATCCAGAATCCTTTGCAGGGAAGTTCTCTGAATTTGGGAGTTCGTTCTCAGTCTTCACGCTCAAGCTAGTGGCATCCTACTGTCCAGGGAATATGAATATACTAGCACATTCCCTCAGTCGTCAACTGAAACCTCACTCGTGGTCTTTGAAGACCACAATTACCCAGTCCCTATTTTGCAGATGAGGAACTCCCATCAATAGATCTGTTTGCTTCCCCATTCAACATCATCTTTATTTCTGTTCAAAACTTCCAGCTCCACACTGAATATCAGTGGATACGTTCCAAATCCCATGTACTCAGGGCCTGCTTTATTAATCTCGAAGACCCTCTCTCCCTCCTCCAGATTTCAACCCCTTCTTCCACCTCAATCTCACTGTTTTTCCTCCTTTGAAGTCCACTCTACCCGCCTTTTCTCTCCTCTGCCTCTTCGAATAGTGGTCATTTATCGTCCCCCTGATAAGTCCCTTTCATCCTTTCTCAGTGACTTTGACGCCTGGCTTGCCTTCTTCCATGATCCTTCCTCCCCCTCTCTCATCCTTGGTGACTTTAATATTCCTGCTAATGATCCTTCCAACTCTTATATTTCCAAGTTACTCGCTTTAACGTCCTCCTTTAATCTCCAACTATGCTCCACCTCCCCCACTCATCAAAATGGTCACTGTCTTTGATCTCATCTTCTCCTCCAACTGTTCACCCTCTAGTTTCCTTGCCTCTGATCTTCCCTCCTCTGATCACCATCTTATAACTTTCACACTTAAATCTCCTCACTCCCAGTCCCGTCCTATCTTATCTAATTTATCTAGGAATCTTCACGATATTGACCCTTCATCTCTATCCTCCCATGTTTCAAACCTCCTCTCTACTGTGGCACCATCCACGTCTGTCAACGAGGCTGTTTCTTCTTACAATACTCTATCCTCTGCTTTAGACACTCTTGCACCTTTGATGACCCGCCCTGTAAGGCGTACAAAACCCCAACCTTGGCTGACTTCTAATATCCGCTACCTACGTTCCTGTACCCGCTCCGCCGAACGCCTCTGGCGGAAATCTCGGGCCCTTGCTGATTTCTTACACTTTTAAGTTCATGCTGACCTCCTTCTAATCTGCTCTTTTACGTGCCAAACAGGATTATTATATCCAACTGACCAACTCTCTTGGCTCTAATCCTCGACTTCTCTTCACCACATTGAACTCTCTCCTCAAGGTGCCCCCTCCGCCAACTCCCCCTTCATTATCTCCTCAGACCCTTGCTGAATTCTTTCACAAGGTTCAAAAGATAAACCTTGCTTTCTCTACCTCACCACCTCTCCCTCCACTAGTCCGTTCCCCTCTCTCTCCTTCCCCTCATTCCCTTTCCTCCTTTCTTGAAGTTACTATTGAGGAAACTACACTTCTCCTTTCTTCCTCAAAATGTACCACCTGTTCCTCTGATCCCATTCCCACACACCTTCTTAATGCCATCTCTCCTGCTCTTATTCCTTTTATCTGTCACATTCTCAACCTCTCACTTTCCACTGCAACTGTCCCTGCTGCCTTTAAACATGCTGTGGTCACACCTCTCCTTAAGAAGCCTTCACTTGACCCTACTTGTCCCTCTAATTACCGACCCATCTCCCTCCTTCCTTTTCTCTCCAAATTACTTGAGCGTGCTGTTCACTGCCGCTGCCTTGATTTTCTCTCCTCACATGCTATTCTTGACCCACTACAATCTGGTTTTCGCCCTCTCCACTCAACCGAAACTGCGCTTACTAAAGTCTCCAATGACCTATTACTGGCTAAATCCAGAGGTCAATATTCCATCCTCATTCTTCTTGATCTTTCCGCTGCTTTTGACACTGTCGATCACAGCATACTTCTCGATACCCTGTCCTCACTTGGATTCCAGGGCTCTGTCCTTTCCTGGTTCTCTTCCTACCTCTCCCTCCGCACCTTTAGTGTTCATTCTGGTGGATCCTCTTCTACTTCTATCCCTCTGCCTGTCGGCGTACCTCAGGGTTCTGTTTTTGGTCCCCTCCTCTTTTCTATCTACAATTCTTCCCTTGGTTCATTAATCTCATCTCATGGCTTTTCCTACCATCTCTATGCTGATGACTCCCAAATCTACCTTTCTACCCCTGATATCTCACCTTGCATCCAAACCAAAGTTTCAGCGTGCTTGTCTGACATTGCTGTCTGGATGTCTCAACGCCACCTGAAATTAAATATGACCAAAACCGAGCTTCTCATTTCCCCCCCCCCCCCAAACCCACCTCCCCGCTCCCCCCGTTTTCTATTTCTGTTGATGGCTCTCTCATTCTCCCTGTCTCCTCAGCTCAAAACCTTGGGGTCATCTTTGACTCTTCTCTCTCCTTCTCTGCTCATATCCAGCAGATTGCCAAGACCTGTCGTTTCTTTCATTACAACATCTGTAAAATCCGCCCCTTTCTTTCCGAGCACTCTACCAAAACCCTCATTCACATCCTTGTCACCTCTCGTTTAGACTACTGCAATCTGCTTCTTGCTGGCCTCTTAGTCACCTCTCCCCTCTCCAGTCGGTTCAAAACTCTGCTGCCCGTCTCGTCTTCCGCCAGGGTCGCTTTACTCATACTACCCCTCTCCTCAAGACCCTTCACTGGCTCCCTATCCGTTTTCGCATCCTGTTCAAACTTCTTCTACTAACCTATAAATGTACTCACTCTGCTGCTCCCCAGTATCTCTCCACACTCGTCCTTCCCTACGCTCCTTCCCGTGCACTCCGCTCCATGGATAAATCCTTATCTGCTCCCTTCTCCACTACTGCCAACTCCAGACTTCGCGCCTTCTGTCTCGCTGCACCCTACGCCTGGAATAAACTTCCTGAGCCCCTACGTCTTGCCCCATCCTTGGCCACCTTTAAATCTAGACTGAAAGCCCACCTCTTTAACATTGCTTTTGACTCGTAACCACTTGTAACCACTCGCCTCCACCTACCCTCCTCTCTTTCTTCCCGTTCACATTGATTTGATTTGCTTACTTTATTTTTTGTCTATTAGATTGTAAGCTCTTTGAGCAGGGACTGTCTTTCTTCTATGTTTGTGCAGCGCTGCGTATGCCTTGTAGCGCTATAGAAATGCTAAATAGTAGTAGTAGTAGTAAAAAGGCTCAGATCGATGCAGCTCATCTAATTCTGATCATCCCTTACTGGTTTCCATTTCTACATAAGATGTCATGACAGCCTCCAATATTTCTCACTCTGGAAGATGACTTAATTTCTCAGCAGGAGGACAGACTCCTTCATGCAAGCCTCAAGTCTCTTCAGTCTTACAGCTTGGCTGATTCAACTACAACTTTAGATGATGCTTGTTTTTCACAAGGTGTTCTCCAGGTTCTCATGGCTTCTCATAAAGATTCAACAAAGAAATCTTATGCTTCAAAATGGACTAGTTTCCAACATTGGTGTACTGCACATCAGCTGAACCCATGTACCCAAAATATTACAATTGTTTCACCTATTGGACTCAGGTTTATCTTGCTCCTCAATTAAAGTTCACAGAGCAGCCTTATCATTTTTTCATGAATAGATCAAAGACTTCTCCTTGATAAAGCATCCTACAAATCAAATGATTTTTAAAAGGACTCTTACATCTAAGTCCACCATTGAGACACCCTACTCCAGCCCGAGATCTCTGTCTTGTCCTAGAATCACTATTGAAACCTCCATTTGAACTAACCTCAAATTTCTTTCATTGAAGACTCTATTCCTTCTAACATTAATATCAGCATAAAGAATTGGTGAAATACAGGCCCTAGTTCACTCAACTTTTTGCATGATGAAAGTCATGCCAAAAGTAGTATCAGCGGTCCATATTAATCAATTACACTCCCAATTTTTTATCCATCTCCTCATCTTAATGACCAGGAGAAACATTTACATACCTTAGACTGTAAAAGAGCCTTAATCTATTACTTGGATAGAACATCGTCTGCTGACAGGCCATTCTAGCTTTTTGTTTCCTATTGTTTCTTTAGCCATGGTCAACCAGTAACTTGACGCACACTGTCTAACTGGATAGTAGATTGTATTCATTTCTGCTATGCAAAAGCAAATGACATTTCTATTTCTGACATTCCACTAGTCACGGCCCACTCATTGCAATCAATGGCCGTAACAAGAGCACATTTACAAAAGGATACTCTTCAGGATATTTGTAAAGCAGCAACCTGGTCTACCACCCATACTTTCAGACAACATTGTTGCATAGATTGGGAATCTCATGGATTCAAGTTTTGGACAAGTGGTGCTTCTTTCTGGACTTTAACTGCATCACCTCTCCACCAATGCCTCCTTTAGATGGTTGCAAACATGCACTGAATTTTACTAAGGGAATGGACATATGTCTACAACCTTGGCTGCCAGATCTTCTGTCCATTAGAAAAATAGAGTTACTTACCTGTAATGGTGGTTTTCTGTGGACAGAAAATCTTTATAATCCCTTCCTCCCTGTATTAACTGACAGAATACTGTATGTACACTGGGTATAGTATGGCAGGAATTCCCAGACGTGCAAAGTCTATTCTAGAGATTTCTGTGCTTTGAACTAGTCGGGTCGGTTCCATCTCTGTGGCGTCACCCACTTGTGTAGTACGAAGATCATTTGTCCATGGAGAACCACCGTTGCAGGTAAAGAGCTTTATTTTCTTTGAAGCTGCTGTCATTTGGTCTGTCCCCAACTCTCTCCCCCTCTCCTGCATAGATCGCCTAGCAGGAGGAAGAGAAAGTGAATCGCTGGTCACTTCCTCATCCTCTGTTGGCATAAACTTGACTGTTCATGTGGACTGCAGCCATGGACTTGTATAACTAGATTTTACTTTTTAAGTGGCCCCAATCCCCCTGAATATCAACCAGGACCCTCACCAGCTCTGGTGCCTATCATCTGGCAAATTAGCCTCAGATATTTAGAGCTGGGGCCCGCACATGTCCCAGCACTGAATATCTAGGGCTAAATTAGCCGACAATTACTCCGTTCCTTTTATCTCGCTGCACCTCAGGCCTAGAATAGACTTCCAGAGCCTGTATGTCTAGCCCCGTCTTTGGCCGTTTTCAAGTCCAGGCTAAAAGCCCACCTCTTCGACACTGCTTTTGACTCCTAACCACTACTTACATGCCCAGTACCCCACCTCTTTATTTCCCTTACCTCTTAATTGTTCTGTCTGTTTACCTGTCTTATTAGATTGTAAGCTCTGAGCAGGGACTGTCTTTTGTGTATGGTGTACAGCGCTGCATATGCCTTGTAGCGCTATAGAACTGATAAGTTGTAGTAGACAACAGTCACTGTTTAAAAAACTGCTGACCACTGTCAACGGAATATCATCCGGAGTGCTACAAGTCCAAACGTCACAACTGCTGGAGACCTAGGGAAAAAAATATTGTATCAATGGATACTTGTGGGGGAAAATCTGAAATGGCTAGGCAAAGGAAAAGTTGAACTGTTTCAGTAATATGATAGAAAAAAGTTTTGCTATTAAAATTTGGAATGTCAATCACAATCCAAAGACAGGTTAGATCCCAGTTGTAAAAAAAAACAATCAACAAGAAGATGAAACTGTTATGGAAGCTGCTTTTCAAGGGGGGCAGGAATTTCTGTACTATTGTGCTAAATGGTTCTGACACAGTGTTCTTTATGTAACAGACACCTGTGAAGTCGGGGCCCTAAAGGCCAAATTCAGGGCCCTGCAATAAGAGTATTTGAGGCATGAACATAAGAGTTGCTCTACTGGGTCAGACCTGTCAAGAGTCCCAAAATGTAGCCAGATTCCATGCTACTTAACATCAGGGATAAGCAATGGCTTTCCACAGGTCTACTTTACTAATGGCTTATGGACTTTTCTTCCAGGAACTTGTCCAAACCTTTTTTAAACCTAGTTACATTAACTGCTTGTACCACTGGCTCCGGCACTGAGTTCCAGAACTTACCTATACATTGTGTGAAATAATATTTTTTCCTATTTATTTTAAATGTGCTACTATATAACTTCATGGAGTAACCCCTAGTCTTCGTACTTTTCGAAAGAGTAAACAATCAATTTGTGTTTTCCTATTCCACTCCATTAAGGATTTTATAGACCTCTATCATGATAATAAAGCTGCTAGAAGTAAAGATCGTTGTTCATAGGTGGAGCAGGTATGTAGAAACAGACAAGCCCAATATATTGGAGGGTTATCTAAAGCAATAAAAAAGCCAAATATATAGTCATAAGCTACAGAGCATGTATTGAAGAAAATATGCATGCTGCTGGCAGGAGTGTCAATATATATATACATATACATATGTGAGGGGGTATACAGAATACTGACCCTCACTCTTAAGGATGGGCGTCCTTCTCGCAAGGTCGTCCAAATCGGCATAATCGAAAGCTGATTTTTTGACACCCTCGACTGCTTTCCGTCACGGGGACGACCAAAGTTCACGGGGGCGTGTCGGCAGGGTAGCGAAGGCGGGACTGGGGCGTGATTAGGAGATGGTCGTCCTCGGCCGATAATAGAAAAAAGAAGGGCATCCCTGACGAGCACTTGCCAACTTTACTTGGTCCATTTTTTTTCACGACCAAGCCTCAAAAAGGTGCCCCAACTGACCAGATGACCACCGGAGGGAATCGGGGATGACCTCCTCTTACTCACCCAGTGGTCACTAACTCCCTCCCACCATAACAAACAAGTTTAAAAATTCTTTTTTGCCAGCCTCTAGTCCATCGCAGCAGTATACAGGTCCCTGGAGCAGTTGTAGTGGGTGCAGTGTACTTCAGGCACGCGGACCTGGAGGGGGGGGGGGGGTTGGGGGGCTCAGCACTCAAGCTAAGGGAGCTATGCACCTGGGAGCAATTTGTGAAGTCCACTGCAATGCCCCCTAGGGTGCCCGCTTGGTGTCCTGGCATGTGAGGGGGACCAGTGCACTACAAATGTTGGCTCCTCCCACGACCAAAGGGCTTGGATTTGGACGTTTTTGAGATAGACGTCTTTGGTTTCCATTATCGCCGAAAACCGAGGACGATCATCTCTAAGGTCGACCTAAATGTCAAGATTTGGGCGTCCCCGACCGTATTATCGAAACGAAAGGTGGAGGACGTCCCATCTTGTTTCGATAATAGGCATTGCCCCGCCCCTTCGCGGCACCATCCTTAGAGTTGGGCGCCCTTAGAGATGGTCGTCCCCGTTCGAAAATGCCCCTCCACGTTACCCAAGTTTGTTTCAACATTAATGATACAGCAGGCATTGTTTGCTTAGTTTACGGTAAGGATAAAAAAGCAAATGGAAACAAAAATGGAAATTTATGTATAAAATTTATTATTTAAAAACAAATTTTGCACTGGTAAGAGAACAGCAAAAAATGAGGGCACCTGCATAGATCACTTTGAGATATGCCCCAACACATAAAACTAAACAAGTATAAAGAACAATAATCCTCTTTAAACAAAATAATCCAAGCAGTAGTAAACTTTTAAATATTTTATAGTAGTGAATAATGTTATTACTTACCCAAAGTAAACTAGAGCTAAGTCCTCCCTTAACCTTCAACAAGGTCATTTTGTAAAATATCTGCTGCAGGGCCCACCAGAATAAAATGGGTCCTAGGACATTAAGGGGCTCTTTTACAAAGCCACGCCAAAAAGTGGCCTGCGGTAGTGTGGGTGCGTGTACTCGCACATGCTGGTCCATTTCTCCATCGTATCTGGAAAAAAGGGGCTTGTTTTTTGGGGGCCAGGAAACGGACGTGCAGCAAAATTAGCAGTAAGGGCTCGAGCGGTAACCGTCCAGTGTATGCCGACTGCCGATTACCGCCAGGAATGGCCCCACGGTAGAAAACAGAAAATTATTTTCTAACATGGGTTTTCGGCATGCGCCAAACTTGGGATTACCGCCAGACGCTCGCGCTAGCCAGGCGGTAATGCCGATTTGATGCACGCTGCATGCACATAGGCCCTTGCACACTTTTGTTAAAAGGGCCCCTGAATGACCTCTCAAATGAGACAGCAATGAACAGAATAACCATCGATCTTCAACGATCTCCAGTTTGCAGGTAGCTTCAGGTACAGTAAGAGCTGTACTATTTTACAGATTTCTTTGGTCTCCTCACTCTTCCAGTCCCCATCCTCCTCAGAAAAAGATGATACATCTTTGAACGATGGAAGCATGTGAGGTTAACATGTTGGAAGCACAACTGGATCACAGGCACTAATAATTGAATGCATATTGTGCTGGTAAAATTTGATGGGCATTTGCAAGCCCTGTAGCTTCAGCCCATTGTTTTCTGTATTGAGGACACTGTTTAGCTCTCTGGCAAACAAAAAATTATAACAATGTACATTCTGAGCCACCACATAAGTTCAAATGTGAAAAGAGAAATGCTGGCTTAATGTTTTACAGATAACGTATCCGTGTAAAATTATCTCTGGTAGATATGCATTCAAGATATTTCTGATATTTGGACTTTTTATACAGGGTCCTGTTAATTTTTAGCGTGCGCTAAAAATGTCAGCGCGCCTACAGTCCAGCTTAGTTAACAGGGCCCACAGTGAGCAACTGAATTTTGCCACTCCTGGTCCTGCCCCACTTTAAACAGTTACTTTTGCGGCCAAAATTATTCTGTTGTCTCTGCTGGCACTGTATGCAAAACTCTCATGCATATGCATTAGGGGTATCCTATAAAATCTGGCCTGTTTGCGGCCCTCTAGCAACTCCCTGGCTTTTAGCCTTTTGCCACTTTTTTGGCCTCCCTCTAACACTACTGGGATTTTGATGATGTTGGAGGAGCAGATATACGTGACACAATGGAAGAGGAAGTTACTCAAAGATACAAAAAGGCACGAGAAGAAAATGTAATATTACAATTTGGATTTTAGGTTTAATTAGGTCACCCTTCCATATTCAAGCTCAAGGCAAATTAAAGCGTATTTGCTTACCTGTAACTGAGGTTCTCTGTAGACAAAAGGGAATACAGTCACACTTCATTTAATGGATCCCATGTGCCGGAGCTCTTCTCAAGCACAGAGAAGTCTTTTCAGACTTCTCTGAGCCTGTGTGGGGTTTCTGTGTTGCCTAGAGTCACCTGCCCCAATCAGTCCATATTAAAGCAAAATTTTGAGGAGCTGGGGTGAGGGGAGGGCGACTATGGCTGCATTCTCTTGCTGTCTGCAGAGAACCTCTGTTACAGGTAAGCAACTAACACTTTCTCTGCAGACATGAAGGGAAGTAGGTGGATGCAGGCACACTCTGTGCTGAGTCCAGAGATATGTGCCACTGAATCCCACCATTTTCATTTCTTTGTATTTTAAATGGCCTGTAGAGACGTGGGGTAGTGAACAAAATTATTCTTAAAGGTATAGGAACTAATGTGTGAACAAATTTCGCAAGACTACTTGCCCAGACTATCTTGAGCTAAGGAATGATCCAGACAGTAATGGGCCTCCAGCTTACTTTCATGAATCAAATGGCTGCTTAACTAATGTCCACCGGTGAAGAGAGTCTAAGGTCAGTTACTGAGGTTGCTTTTGCTTGACGCTGGCGAGGTCTAATGTGCCCTGGAGGCTGAAGGCCCTCTTGGGAATAGCAAAAGAAGATGCCATCTAAGACACATTTGGCAAGAGCTCGCTTGGCAGCTGTTTTGCCTGGATCACTAAGTAATGAGAAGTTATGATGTTTTCTAAAGGTTCGTCAGACTGTGCAAACAAAGTAAAGCCCATCTGCAATCCATAGCATGGAGACTCAGCTTGTGATGGGTGAAGCAGAGAGAAAAACATGAAGAATTATGGATTGGTTTAGGTGAAAATCCAAGACTACTTAGGGTAAGAATTTTGGATAGGTGCAGAGAACCATCTTATTGTGGAAAATTGGGTAGATGAAGGATAGTGAAGTAACACCTGTAATTCACTAAGTCTTCTTTCTGTGGTTATGGCTACTAAGAGAACGGTTTTCCTGGTAAGAAGTTCAGTGAAGTTGAACTCGATGGATATAAATGACTCTCCATGAGTTTCGCAAGTAGAACATTCAGATCCCCATAAGGAGGCGGGGTTTTCAAGGACGGCTTCATGTTCATTAAACCTGTCGTGAACCATGAAACCAAAGGATGCGTAGTGAGAGATTTTCCACTGACTTGGTAATGGTAGGCTGCAACAGCAGCTAGGTGTAGGCACACCGAGGACATCTTTACCTTCTTCCCTATTCGGAGTCAGGTTTAATAAAGAACTTGCAGTGGTGAGAAAGTAAATGGATTATATTTCTCTGATCTTGCCTAGGCAATGAAATGGCATCACTTAACTTGGTGTGATTTTCATTTTGCTGATTTTCTAGATGCTAATAACACTTCATTGACTCTCTGACAGGAAGAGAGTTGATTATATTTTGCTCAATCTCCAAGTGGTTAGTGCTATACTATTCAGGTTGGAATGTAGGAGCTTGAGATCTCAAGATTGATGGATGGTATCTCAACCACTGGCATGAAGTCAAAAGCAGTCATGGTGGTGGTGGGTAGCATTTGGAATTTGTACTTTCTTGGTGTCACTCTATCTGCCGCCTGTCCTCCCTCTCTGCCCACTAGCCCCCCTACCTTGGTTGGAGGAGGGACACAGCCTGCCTCCCTCCTCTTCCTTCGACGCCGCAAATGACGGCGCTCAGCCCTGCCCAGCGCATCCCAGAATGCACTGGGCTGGGTGCCGCCATTTTGCGGCATCGAAGGAAGAGGAGGGAGGCAGGCTGCGTCCCTCCTCCAACCAAGGTAGGGGGGCGGGCGGGCAGAGAGGGAGGGCGGGGGGCAGATGGAGTGACACCATCACACAGGGACCCTTGCCAATGCTGGGGGTTGGGTTGGGGAACCGGCAGTCCAGTGGACCTCCAGCCCCCCTGTCGCTGGGGGGGGGGGGGCTTGGTCGGCGCCCACTGGACCACCAGGGACCATTTGCTGGGGGGTTGGGGGGCTGGAGTCCCACCGGATCTCCAGCCCTCCCTGAACCTGGGAGGAGGGGATCGTCGCTGTCGCTGGGGGGGGGGGGGGGGGGGGGTTTGCTTTCTTGGGGGGAATGGGAGCCTGTCAGCATGCAAGTGCATGCTGGACAGGGCTTGCCATTCCTCCCCAATGATCTGCAAACCCTAACGCCAGCTCGGAGCTGGCGTAGGGTTTGTCGCGGCCAGCAACCCAATCTTTGGCACGCTGGTCGCTGATCATTAGGGATGAATGCGTTAAGCGCTGATTAGCATGTAATTGCAAGCTACTTGCGCTAAGAGCCCTGTTTAGCATGCATTTGCATGCTACTTGCGCTAAGAGCCCTCACGCGCGTTGTTTCACGCGATCAAGGGCTCTGATCATGGGGCGGTAGCAAACGCCGGCGCTAACAGCCTCTAGCGCTGGCATCTGCTTTTCATCATCTGCCTGTGAATGTAGAGCTGATATTTTATTTGGGAAACTGCATCCTTGACTTTATTGCGAAAAATATAACTCCCAGACAGGGCCTGTCATACAGATTCCCCCTAAGACACAAGCTCTTAATCAGTTAGTCGTGCACGGATGGTGAAGGCTGAGGTAGGTGCTGCAGTGTCATAGGTAGATCATAGAGGTAGTATATAGAATCTTGAAGATTCAAATGCAGATGAGAAATATGATCCTGCGGCAAGAACATTGCATGGTAATGATTTTCAAGTTGCTGCAGAGCAGTGTGTCGGTAATGTGAAATCTGTAACTGATGAGCAATCATGTTAATTATTAGCATTGCACCCTGATATACTTTTTTGCCAATGGACACATGCAAAGTGATACATATTGGGAACAATAATCCAAAGGTCTGCCCTAGGAGTCAGCACTCAAGAAAAAGATCCAGGTGTAATTGTAGACAATACGCTGAAATCTTCTGTCCAGTGTGAAGAAGTGGCCAAAAAAGCAAACAGGATGCTAGGAATTATTAGGAAAAGAATGTAAAATAAGACCAAGAATATTATAATGACTCTGTTACGCTCCATGGTGCGACCCCAACCTGAGTATTGTGTTTAATTCTTGTCGTCCTATCTCAAAAAAGATATAGAGGCATATTTTCAAAGCACTTAGCCTTCCAAAGTTCCATAGGTTTCTATGGAACTTTGGAAGGCTAAGTGCTTTGAAAATATGCCTCATAGTGGACTTAGAAAAGGTTCAAAGAGCGACCAAAATGATAAAGGGGATGGAACTCCTCTCATACGAGGAAAGGCTAAAGAGGTTAGGGCTCTTCATTTTGGAAGAGAGACAGTAGGAGGGATATGTCTGAGGTCTACAAAATCCCGAGTGGTGTAGAACAGGTAAAAGTGAATCGATTTTTCATTCTTTGAAAAAGTACAAAGACCAGAGGACACGCAATGAAATTACACAGAAATATTTTGAAACAAATAGCAGGAAATATTTTTTTACTCAAAGAATAGTTAAGCCATGGAACTCGTTGCCAGAGGATGTGGTAACAGTGGTTAGCATATCTGGTTTGGACAAGATCCTGGAAGAAATGTCCATAGTCTGTTATTGAGATGGACATGAGGGAAGCCACTACTTGCCCTAGGATTGGCAGCATGGAATGTTGCTACTAACTGGGTTTCTGCCAAGTACATGTGACCTGGATTGGCCACTGCTGGAAGCATGATACTGGCCCATTGGTCTGACCCAGTACAGCTAATTTTATGTTCTTATATGTCCAAGGTCCCTTCCTGGAGGTCCATACACCTGAGTTTTTGAAATCTTGCTACGTCTTAATGCTGCCTCAGAAATCACCAATTGGTAAAAAAGTTGACACTGGTCATGTCCCAGTGTTGGGAGCACCTTGTATTTAAGCGCCAGATGTCTTGAGGTTGCTGGAATGAACTGAGGAGTTTTCCAGAGGGATATTTGAAGATTTTAAAGTATTTGGTGCACTGGAACTTCTAGATCTTCCTTGGGAGCTCCACAAGATTGGAAGATGAACTGAAAATCCTTTCTATTTCCTGGGGGTTGTGTGGATCCCTGGGAAAGAACTTTCAAGGTTTTTTTGTGTAAAAAAAACAAAAAACTTAGGGTATGAACATTCTTCCACTGGATCTTCTCTTGGTTATTTCTCTTGTGGAGATGGTATCCAGTCCGTGCTAGAAAATAGCTTTATCTAGTGGCAGAAGATTCCCCTGATATGAATGTGAGGTGCTATGTATGAACAGGTGTCATCCTGAGGATAAGAAGAATGACCAGATTCTGGGGACCAGGACGGTGGCGCAGGAGATGGGGAATGTGATAAAATCCTGAGGTGCCTTGGACTGTGGTTTTACCACGACAGCAATGTCCTGAACAAAATGCTTCAGAAGTTCAATTAGAGCGCTGCGGGAATTGTCCTGAGGCACCGTAGGAGGCGCTGGAATTGGAGTACGTATTTCTACCTTCTGAGTAACTGTGCATGCTTGTGGATATTCTATTGACTCGTTGCCTTTGTGGCTGCCAGTGTGAGTGTTGACAGGGCATGCCTTCCCAATGTCTGCCACAAACTGGGAAGCTTTAAAAGAGAGATGTTTTTTCTTCTCTTTGCGCTTCCCTGAACCAGCCTTGTGAAGTGGGCTTCTGCTGCTCAGACTTGTTGGGCTGCATTTGGGCAGGAACTGATGTTTCAATCGTGTTTTGGGGTGGGATGGGGTGTGTGTGGAGTGAGAATCCCAATACTATGGGCCTCCAGCCGTTGCCTGGCTTAGAACTGGTCTCCGGTGTTGCAGGGATAGCAGTAGATTTGTTTCTTCCCCCTGTTTAAATATTGTTGCTTTCAGTGGGGATCGGATGAAAGCGATAGGAGCCTTCAGAGGCATCGTATCCATGATAATTATTAAATAGTAAAAGCAGTTTGAGTTCCACAGGCATAGTGAAAAGTCCTGTTGCTTTTTTTTTTTCTTTTATCACTGAAAGAGAAGTGGAGGAGGGCTATGAGCACGTCCTGTGATTGCGGGAGGTGACTCAAGACAGAGAGGGAACCTCCCCGCACTGGCTCAGAAGACTGAAAAGCCTTCTCTGGGCTTAAGAGCTCTAGCACACAGGATCCATCAGTGATGTCACCCATGGAATGTGCCTGCATTCCCCTGCTTGTCTGCAGAGAAAATCAGATACGTTATTTCCCTAGACAAATAGGTTTACCATCTACATTTATTTGAGACAACAGAGGGTGATGTGATGTGTCCATGATTGTGAGAAGCATCGTTGAGAGAAGCAGGATTTGAATCCCGACTTCCCTGCTTCTTAAATGGCTTGTTCTATTACTCCTTCATAAGTACTGCCACACTGGGACAGACCAAAGGTCCATCAAGCCCAGTATCCTGTTTCAAACAGTGGCCAATCCAGGTCACAAATATCTGGCAAGATCCCAGAAAAGCTCAATACATTTTATGCTGCTTATCCCAGAAATAAGCAGTGGATTTTCCCAAGTCAATTTAATAATGGTCTATGGACTTTTCCTTTAGGAAGCCGCTCAGACCCTTTTAAAAAACCCTGCTAACCTAACCACCTTTACCACATTCTCTGGCAACGAATTCCAGAGTTTAATTACACGTTGAGTGAAGAAATATTTTCTCCTATTCATTTTAAATGTATTAATTTGTAGCGTCATTGCATGTCCCCTAGTCCTAGTATTTTTGGAAAGAGTAAACAAACGATTCACTTCTACCCATTCCACTCCACTCATTATTTTATAGACCTCTATCATATCTTCCCTCAGCTGTCTCTTCTCCAAGCTGAAGAGCCCTAGCTGCTTCAGCCTTTCCTTATAGGGAAGTCATCCCCCCTTTATCATTATCATCGCCCTTCTCTGTACCTTTTCACGCCACTTAAAGTGTCAAAGAACTCTTTTTGAAGGATATTATATATATATATATATATATATATATATATGTATAAAGAAAGCTGTTACAAAAAAAATAGTTTTATTTGCTCTGTATTAGAATCTTTTTCATTTTGTATAGACATCAGCATGTCTGCAAATCCTGCTCCCAGCATGGATCAGAGAGCAGCTAGCAGCAGAGTGTCATTCTCTGAGAGAATCTTATTTCTTTTTTAAATGTTTGACATAACGTTCCTCTCAAACAGTTGAATAACGCAGTTCAACCCCCAAGAAAACAGTCTGCCCTAACAGAATCGGTCCTTAACCGAGTGGTCTGCTTTAGCTGAAACACTGGTTAGCTCTGCTGTTTCAATTTGCTTAGTTTGCGCATTCTGCAGCACATCATCTAAGCCTAGCGTTCATGACCTAGATTTGCAACTATCACGATGAATGTACTGAGTAAAGTATGAAAAACATTTAACAGATTTCACTACACTTTGCACACACAGAACAGCAGGTTAGTATTAGCAGTGGTATAGGGAATCTTTAAAAGCCTATTTCAAAAGTTTCACACTTTGCCTCAAGGAGCTTTCAAGTTCCTATAACAGTCTGAGAAAAAGATGGCACCTGACTTAGAGTAAGAACACTTTTTATACATGGAGAAGCTGGGAAAGTGGGGGCAGGGTCCCCAGACTATTAACAGAGCTCATAAATTTTGTCTTCTAAAGCTCTCCAACTTTCTAACACTGGTTGTTGTTGTTTTTTTTTTCCATTATGAAAAATTTAAGCAAGCACAAGAAAAAGCAGTTTCTTCTTTCATGTGTTTGATGGCTCCTCTGCAAGCATGTTTTAAGTTGAAGAAAATCTGTGGACCTGCCTCAAAGTCCCTAAAATATTACTTTGCTATATTCATTTTCTTCCCATCTCCCCTGAAAACAAAAACACTGCTATTACATTCTGTCAAGGGGGTACTATAGTAAGCAAGGAGATTGTTTCTGGGGGCCAGGAATCATGAATTTGATTAAGAGGCATTCCTGAGAAAGAGACATACCCTGAAAAGCCAGCAGCTGTCTCTCCAAGCTGTTAGTGCTTGGAAATCAGTTTTACAGGGTACAAAACCTTCCTCGTCTCTTGTGGCGTGGATCCATGTTATATGAATGGCAGCTTTCTAGTTCTGACTAACTCATGGCATAATTTGATGCTTTTCAGTCATTGGCTTCTTCACCGGGGTAACAGCGACAGCAGCCCATCTGGGTGAATACTATTTCTGACTGACTCTGTTGTGGATTGTTTCCCGAGGATGACAGCAGGACACTAGTTGAGCTCTTCCAATCAAAGATGATATCTTCAACGTGAGTTAAATAGAGCAGAGAGAGCAACACACCCAGGAACTGCAGCATAAACCAAAGTTATATGGTGCTCCAAGAAATTGCAGGATAAAATACAGCAACAAACACTGAAGGGCACAAAAAAGTCCACAAGAACAACAAAAAGAAGAGGGGAAAAAGCCAGCCACAATGTACAAAGTTTATTCTTGAAACTGAAAATGCCGACACAATAATCCAACACAGGCCATGCTTTGACAAATAAAGTTTTTGTCAGGGGTTTCTTTCAAATCAGCAAATTACATATTGTCACACTCAAAATATCAGATTTGTCACAAAATGCCTAACCACCAGCTTGGGGCTACCCCGTGGCCACTAAAGGAGGGTCTATCCCCAGCACAGCTCAGGTCCGCCTGCAACTTCCACTTGGGCTCTACACTAGCACCCTCCTCCCACCGACTGGGTCATAACCGCCTCTGGGTGAGTCTCCCGCTCTCAAATTATCCCCTGTGATTCCTACGTTACTGGGGTCACACTCCCAGTGGTCCCACAGCTCCTAGAAAGCACCCACAGACCAAACGCACAAACCACCAGGATTCTTAGTCAGTCCAGACAAGCAGAGGCAATAAACTAAAAATGTTCGCCATGAAAAATTAGAACAATGAACAGAAAAGGTGCAATCAGCAAACAATAACAGGTAACTGAAATATGGATCAATTATAGCACTATCTAAACATTTGTTTGCTATCTAAATATTACCTGGGGAGTTCAGAACATATAGCTGCTCATAAGACATAAGCATCGCCACAGTGGGACAGACCAAAGGTCCATCTAGCCCAGCACCCTGTCTCCGACAGTGGCCCATCCAGGTCACAATCACCTGACAAGATCCACGGAGCAAAGCATTTTGTACTGCTTGTCCTAGGAATAGTGGATTTTCCCTACATCCATTTAATAACATTCTATGGCCTTTTCCTTCAGGAAGCCATCCAAACCTTTCTTAAACTCTGTTAAGCTAACTGCCTTAACCACATTCTCCGCAAACGAATTCCAGAGACAAATTACGCGCTGAGTAAAGAAAACTTTTCTCTTATTTGTTTTAAACTTACTGCACTCCAGCTTCATTGCATGCCCCCTTACCCTAGTATTTTTGGAAAGCGTAAACAGACACTCCACATCTATCTTTTCCACTCCACTCATAGGTTATCAAATATAACTGTTCACAGGGCCTCAGCAAAGCGATCTTTGTCTCTCTTCTCCCTGGCTAAGACTGGAGAAAAAGCCAGTACATCCTAGCTGAATTTGAACTCCTAGGTCAATCAGAGCCCAGAAAAACATTTTTTTAAAGTAGCTGGCCACATCACTGCAGGTTAATTTCTTCTCTGTGTTAAACTAAAGGAACAGTCATTTCTCTGTAACAGCTTTAAGTATAAACATCCATCACCTTCTGACCAAACTACAGAAATACACTTCATGAAATATTCTTATAATTCATATGCTGGAAAATTCATCATTTTGTCACAAGATTGTTTTAGAGACTCACAGTGGTGCAGTGTTCCGCGTTCACAAAATGCTGTGCGTCTCTAAAACAATCTGATATTTTGAATGTGACAATATGCAATTTGCTGATGTGAAAGAAACCCCTGACGAAGATTGTGTTTGTCGAAACACGGCCAGTGTTGGGTTATTGTGTCAGAATTTTCTGTTTCAAGAATACAGTCACAAAAGAGAGGGAATACAGCATACAAAAGCAAACAAACAAACAAACACTGGGCCTTCAGGATTGAGAAAAATGTAGTTCTTTATTTATAATGGTTTCCCTGGACATTGTGGCTGGCTTTTTCCACTTCTTTTGGATAAAATACAGCACCAGTGAAGCAGTATAATCACATACAGGCCAAGTTTTAAGATTTATTAATTTATATTTAGAGGCACTCACAACAGCTTTTGATCTGGGCTGCTTTAAGCAGGGGTGGTCCCAGGGGGATAAATGGCTGTATGTAGACACTTATTTTCCTAAGTCAGTAGGGGCTGAAAAATAGGGCCATATGGAAAGGGAAAAGAAGGGAGTGGGAAATAGAGCAGGCTGACCAGGAACAAACAAGGAGACTTCAGATGCTGGTAAAACGTTTATTGGTGAAACAGCGCCGTGTTTCAGCAGTGAGCCTGCTTCAGGAGTCTTTATAAAACATATGTAAAACAATCAGATGGTCAATAAATGTTAGTACAAACAGATCTTGAAAAATGGTCTTGAGAGACCTTTGGAGGAAAATTTGAAGATTCGGCATAAAATTGAGCTGTCTCTGATTGACCATCTGATTGTTTTACGTATGTTTTATAAAAGACTCCTGAAGCAGCCTCACTGCCGCAACACGGCGCTGTGTCGAGTCTTCACCAATAAACATTTTACCAGCATCTGATGTCTCGTTTGTTCCTGGTCAGCCTGGTCTATTTCCCATTCCCTTTTTTTCCCTGTTACTATATTGTGGGATCGCGGTGTTCCTCCATCTTGGCGGACCTTCCCTGAGCCATATGGAAAGAACACACTTAATCAATGGTAGAACTGGGCCTATCTTTATGAGAAGTGAACGGAAACCAACACTGACGGGGGTACAGCACTGCAGAAGAAAGTAAATAAGGCAGACAAGTCATATTCTGCTGTCCAATTCTCTGTTTGTAGTCTGAATCAGGGATGGCCCAACCTTTAGGCAAGACTAGGCTATCAACTAGCTTTGAAGGGGGGCAGCAAAAAGCCGCTGCATTCATAGGAAATTCCAACAGCCACACAAACAAAAGAACCACCATCATCTACTTTTACCCGCAAAACAAAAGCTTTGCATTTAAAAGCACAGGGCTAGATTCTATATATGGTGACTAAAATCTAGGCATATCCAATTTACACACCTAGCGGTATTCTATAAGCCGCGTCTATATTCTGACGCAGTTTACAGAATAGTGCATAGGCCAGGTGGACCCGCCTAGATTTAAACGCAGCCATTTACACCAGTGAAAAGCTGGTGTAAATGCCTGCGCCTAAATCTAGGCACGCTCCCCTGAATTATATAACTAAAGCGCGTAGATTTGATGTGATTGTCCTGACACACCCACACTCTTTCCACCGCCATGCTCTCTTTTTGGCTACGTGCACCTCTTTTTAGAATACACCCAATAAGATGTGCGCGTAAATTCCAACTATTGCCAATTAGTGTTGATACTTGGTCGTTATCAGCTAATTATCAACACCAATAGGCTCGTTAATGGAGTTGTGTAAACTGGCTGTGCGCACAATTTAACGCATGCTACTCAGCATGTCATATATAGAATCCAGGGGATAATGTCGAATTTATGTGTTTTTATAGAGACTGCTGAATGGGGGTCAAGACTGTAGGTGGGTGCGGCAGCCGAAAATGAATTGGGGGTGGGGCGTAAGGCTGAAGGTTTACCTAGGCCCCATTATTCTTGTATGGTCCCCTGCTCTGAAGATTTCTCCTGCCCAGATTCCCTAAGTAAAGAATGCAGGTGTACAGCTATTACCTGTGGAAGAAGGATGCCAAGCAACATGGCCGCCATAATGGTGTAGTTATCCAAAAACCAAATGATAATTGCATTAATGCACCCTCGGGTATGGATGATGTTTACTAATTCCAGACGCTGTAAAGGAACACAAGGTAACAACATTAGACTAAATGGCATGTGGGGATCTCACCTATTTATTAAGAAAAAATGGTAATTTCAGTCTCAGGTTAAAAACAGGTGCTGTTATGATGTGGGAGGCGAAAGAAATTAATAGATCCATAAAAAAGAAAAACACATTCCTTAAAACCTGGGGTGCTTATACAGATACTTTATCTCATAGGGAGAAGAGTTTGGTGCTTAATGTGTTGTAGAGGCGAGGAGAGAGTACTTGATATAGCATTAGTGTGAGGTGGGGGAGGGGGGCGAGGGGGGGAGGTTAAACAATAATGAAACACAAGAAGAGTCTTACTGATTATATTGAGTTTATTGTTGAACGGCTAACAGACAAATGACATACCTGTAAGCTGCATGGATACGGTGTAGTTGTTACTTTAACACGGTTGGGAGAAAAATGTTACCCTGAGAGCCTTGAACATAATAAAGAGAAGGGGTGGGGAGGGATAAAATAAAAACTTGATGACTGTAGGTTACAAGCTGTAATTAAGGATTATGTACTTATGGTTGACTTATTGTAAACTGAAGGAGAATGTAATCTCTGTAAGGTACCGTCATCAATAAAAACTGTTGAAAACTAAAATGTTTTCAAAGAACGTGGATGGCTGACTTGTCGGTCGGCAGTTCGGGATGGACGGGGCAGGTGCAGGGCGGGCGCGGTTTTCGTCGGGTGTGAGGCGGCAACGGCCTGAGAAGGAGCAGCAGGCTGTTGTCGCTTTGTACTCGGTGGGAATTGTGTTTGTCCTGTGTTTGCTTTGTCCATCTTGAACTGTCGATTGGTGAGTGAAGTTATTTATGTTTTTCATACTCGATGGAAACTGTGTTTATCCTGTATTTGCTTTGTCCATCTTGAACTGTCGATTGGTGAGTGCAGTTATTTATGTTTTTCATACTCGATGGAAACTGTGTTTATCCTGTATTTTATGTTTTTCATACTCAATGAAAATTGTGTTTATCCTGTGTTTGCTTTGTCCATCTTGAACTGCAGATTGAAGAGTGCAGTTATGTTTTTTGAAAAGAACATTTAAATCAAGTGAGACATTTGGTATTGACTCCTGACGCAAGCCTTGCGGCCGAAACACGGCTCATGTTGAAGTCATTGATACCTACAATGAGTCAATGATTACTATAATAAACTGTTGCACTGCAAAAAACAACAACAACAAAAACAAAAACAGGTGCTGTTTCGTACTAAGGGGAGTCCTCTACTTCTGATCAATGTTTCTCAGTCCTCTGCTGGAGGCTTGTCTAGACAGTCTGGTTTTCTGGATTATCACAATGAACGTTCATGAGAACGATTTGCACACCATGGGTCTCCAATGTGCGTAGATCCATCTCATGTATATTCACTGTGGTAATCCTGACAACAAAACTGGCTAGGTTGAGTCCTGTAACTCTCTCCTACAAGGCCTGAAAACATCTTAAATCAGGTAACTCCAAGTATTCAAAATTCAGCAGTAAAAATCATATCCAGTGCCCACTGCTATGATCTTGTTACCCCACTGCTACAAGAATATTGGTTACCAATTTCTTACAGGATCCCCCTAAATTCAAATTTTAACTCATCTAATCTACGATTCGGGTTTACCACATTTCTTGCCTGCCTACTTTTCCTGTTCTCACCATCTCATTCACAATGATCTATGTAACAAAATCTTCTCATGATCTCCCCGCCTATTCTAAACTGAGACTGGATATGAACAGACATTCTGCCATTGCTCCATGGTTATAGAACAACATGTCCATCAATTAATGTATAAGGAATTTTTATAAAGCTCTTCAAACCTACTTCAATTGTGTGTTTCAATCTGACACCTGCTAGTGCTATTGAGATTCACTGATTAATACATTATGGGGCCTAATCGGTCCCGAATGCGTTGACCTTAAAGAGTATCCTTCATATTCCTTATCCCTCTCACTGCTCTTCTCTCCATGAGGTGACCTCTGCTCCTTTGCATTTCCCTTTGCATGTATTAGGTTATTGTGTTCTTCTATCCTTGAATATCCTATCCCACATTGCAGAAATCTTGAAAAGTCAACTGGATTGTGGCACTCAAGGACCTTGGTTGTCCACCCTCACCACTCAATAGGTGGTGGTAAGTGCTCCTCTCCGCATGGCCACTCAGTAAGGGTTATCTTACAGCATGACCTTTTTTTTTTCGGGGGGGGGGGGGGGGGTGTCATTTTACCTGCTGCAGTAGAAAGGAACCTGGTGTGGGAAAAACAGCCCCCTCTGATACAGCATGCCTGTCATGTCCCCTACCTCAACGCAAGCGGCATCCTCGGGCTGCGCGGGGTCCTGTCGACATGCACACTTGACTGGCACAGCCCTGAGCCATGTGTGTGTAGTTCTTCTCTGGCTGCAGGCTCCTTGATTACTTTGCTTCCACCCACCTGTGTCTGCTCTCTCTCTCTCTGCCTGGCTTCCCTTGCTTCTCTCCTATTGGTCTTCCAGTTCCTCCTTTCCCTGTTCTTGTCCTATGGCTGTGCTCCTTCTCCCTGCTGGTCCCTGCTGATGTCAGACGCTAGCACTTCAGCTGAGCTCTTCCTGGACTCCAAGCTTCGGCTTCTACTTTGCTAGGTGTTACTTGCTCAGTAGTGTGCTTCTTCTCTACTTTGTCCCTCGTTGCTGACTTTGCCTGTACCTGGATTACTCTCTTGCCTGCTGTCTGCCTACTGACTTTGCCTGTACCTGGATTACTCTCTTGACCTGCTGCCTGCCTACTGACTTTGCCCGTACCTGGATTACTCTTTTGACCTGTTGCCTGCCTATTGACTTCACCTTTGCCTGGATTACTCTCTTGCCTGTTGTTTGCCTATTGACATTGCCTATACCTGGATTACTCCCCTGCCTGCTGCCTGCCTGTTAACATTGCCTGCTGCCTGCCCATTGACTTTGCCTGTACCTGGATCACTCTCTTTCCTGCTGCCTGTCTGGCCATCACATTCACCACCCCACTTCCTGCTCCATCTTGTAAGCCCTGCAGGCCGCCCGCACCTAGGGGCTCAACCCCTGGGGAATGGCGGTCAGCTTAGGTGAAACCTGGGGTTGTCCGCCTGCCAAGCAGAACCTGGTCCGAGTACCAGGCTCAGCAGCACTCTACTTGGTACAAGAACTCACAAGTCTGACAATGGCTTAGTAAAAGGACCCCTTAATATACTGCTTAGACAGAGGGGTCACTCAAAGCGGTTTACAAACTAAGTCAAGGAAATGAAAGGAACGCGATCAAATGCAGGAAATAGAAGCTAAAAAACAGAAAGGAGATAAAATAAATAAACAAGTAAAAATTAAAGAAATAAGCATGTACAAAATAAACAAAAGAATAAGAATTAAAATAAAGACAGCATTAAGGTCTCCTTTCCACTTAGCAACAAGCAGAATAAGAGGAGGACCATCATTTTAGGAACAAAATATCAGCTCAAGCTTAATACACCCAGAGTTTACAATTTTACATGAAAGTTTCAGATTACCTCTTTCTTGAGAGTTTTGTATCCACACATACTGTTTGGCACAACACCCTGCAATCAAAGAAAAAAAAAAAAAAGAAACAAAGAAAAAAGTAAAGGCCTTAAAAGAGCAACTGAATGAAACATGTAATTCCTTTTCACATTTCTAGTTTCAGTCATTTAGAATTGTTCTGCCCAATATTCAGAGCAATTTAGCAGCTCTGGTCCATTTAAATTGTTCTGTGTTGCCTAACCCCTGATATTCAGTGACACTAAACCGTACAGTGCCGCTGGATATTGCCTCTGATCGTCCATAAAAAAAGTGGGCAGGTCAGAGGTGGTTTAGGGTGCAGCGTAGGAGGTTATGCGGGTGCTGGCAATATTCAGTCCTGGTACCTGCATAGCTAAGTGGGTGAATTTAGGACAGCTCAAAAGCTGTCCTAATTTCACCCGCTTAGCTATAAGGGTCCCAGCACTGGATATTAACCGGGGCCCGCATAACTATAATTTAACTGGAAAGTACCCCCAATCCCTCTCCCAACCCCCAAATATCCCCACCAGCCTGCCAGATTCAAAGCCCTCCAAAAGACCAACCCCCCCCCCCCCCCCAGAATGAGCCCTCCCCACCCCAACTAGAACCACCAAGGATGCATGTAGACCCAGGGGGCTTACCTAAACCTTGGGGGGGGGGGGGGGGGGGGGGGAGGAGGGTTGGGGGGATTCATGCCAGGGGATTTGAATGGCTTTGAGTCCGATGGGCTAGGGAGGGGGGTATGAATGAGAGGGGCACTTTCCAGTTAAAATACAGTTATGTGGGTCCCAGCCGATATTTAGCCAGGGCCCACACAACTGTCTTATGCGAGATCCAGGTGAATATCAGCTGGGACCCACATAACTGTATTTTAACTGGAAAGTACCCCCCTCATTCAGCCAGGGCCTGAATAAACTCCGGCAGCTACCCCCATCATTTAGCCCCCAATATTCAGTGCCAGTGCCCGGATGTGGCCAGGAATACCGGGGGCTAATCTAGTTGGCAACGATGACTGAATATCGATTGTACAAGGCACAATTACTGTCATAACATTAACTATCCAACATAATAATTAATACAATTACATCAGCACGAAAAGAACAATCTTTTTCTACTAAATGGCACAGATCCGCCTTGGAATATGATTTTAGAAAGCCACTTTTAAGTGGGATTTTGGTGAGTTGAGAAGCTGATATGTGGTTGTTCCCAAGATTGAGATTACTTATACTGTACAATTGCTATTATGATTTATTTATCTTGAATGATTGCTTGTGTTATTCCCTTGGGGCAATTGTGTTTTGACTATTAGTGCTCTATCCTATCTGTAAATGGCGTTCCTTTCTATCCTTTGTTTGTAGCCTGTACACCGCCTTTGACCAGCTTGACAGATAAGGCAGTACAGAAAGTGCAAAAAAGTATAAAAAGCGTTAAAAAAAAAAAAAAAAGATTCTTTTGAAGAGGCAGGTACAATTTCAGCCTAAACATGAACTCTTGAAGGAAAGCACTGTTCTATGTGATGTAACCTTATGTGACTCAGGGGGTCTTTTACTAAGGTGAACTAGCATTTTCAGCTCACTAAAAAATCAGCTGGAACTAAACACTGAGTCGCCCATGGACGTCTCAGCGTTTAGTGCCAGCTGATTTTTAGCAAGAACTAAAAAAGGCTAGCACACTTTAGAAAAAGTCCACCTCAGTGCGGCAGAAAGACCATTAGGATGGGTGACATCAAGAGTTGGGAGAAGGCCTTTGGTTATATGTTGAGGGTATTTGTCTCTAGCTAACGTCCCGATCTAGGGTCGGGGAAACCCGTATTTTTTAAACAAGATGGACGTCCATCTTTCATTTCGAAAATACCGTCAGGGACGTCCAAATCCTTAAATTTGGTCATCCCTAGACTTGGTCGTTTCTGATTTTCGGCAATAATCGAAACCAAGGACGTCAATCTCAGAAACGACCAAATGCAAGCTGTTTGGTCGTGAGAGGAGCCAGCATTTCTAGTGCACTGGTCCCCCTGACATGCCAGGACACCAACCGGGCACCCTAGGGGGCACTGAAGTGGACTTCATAAATTTCTCCCAGGTACATAGCTCCCTTACCTTGTGTGCTGAGCCCCTAAAACCCACTACCCACAACTGTACACCACTACCATAGCCCTTACGGGTGAAGGGGGGCACCTAGATGTGGGTACAGTGGGTTTGTGGTGGGTTTTGGAGGGCTCGCTGTTTCCTCCACAAACATAACAGGTGGGGGGGGGGGGGGGGGGGGAGGGATGGGCCTGGATCCACCTGCCTGAAGTGCACTGCACCCACTAAAACTGCTCCAGGGACCTGCATACTGCTGTGATGGACCTGAGTATGACATCTGAGGCTGGCACAAAATATTTTTAAAGATATTTTTTGAGGGTGGGAGGGGGTTAGTGACCACTGGGGGAGTAAAGGGAAGTCATCCCTGATTCTCTCTGGTGGTCATCTGGTCATTTCAGGCACCTTTTTGTGCCTTGGTCGTAAGAAAAACACGACCAGGTAAAGTCGTCCAAGTGTTAGTCAGGGACGTTTCTTTCGATTATGGGTCGATGACGTCCAAGTGTTAGGCATGCCCATGTCCCGCCTTCGCTACACCTCCTTGAACTTTGGTCGTCCCTGCGACGGAAAGCAGTTGGGGACGTCCAAAATCGGCTTTTGATTATACCGATTTGGACGACACTGTTAGAAGGACGCCCATCTTCTGATTTATGTCGAAAGATGGGCCCGATGGTGGTCCTGTCATAAAATAAAGGCCTACTTGGCAGATTTGCTTCTCATCACCAATTTACAGCTATAGATTATCAAGCTACAGCGGACTACTGCCTCCTACATGTTAGACCTATAGGGGTTCAACCCGCCATTCACTGCCTAGCTTCTACCTTTTTGGTGGTGGGAAAAATTGCATTGGCAGCAGCTTGGAGGAGCCCCCTTCCACCTCCGGTGGTGAAGGTCCTTCACAAGATGTCTAAACTAACAGCCATACGAACTAGTCAAATTGCGCAATTCCACAAACAATGGGGCAGATATACTGCTTGGAGATCCCTCTCAGGGGTGGCCCTTGATGCTCCACGGCTGATAGCACAACCTATATAGATGGAACCACAGACTTCTTTAGGGACCCAAAAGGACCACTATCTGGATTATCTATTGTGTTGAAATGGAAGGGGGTAGGGGTAGGGTGAGGGATGGGGTAGCAATATTATTTAACCTGTTTTATAGCTGTTAAAGAATTGAATGCATGTTCTATTAAAAATCCTTCAATTAAAAAAAATAAATAAAGATGGGTGAGATCTACACACCTTGTTAATCAAACAGCATGTGTGCGGTACACCGCAGGCGAGCGGACCTGGAGCTGAGCACACATGGTATTGGTTTTTCTCCCAGTCCGTAAAATCTTCTCCACCACAGCACTTAAACTAAAAGAGAGAAAGAGAGACGTGCTACATTTTGTAAAATATAGCTTCAGGTTTGTAGATACTGTCTGTTTGCAAGCTGCATTCTGAATTTAGGGGACTTTTTACTAAAATGTGCTAAAATCTAGGCTGACCGGGAGGAAAAGGATAGAACAGCTGTCTTACTTGGCGATTCAATCATCAGGAATGTAGATAGCTGGATGGCTGGTGGACGGGAGGATTGCCTGGTGACTTGCCTACCTGGTGCGAAGGTGACAGACCTCACGCGGGACAGGATTTTAGATAGTGCTGGGAAGGAGCCGGCTGTCTTGGTACATGTGGGTACCAATGACACAGGAAAATGTGGGAGAGAGGTTCTGGAAGCCAAATTTAGGCTCTTAGGTAGACAGCTCAAATCCAGATCCTCTAGGGTAGCATTTTCTGAAATGCTATCCATTCCACGTGCAGGGCCCAAGAGACAGGCAGAGGTCTGGAGTCTCAATGCGTGGATGAGACGATGGTGCAGGGAGGAGGGTTTTAGATTTGTTAGGAACTGGACAACATTCTGGGGAAGGGGGAGCCTATTCCGAAAGATGGGCTCCATCTTAACCAGGGTGGGACCAGGCTGCTGGCGTCAGCATTCAAAAAAAGAGATAGAGCAGCTTTTAAACTAGATATGGGGGAAAGGCCGACAGTCACACAACAGCGCATGGTTTGGGATAAGGTATCTTGCAATGATACCTCACAAACAGGGAAGATAGGGTTTCTGGACAGTGAGGTTACACAAGGAACTGTGGTAGGCCAGGTGCCCTTAAATACAACTAAGATCAGACAAAAGATGGCAAATCAATAGTGTCAATCACTAAGCATCATGCAAATAGGAACAACAAACATACTCTGAAATGTCTATATGTAAATGCTAGGAGTCTGAGAAATAAGATGGGAGAGTTGGAATATATTGCACTAAATGAAAAATTGGACATAATAGGCCTGAGACCTGGTGGAAGGAGGCTAACCAATGGGACACTGTCATACCGGGGTACAAAGTATATCGTAGTGATAGGCTGGACTGGACTGGTGGAGGGGTAGCATTGTATATTAATGACAGCCTTGACTCAGATAGATTACAAATTCAGCAGGACACAAATCACACCTTTGAATCATTGTGGGTTGAAATTCCATGTATAACTACTACTACTACTTAACATTTCTAGAGCGCTACAAGGGTTACGCAGCGCTGTACAGATTAAGAAAAGGACAGTCCCTGCTCCAAGGAGCTTACAATCTAATGGGCGAAATGTCAAGTAGGGGCAGACCAGATTTCCTGAATAGAGGTATGGTGGTTAGGTGCCGAAGACGACATTGAAGAGGTGGGCTTTTAGCAAGGCTTTGAGAATGGGCAGGGAGGGGGAATGGCGTATGGGCTCAGGGAGTTTGTTCCAGGCATGGGGTGAGGCGAGGCAGAAAGGGCGGAGCCTGGAGTTGGCAGTGGTGGAGAAGGACAGTGATAGCAGTGTACTACCGTCTGCCTCGCCAGGATGAGCAGGTAGACGCAGAAATGATAAAAAGAAATCAGAGCCGCAAACAAAATGGGCAATGCGATAATAATGGGTGACTTCAATTACCCAAATATAGACTGGGTAAACGTAACATCGGGACACGCTAGAGAGGTACAATTCCTTGATGAAATCAAGGACAGCTTTATAGAGCAGCTGGTGCAGGAGCAGACGAGAGAAGGAAAAATTCTAGACTTGGTCCTTAGTGGAGCGCATGATCTAGTGAGGGACGTTATGATACTGGGGCCGCTGGATAACAGTGATCATAATATGATCAGTTTTGATATCAACCTTGAAGTAACTATACATAGGAAGTCAAATATGTTAGCGTTTAACTTTAAAAAAGGAGACTATGATAGAATGAGAAGAACGGTAAAAAAAAAACTTAAGAGGGGCAACTGAGAGGGTAAAAACTGTACAACAGGCGTGGATGCTGTTCAAAAATACCATCCTAGAGGCCCAGGCCAAACATTCCGCGAATTACAAAAGAAAGACGGAAGTCCAAAAGACAGCCGGCGTGGTTGAAAAGTGAGGTGAAGGAAGCTATTAGGGCTAAAAGAAACGCCTTCAGAAAATGGAAGAAGGAACCGTCTGAAAAAAAGAAGAATCAACATAAGGAGTGTCAAAGCAAATGCAAGGCGCAGATAAAGAAGGCCAAGAGGGATTATGAAAAAAAGATAGCATTAGAGGCAAAAAAACATAGCAAAAAATTTTTTCAGTATATTAAAAGTAGGAAGCCGGCACGAGAATCGGTAGGGCCACTAGACGACCAAGGGGTATAAGGGGTGATGAAGGATGACAAAGATGTAGCAAAGAGATTGAATGAATTCTTTGCTTCTGTCTTTACCGAGGAAGATTTGGGTGCAATACTGGTGTCGGAAATGATATTTCAAGCGGACGAGTCGGAGAAATTTACTGAATTCACGGTAAACCTGGAGGACGTAATGGGGCAGTTCAGCAAACTGAAGAGTAGCAAATCTCCTGGACCAGATGGTATACATCCTAGAATACTGATAGAACTGAAAAATGAGCTTGCGGAGCTACTGTTAGTGATATGCAATTTATCCTTAAAAACGGGCGTGGTACCGGAAGATTGGAGGGTGGCCAATGTAACGCCGATTTTTTAAAAAGGTTCCAGGGGAGATCCGGGAAATTATAGACCGGTGAATCTGACGTCTGTGCCGGGGAAAATGGTAGAGGCTATTATTAAAAACAAAATTATAGAGCACATCCAAGGACATGGATTACTGAGACCAAGTCAGGATGGCTTTAATGTGGGGAAATCTTGCCTGACCAATTTACTTCAATTCTTTGAAGGAGTAAACAAACATGTGGACATAGGGGAGCCGGTTAATATTGTGTATCTGGATTTTCAAAAGGCGTTTGATAAGGTACCTCATTAAAGGCTACAGAGGAAATCGGAGGGTCATGGGATAGGAGGAAATTGTCCTATTGTGGATTAAAAACTGGTTGAAGGATAGGAAACAGACAGTGGGGTTAAATGGGCAGTATTCACAATGGAGAAGGGTAGTTAGTGGGGTTCCTCAGGGGTCTGTGCTAGGACCGCTGCTTTTTAATATATTTATAAATGATTTAGAGATGGGAGTAACCAACGAGGTAATTAAATTTGCTGATGACACAAAGTTATTCAAAGTCGTTAACTTGCGAGAGGATTGTGAAAAATTACAGAAGGACCTTACGAGACTGGGAGACTGGGCGGCTAAATGGCAAATGACATTTAATGTGAACAAGTGCAAGGTGATGATGCATGTGGGAAAAAAGAAACCGAATTATAGCTACGTCATGCAAGGTTCTATGTTAAGAGTTACAGACCAAGAAAGGAATCTGGGTGTCGTCGTTGATAATACACTGAAACCTTCTGCTCAGTGTGCTGCTGCGGCTAGGAAAGCGAATAGAATGTGGGGTATTATTAGGAAAGGTATGGAGAACAGGTGTGAGGATGTTATAATGCCGTTGTATCACTCCATGTTGCGACCGCACCTTGAGTATTGTGTTCAATTCTGGTCGCCGCATCTCAAGAAGGATATAGTAGAACTGGAAAAGGTGCAGTGAAGGGCGACAAAATGATAGCGGGGATGGGACGACTTCCCTATGAAGAAAGACTAAGGAGGCTAGGGCTTTTCAGCTTGGAGAAGAGACGGCTGAGGGGAGACATGATAGAGGTATATAAAATAATGAGTGGAGTGGAACAGGTGGATGTGAAGCGTCTGTTCACGCTTTCCAAAAATACAGGACTAGGGGGCATGCGATGAAACTACAGTGTAGTAAATTTAAAACAAATAGGAGAAAACTTTTCTTCACCCAACACGTAATTAAACTCTGGAATTCGTTGCCGGAGAACGTAGTAAAGGCAGTTAGCTTGGCAGAATTTAAAAAGGGGTTGGACGGTTTCCTAAAGGATAAGTCCATAGATCGCTACTAAATGGTCTTGGGAAAAATCCACAAGTACGGGAATAGCATGTATAAAATGTTTGTAAGTTTGGGTAGCTTGCCAGGTGCCCTTGACCTGTATTGGCCGCTGTCGGGGACAGGATGCTGGGCTTGATGGACCTTTGGTCTTTTCCCAGTTTGGCATTACTTATGTATACTGTGGGATTTTCCAAAAACCTCAGATTTAATGTGGCACTTTTGAGGGTATTTTTTGTTTGTCTGTTTTTTTTACAGGTCGTGCACTAACATTCTCAGAAGTGCTTGGAGGAGCACCTAGGAGGGACTAAATGCTCCCGCGTAAAGTGCGTTATCCAGTTAAGGCCAGATTCTATATATGGCACCAAAACCCCCACACTTAGCGGTATTCTACAAACCTCGGCTAAACATAAGCATTACCATACTGGGACAGACTGAGGCCCTTCAAGCCCAGCATCCTGTTTCCAACAGTGGCCAATCCAGGTTACAAGTATCTGGCAAGATCCCAAAACAGTACAATGCATTTGATGCTGCTTATCATAGAAATAAGCAGTGAATTTTCCCCAAGTCCATCTTAATAATGGTGTATGGACCTTTCTTTTAGGAAGCTATCCACACCTTTTTAAAACCCTGTTAAGCTAACTGCTTTTACCACATTCTATGGAAATGAATTCCAGAGTTTAATTACATGTTGAGTGAAGAAATATTTTCTCAGATTGGTTTTAAATTTAATACTTTGTGGGACTTCTGTTTGGGCTATGGAGTGAGGAGGTGGTGGATCGCTGCTCCGGAGCACCAGTTCTAATCAGCACTCGGAAACACCAGCTTTCTCCTGAAAGAGACACAAATAATATTTTCATATGGTCATGGGTCTGATGCGTCTTCAGTAGAGCTAGTTATCAACACGGATGGCTGCCAAATCCGCAAGGAAGGAGAATCGGGAGAAGGGTCGGCTGACAGAAGATGGCGGATAAAAGCACGCCGCTGTCTCCGACACCGAGTTTGCAGTGGGCAGCAGAAATAATCACGGAGGTCAAATCGGCAGTGGAGCAGACGGTAGACATAAGATTCCAAAAGATTTTGGACAAACTGGATGGAATGGAGGAGAGGTATGTGGCAATGGCAGCGGAACTCCAAACAGTGCAACAGAGAGTGGGGAACATCGAGGATGCAGAAGGTGACGGAAGGGCAGCCTCAGTTAATAAAGCGTTTGTCAGAATTGGAAGAACGGATAGAAGACCTAGAAAACCGCTCGCGCAGAAACAATTTAAGGTTAGTAGATTTGCCGGAGTTGCTCCCACAGACAGACTTAAGGAAGTTTCTGGAGGCCTAGCTTCCAGAGGCGCTAGCGCTCCCAGACTTTGCTGGTGTATTTCGGGTGGAGAGGGCGCATCAGTTGGGACAGCGCGAGGGAAAGATCGCCCTAGAGTGAAAATTTTCATGATACTAAACTATGCCCACAAAATGCTGATACTACAAGCAATTATCTGTGATTTATTCAATAAAAGAGACTTCATAAAAATAATAGAGACTTCGGGTGATTGGTGTGCCAAGGTTATACTCCAAGATATTGGGGCCTTAAGTCATCAAGCCTCAAGAGTCTTGATACTCTGCAAAGGTGTCTGCAGCCTGGAAGGCTTTTGTGCCAATATGCTCAAAACTGTTTGAGCTAAAATTCCGTTTTAGCCTACTATATCCAGTGAGACTCAAAGTAATGGTCAGGTGCACTATTTTGATTGAATAGAAAAAGCGAAAGCATTTTTGGACAGGCTGGTGGCCAAGCGCACAGATCAGGAGTGACAATTAGGCTTCATAGATGATGGACAGGACTGAGGAAGACTTCAATCTTTGGAATATCTAACGGCAGTTGGACCCAACTACTACTACTACTACTACTATTTAGCATTTCTATAGCGCTACAAGGCATACGCAGCGCTGTACAAACATAGAAGAAAGACAGTCCCTGCTCAAAGAGCTTACAATCTAATAGACAAAAAATAAATAAAGTAAGCAAATCAAATCAATTAATGTGAACGGGAAGGAAGAGAGGAGGGTAGGTGGAGGCGAGTGGTTACAAGTGGTTACGAGTCAAAAGCAATGTTAAAGAGGTGGGTTTTCAGTCTAGATTTAAAGGTGGCCAAGGATGGGGCAAGACGTAGGGGCTCAGGAAGTTTATTCCAGGCGTAGGGTGCAGCGAGACAGAAGGCGCGAAGTCTGGAGTTGGCAGTAGTGGAGAAGGGAACAGATAAGAAGGATTTATCCATGGAGCGGAGTGCACGGGAAGGGGTGTAGGGAAGGACGAGTGTGGAGAGATACTGGGGAGCAGCAGAGTGAGTACATTTATAGGTTAGTAGAAGAAGTTTGAACAGGATGCGAAAACGGATAGGGAGCCAGTGAAGGGTCTTGAGGAGAGGGGTAGTATGAGTAAGGCGACCCTGGCGGAAGATGAGACGGGCAGCAGAGTTTTGAACTGACTGGAGAGGGGAGAGGTGACTAAGTGGGAGGCCAGCAAGAAGCAGATTGCAGTAGTCTAAACGAGAGGTGACAAGGGTGTGGATGAGGGTTTTGGTAGAGTGCTCGGAAAGAAAGGGGCGGATTTTACGGATGTTGTAAAGAAAGAAACGACAGGTCTTGGCAATCTGCTGGATATGAGCAGAGAAGGAGAGAGAAGAGTCAAAGATGACCCCAAGGTTTCGAGCTGAGGAGACAGGGAGAATGAGAGAGCCATCAACAGAAATAGAAAACGGGGGGAGCGGGGAGGTGGGTTTGGGGGGGAAAATGAGAAGCTCGGTTTTGGTCATATTTAATTTCAGGTGGCGTTGAGACATCCAGGCAGCAATGTCAGACAAGCACGCTGAAACTTTGGTTTGGATGCAAGGTGAGATATCAGGGGTAGAAAGGTAGATTTGGGAGTCATCAGCATAGAGGTGGTAGGAAAAGCCATGGGATGAGATTAATGAACCAAGGGAAGAAGTGTAGATAGAAAAGAGGAGGGGACCAAGAACAGAACCCTGGGGTACGCCGACAGGCAGAGGGATAGAAGTAGAAGAGGATCCACCAGAGTGAACACTAAAGGTGCGGAGGGAGAGGTAGGAAGAGAACCAGGAAAGGACAGAGCCCTGGAATCCAAGTTTATTATAATTTACAAGTTTTGCAGGTTATAAGACACACGTGAGCCTGGGTCTGAAAGCAGCGTTGAGCTTCCATTCGGAAGAAGGCGTCCGAGGCCTTTGTTACTGAATTCCTGCTAGACATGGACTCCATAACTTGGCACTCTCTGGTGTGAGTGCGAGGGGAGACTTGGATGAAGCGTGTGTGGTTGAATGCAGTATATTTACAACCAAACTTCAACTCTGGAGTTTGTAAAAGTTGGGCTTGGGAGACCCGACATTCAGAACATGAAGTAAGATGGAGCTGAGGGTTGGCAGTGAACTTATGTGACATTTGTTGTCGACCATTTCTTAAGAGGGAGTTCTCATGGTTTGATTCTGTTAAAATAGCAAAATTTGCAGTGTGCATGTGAAGGCGGGAGTGTATGGGGGGGTATCCCCTGTTCCCCACCCCCCCACCCCCCTATTCAGGTCAAAAAGAAAACGTTCCGGAGAGAGGGGGACAAACATGTCCAGTTGAGGGCAGTGAGCCTTCAACAAGGAGCCAATCTGGGAGTCGGGTCTAACTGAGGAGGGGGTTCCCTGGCACCCAAGACTGAGAGAAAGGGTGCGCGGTAGAGTGGAAGCTGGTGTAACATCATTAACATGAGGGGATCTCACAATTTGAAGTTGTATATACAGCTTACTTTGTTGGGCAACTGTGTGCTTAGGAGTGAGTGAATGTGAAAGATCCACCCCTAGTTTTTCTTTTTTCCCTACTCCTCTCTTCTCTCTTACTTCTTACTCCTCCCTTGGAGACTGATGATTAGCTCATGGGCATTATCAGTAGGGAGGGGTTCTTGAGGGAAAGCTCCTAGTCTGTTTGGACGGGTAGTTCTGGGCTCAGGAGCTGGGAGGTTCCAGTAGTTTAGCGGAACGTGTGGGGTTATAGGGTTGGGAAGGGAGGATGGGGGCGGCGTGACGGTGCAGTGTCCAATAACTTAGGGAGAACTCAACTGGATCTAAGCTTGGGGGGTTGGTTTGATCACATTCTGGGGGGGGGGGGGGGGAGTGGAGGCTGGGACACCTTTCTGGTATAATTATGGCAAGGCTGATCACTAGTGGGAACTATATTCTTTCTGTGCGCCAGGGGATAGGTTAAATGTCTAGTTTGAAGTTCACTACTTGGAATGTTGGTGGAACACACTCTCCGATCAAAAGGCAGAAGCTGTTAAAAGCTCTTAACAATAGTGCGACCTCCGTTGCCTCACCATGGTGGAACATGCAAAATTGAAAAAATGGTGGGTAGGGGAAATTTTTGAGGCGCCAGCAGTGGGCAGGAAGGGGGGAGTGGTGATCCTGATCAGAAAGGGGCTACATCTGGAGACCAAAAGGGTTGTGGTGAATCCAGAGGGCAGGTTTGTTCTAGCCTCGGTGATATTGGAGCGACAACCTCTTTTGCTGTGCAATCTTTATGCTCCAAATGTTTTTGAGAAAAAGTTTTTTGTGCGGGTAATTTGTGAGATTCTTGAAATGGGTGAGGTGCAGATAGTAGTGGGGGGGGGGGGGGGGATTTGAATGGTGTGGCAGACCCTACCTTAGACCGTTCCAAGCCGACGGACAGGGAATTGGCTAGGACAGAACAAGGGGTAAATTTACTGAACTCCGCGTTGGATTTGGTGGATGTATGGAGGACCCTTAATCCCCTGGAAAGAGACTACACGCATGTCTCTAGAGTACACTCCACGATGTCTAGAATAGATTATCTGTTGCTTTCTAGGGAGCTACTAACTCAGTTGGTGGATGTAAGGATAGGATGATAATGATCTCAGACCATGCTTGGGTAGAGTTAGGGATGCAGGGGGAAGGCTCTACGATCTCAGGGAGTGCATGGCGCTTTCCATCCTTCCTTTACAGGGACAGTCACTTTTTGCCGTATTTGCTTACCAAATGGCAGCTTTATAGGGAGTCTGATGGAAATCATATATCCGACCTAATCTTGTTTTGGGAGGCGGTGAAGGCGGTCCTCCGAGGAGACATCATCTCCTATGTTAGTTTCCAGAGGAAGGCGAAGCGTAGGGAAGTGCTCCGGTTGGAAAAGAGAGTAACTTCTTTTCGCAAGCAATATGGGGCAGATCATTCCTTGCGGATTAAGAGGCAATTGCTGGAAGCTCAACAAGCCCTGAATGAATTATTGCATGCGCAGGCGAAGAAATTTTGGCAATACTACAAATCCCAGCTCTATCGGTTTGCGAACAAGAGTAGCAGATTTTTAGCCAGGCTTGTGCATGGTAGAACAGGGCATCATAAAATATCCACAATGCTAGATTTGAGGGGAGGTTGGCAACACGAGGATGGGGCTATCAATAAGATCCTGAGTTTTTTGCTAGGCTTTATAAGCAGCAGACGCCGCCTCCGGTAGCCAGTGAGGTATATTCATCCAGTTTGGATCTGCCTAAAGTTACGGAGTTAGGTCAGCTGAATGCACCTATAACGGCGGAAGAAGTGGAACAGGTAATTAGACAGAGTGCCTTGGGAAAGGCCCCAGGTCCGGATGGTTTGCGTAATGAGTTTTACAAATTATTATAGTCGGACATAAGTCCGGTTTTAGCAGATGTCTTTAATAATTTCATACAACGGGAGCAGTTATCCACATTTTAACACGGCTCAAATTATAGTACTTCCGAAACCAGGTAGGCTGGCGGATTGCCCGGATTCATACCGCCCAATCTCATTGCTTAATACGGAGGCAAAATTTTTGGCCAAGATCATGGCTAATAGGTTGTCACAAATTCTTCCCTCCTTGGTGGCCGAGCCGCAGGTGGGGTTCACATGCGGGAGGGTGACCGCGAAAAACATGAGACGAATTCTAGTGGCTTTGGAAACTATTGGACTAGAGAAGGCTTCAGCCCTACTAATAAGCTTCGATGTAGAAAAAGCGTTCGATAGGGTGGAGTGGGGGTTCCTTTTTGGGGTGTTGGATGCGTATGGTATAGAGGGTTGGTTTGCACAGGTGGTGCGGACCCTGTATTCAGATCCGAAGGCGCAGGTGTGTGCTAATGGCATATTGTCGGATTGGTTCCCTATCAGACGGGGGACCCGACAGGGCTGCCCTTTGTCGCCACTATTTTTGTCCTAACCCTGGACCCTCTTTTGAGGGAGATTCAGAATAATCCGGATAGTCAGGGAGTGCAGATAGGGAATCTTATTTTCAAATCCGCAGCATTCGCCGATGACTTGTTGTTGCTTATTACGAACCTGCGGTACTCGCTGCCACACCTAATGGAAAGCTTGACAAAGTATGGCGAGTTCCGATATTTTACGACAGTCGTGGGGAGACGGATTCCCTTTGTGGTTGGCACGGGAGTAGTTTCGCTATTTAGGAATACAGTTGTCAATGGACCCATCACTCCTGTATGAGATCAATGTTTCTACGTTGCTCAGAGAGATGAAGGAGTAGCTGTCGCTTTGGTCCATCCTCCCGTTGTCTTTTTTGGGTAGGTTACATCTATATAGAATGATTGTTTTCCCGAGGTGGTTGTATGTGTTACAAACCTTACCTATCTGCCTAGTGCGAAAGGATTTGGTGATGCTTCAGCAGATGGTGACAAAGTTCTGTTGGGGGGGAAGGAAGCCAAAAATGAAGTGGCACTATTTGATAGGCACTCAAAAATCAGGAGGGCTGGGGCTGCCGGAGAGAACTCATAGGAGTGTGCTGCTTAGACCCCTTTGGTTACTGTGGAGGGCTGTGCTCCCCCTGTGGAATCAATGCCCGACTAGTAGTGTATGGTTGCCTTTACAGGGGAATCCAGATTTTAGGACGGGCGGAGACAACAGAGTTTTTCAATCCTTGAAGGAGAAGAGGGTATTTTTGCTAAAACATTTAATTAAAGAGGATGGGTCCATAATGTCATCTTATGATTTTTCGAATCATTGTGCGCAGGGCACAGGTACGCTTTTTGTTTACTGTCAACTAATGCATTATGTGCGTTCCTTACTGGGGGCCAGTTTGTCCCCACGGTTTGGACGCCAGCTGAGAGAAATTTTGGAGGGAGACACTGCAGGCCAGATATCGATTTCTTGGTTTCATGGTGAGTTATGTAGGAAGTCTCAAGTCAAGGACTTACAAGAAGTCACGGACAGGTGGAGTAAGGAGGTGGGTAGGACAATCTCGACACAGATGTTACTGTCCTCTCTTAAGAGTGGCTCACGTCTGGTGCATAGTGCAGAACTTCTGGAGTGCCATTTTCAGACAGTACATAGGACCTATTTCTCCCAGAGACAGGCTTTTCGTGCTGGGTTGACGGAGACGCCTTGTTGCAGAAAATGTAAGAGGGCGGAGGCAACCTTCTTCCACGGGATATGGCAATGCAGACACATTACCTTGTTCTGGACGGCAATAGCTCATTTTCTTCAAGGAATGGTAGGACGGACAATAGCTCATTTTCTTCAAGGAGTGGTAGGACGTGCAATTAGTTTATCATTTGAGAGAGCGGTGTTTAGTGTGCCTTGTCTGTGGCAGGGGAGAACGCAGGGAGAGAAGTTGTTCCTGGGTAAGTCATGCATACTAGTGCATTCTAAAGCACTGGATCCAGGATCGCCCTCCCTCCTTCTGGTATTGGAGGAACAAATTGCATGAACTAATGGTTTGGGAGTCTCGGAGGGCAGGTGTGTCTCCTGGGAGGCAGCGCAGGTTCCTGGCGATATGGGAGGCCTATTTGAATACGATCTCGCCAAGGGCAAGGAGTCAAATATTGCATCAATTACCCTGGGGGAATTAGGTCCATTTGAGGGGGAAGGAAACACTGCACCGTTGAAGGGGGGAAGGGCATTGGTTATTGTCATGGGTAGGGGATGGCCCAAGGGTTGTGGCTTCCTTTATAATTGATGTGGTTTTGGGGGGAACACTAGTATAATAATACATGGGAGAATACTGTCATTGAGGCATTTTGTTGGACTGTAACGCTTGCTGATGTTTAAGGTGGAGAGTCGGGGAAGGTTTTAAACAATGGGAAAAGTTAGCTGGTGTTTTCTTTGTTTGTCTCTTTTCAACACTTGTGTAGGTAATTTTGCAAATATGGATGCCTGGTTATTATTGGTTAAGCGGGGGAGGAAGGGGGTTGAATCAAGTTGGATTTGTCCTTGTCTTTACATTGCAGGGGGGGTTGGCGAGGGTGGGGGGGGAATGGAAGTTTGCTTGGTTGCCCAAAGTTATTCATATTGAGAATGTACTACATTTGTTTGTTTTTGGATACTTTAATTAAAAAAGTTTGAACATTAAATTTAATACTTTGTAGCTTCATTGCGTGCCCACTAGTATTTTTGGAAAGAGTAAACAAGCGATTCATGTTAGGCGCAGTTTATGGAATACGCGTAGCGGCTGTCCTGTGACTAAAATTTAGGCGCAGTCATTTACGCAATCTAAAACCTGATGTAAATGCCCACATCTTATTTAGGCGCGGATCCAGCGTATTCTGTAATAGTGCGTGAAATTTTCAGGAACGCCCACGACCCGCCCATGGTCATGCCTCCTTTTGTGATCCACGAATTAGAATATACAAAGACCACTTTAGAATACTTATAAAGTTGCGTGTGTGTAAATTCTAATCAGTGCCAATAACTGCTTATTATTGGCCAATTATTGGCACTGATTAGATTTGTGCATGCAACTTTAGTCACTGTTTATAGAATCTGGGGGTCAGTGCATGCTAATCAGAAAGCACTAGCTGGATAATGCAGATAGTGTTTTCTGATTAGCGTGCCATGTCCGCTATGACATGCCATGTTCCCTATGAAAAATTTTCCCCCCCAAAAAATCATTAGCATAGGGTTTAGCATGCAAAAACAGGGAAAATACCATAAAATGCTTTTATGTATTTGTGCAGTACCCTGTTTTTGCACGCTAAACGTACTTTAAGTCTTGCGCTTTAGTAAAAGGCAGTGGCATAGCTAAGAGTGGGCCTGGGTGGGCACAGGCCCACCCAGCTGCAGCGCCACACTGCTCTCTTCCCCTCTCTCCTCTGCAGCATCCCGATATCTGTACTCCTGTCTCTGAACCGCTTCCCTCCCCAGTGTCGGTACAAGCGTCCTTGGCGCCTGCAGCGATTCATTCTCACTGATTGTGCCGGCCCTGCAGGCTTCCATCTGCTGCGTTTCACCAGACAGGAAACAGGCAAAGACGTCAGCGAGGGCGAGACATGGCAGATGGAAGCCTGCGGGGCTGGTGCAAGTAGCGAGAATGAATCGCTGCAGGTGACAAGGACACCTGCACCAACATCGGGGAGGGACAGAGTTCAGAGATAGGAGCACAGATGTCGGGACGCTGCAGAGAAGAGGCAGAAGATGCGAGGTAGGTGAAAAAACCCCCTCTTATGTTCTTAAAAACTATCTCCAGAAAGATATTTGTGGTGTGTGTGGTGTGGTTTGGGGGGGGGGGAGGGGAGGGGGTCCATCCAATTTAAATCTGGGCCCAGCCAAAATACTGAGTCTGCCTACACCTCTGGTAAAAGGGCCCTTAATTGGCAGCACCTTGTCAAAGTATATATGAACTATTTGCATAGGGCACTACAGTGAGTCATTAAAAAAAACCTTTGTCCTCCGGATCCCCACTCTGTTATTTGTGTGTGTGGGGGGGGGGGGGGGGGGGGGGCTTTGAAGACCGCTTTTGGTTTCAGAATAGATACTGGTTTGCCCTCAATATCTATTCATTTCTGGAGCTGCTTCTACTGTTCTGCTGTTTTGGACAGGAGCACTCTTGGTGGCGCTGTTGTGTGTATCATTAACAAAACTGTGACATTTACAACAAAATCTGTGCTACTTATTTGAGGGGCCCTTTCACAAAGGTACGCTGAAAAATGGCCTGTGGTAGTGTAGATGTGTATTTTGGGCGCATGCAGAATCATTTTTCAGTGCACCTGTAAAAAAATGCCTTTTTAAAATTTTTGCCGAAAATGGACATGCGGCAAAATGAAAATTGTCACACGTCCATTTTGTGTCTGAGACCTTACCGCCAGCCATTAACCTAGCGGGGTAAAGTCTCAAGCGGTAACGGGGAGGCAATGACCTATGTGCGCCAAATGTCACTTGGCACGCGTCCGATATGCTTGTTCGAAAATAATTTTTCAGACGCACGACAAAAATGAAATTACCGCTAGAGCCACGCGGTAACTCCATTTTGGCACGTGTTGGGCACGCACAGACGCTTACGAGGCTTAGTAAAAGGGCACCTGAGAGAAGAAATATTCTTCAGGGTCAGAAACGAGTAGGGCCTAGCAAGTCATTTGTCCATGCTCTGTGTCTGCCGATGAGCCTGGAAGACCCTCCTCTCTACAAGAGCGATTGGATCCCATCTAAACCATCCTTCCCACCTCAGTGGAGTCAGGACATCACCCCATACCCCATTTTCTTTCTTGGGCCTATTACACTTCTTCATGTGACTTCATTTGTGTTCTTGAATCCCTCTGTTTTGCCAGACTCTCATTTTCTTTCTCATAGAGGGTGGCACACAAACCTGTCTCTGGATATAGTCCATGATATTTTTGAAGTCCAGGTCTTCATAGTAGTTTCTGATCCCCCTTTGCATGTTGTTGTTCAGAAGCGCTACAGTCTAGAGAAGACAAAATTTCAGAAATGCTGATATTTGGGTAAGCCAAGCACTGTCATGTAAAAGTCCTGTTCTCAAGTCCTAGGTCAATGTTTCCTCAAATGTTACCCAAGGGTGGACACATAACTTTGCAAGTGTACAGGTGGGAGAGGGGGTGGGGTAAGAAGGATCCCCCATCTTCTACTGTGTCTACTCTTCCACTGCCATTACCATGGATGCAAACTCCTCAGCTTCATTCTTCTCCCTTGTTCTCTTCATCTCTTCCGTTCATTGCCATCTTGTATCTCTCAGATTCCTCACCCACCCCTTCCATTCCCAACTTCTTGTGATTCCCATCCTCTCTGACACTTGAACATCTCCCTCCAGTTCTATTTCATCTCCCACCATTTCTCTTTTTAAGTCTTTATCAAATTAGATCAAGACGATACATTTAGCAATCCTTAATAAAACAGGTTGAGATCCAAAATTTTGCAGTTGTAAATCCCCGCCCAGTGTTCCTGCCTCACCTCTACCTCCAACTACGGTTGGCAATTTTTTTTTTCAACTTTAATTGCTTTATTGAGTTTTATAATATAAAGCCAACATTGCAAAGCAATTCAATCAAACATACAATTATGCATTGAGCACCGGGCCTGGGCCAGCTAGCTCATGAAATACATAGCTATTAGTACTCTCCACCGTCACTTCGGCGATGGTCTACTTACACTTTTTATGCTCCATGGGTTTTACATAATTCTTACATACATAGTCAGATGCTTCAAACTTACACAAGGTTGGCAAAATTTTAACAGAGAGAAATCCAACACCTCCCTTGCCCCACCCAAGCCCCTTCCTTGTACTGCCCCATGCCCCGCCCCAAGTTCCTTGCCACACCTACTGTCATACTCTTCCCTTGCCTTGCCCCTCTACAAGGAGAAGGAGGAGGAGTGGCCTAGTGGTTACAGCACCAGTCTTGAAATCCAGAGGTGGCTGGTTCAAATCCCACTGCTGCTCCTTGTGATCCTGGGCAAGTCACCCAACCCTTCACTGCCTCAGGTGCAAACTTAGATTGTGAGCCCTCCTGGGACAGAGAAATATCCAGTGTACCTGAATGTAACTGACCTTGAGCTACTACTGAAAAAGGTGTGAGCAAAATCCAAATAAATAAACAAACAACTGCACTAGGGTTACCATCTCAGAAGAAAAGAAAAATGATACATGTTGTGAAATTAGGCCTTACCTGCTAATTTTCTTTCCTCTAGATCCTCCAGACCATTCAAGATGCTTGGGTTATGCACTCCTACCAGCAGAGGGAGACTGAGAACACTAAAACTTCTTATACAAGTAGCCTGTGCAGACCTTTTACTAACCAGTAAAACAGTAACAAAGCAGAGGAACAAAACACCTCCACCTAAACAAAACCACTGAATCCATACTCAGATCTCCTCCCCTTAAGACGGGGGAATTCAACTGCAGATGGGCACAAACGGTACCACAAACTGCCCTTAGTAAAACTCCAGGACCCAAATCACAGGAGCTACTAGAAATATCAGCAACTGAAGTCTAAAGAAAATATCATACTGAACTGTCCAATACACTGAGTGGGCTCTTGAACGATCTGGAGGATCTAGAGGAAAGAAAATTAGCAGGTAAGGCCTAATTTCAACTTCCTCAGCAATCCCCCAGACCGTTCAAGACGCTTGGGACGTACCAAAGCAGTAAACACATCTAAGGGTGGGGCCTGCGAAGCCCAGAGGACAGGACTGCAGCTCCAAAACTGGCATCCTCCCTTGCCTGTACATCCACTCTGTAATGTTTGACAAAAGAATGTAGGGAGGACCACACCGCCGCTCTACAAATGTCCACCGGTGGAACAAAACTACTCTCTGCCCAAGAAGCCGCCATCCCTCTAGTGGAATGTGCCTTGAGCCCCAGCGGCATCGTACGGCCATGTAATATGTAAGCCGAAGAGATGACATCCATTAACCACCAAGCTATAGATGCCTTAGAAGCAGCCGCTCCATTCTTGGGCCTCCCATGAAGGACAAATAACCTGTCCGAAGACCTGAATTTCTCCGACCTGCGCAAGTAAACCTTCAACACTCTGTGCACATCCAATTTCGCCAAACGACACTGAGAAGCATCCCCCGTCTGGTCCCCCAAGACCGGCAACGAAATCACCTGATTGACATGAAAGGAGGATACCACCTTAGGCAAAAACGAAGGGACAGGACGCAGCGAAACCTTTTCCTTAGAAAACCACAGAAGTGGAGGCCTACATAAAAGATCCTGAAGTTCCGAAATCCTGCGAGCCAACAATATAGCTACTAAAAAGTCCACCTTCATAGTAAGGTCTTTTATCGAACAAAACTCCAAGGGCTCAAAAGGAGAACCCGCCAAAGAGTCAAGAACGATATTAAGATCCCACTGAGGAACTACCGGCCGCTGAGGAGGACGAAGCAACTTTACCCCCCTCAAAAAACGGACCACATCCGGGGAAGACGCAACCGACCTGCCCTGCACCTTACTCCGAAAACATGCCAAAGCAGCCAGCTGCACCGTCAAAGATGACAATGAAAGGCCCTTCTCAAAACCATCCTGCAAGAAATCTAAAATGCACGACACAGAAGCTGTCGAAGGGACACACACCCGGTCCCCACACCAATCTTCAAATATGCGCCACAAACGCACATAGGCCAAAGATGTCGAACGTTTGCGAGACTGCAGCATCGTCTGAATCACCTGAGGAGAAAACCCTTTCCTTCTCAACTGTTCCCTCTCAAGGGCCACACCGTAAGAGAGAACCAAGCCGGATCCAGCATGACAATTGGACCCTGACACAACAGCACCGAGCCCCCCCCAGCCGCAGAGGCTCGCCTTCTAACAGGCGCATCAGATCCCCAAACCACGGCCGATGCGGCCAATTCGGAGCCACCAACAACACCGGACCCGCATGACATTCTACCCTCTGTAGGACTCGACCTATCAAGGGCCACGGGGGAAATACGTACAGCAACACCCGCTGAGGCCACGGAAGGACCAACGCATCGATCCCTTCCGCTCGCGGATCCCGACGCCAACTGAAATACCGAGGAAACTGAGCATTCTGTGCCGACGCCATGAGATCCACTACTGGCATTCCCCACTTTAGAACTATCTGGTCGAACACCGACCAGTGCAAGGACCATTCTCCGGGGTCCAACATGTCTGCTTAGAAAATCTGCGTTCACATTGTCCACCCCGGCCACGTGCGCTACCGAAATCTCCACTAGATGCCTTTCCGCCCAACTCATGAGCAGAGCCGTTTCGATTGCCAACCGCGGACTCTTTGTACCGCCCTGCCGGTTGGCATACGCTACCGCTGTTGCGTTGTCGGACATTACTCTTACTGCCTTTCCGACCACACTTGAGCGAAACATCAACAGAGATAGCCGAATCGCCCTTGTCTCCAACCGGTTGATAGACTACTGAGCTTCCTCCGTCGACAACCGCCCCTGCGCGGACCAACCGAGACACTGAGCTCCCCAGCCCAGTAGACTGGCATCCGTTACCAGAATCACCCACTGAGGAGGTTCCAACGGCATGCCTTTTTTCAGATGGGCCGAACACAGCCACCACTGGAGACTGCGCCGAGGAGCCCCCCTCAATGGCAACCGCAACTCCAAACTGTGTACTTGGGGAGACCACCAGGACAACAGAGCCGACTGAAGCTGACGCATATGCACCCTGGCCCATGGTACTACCTCTATTGTCGCTGCCATGAGGCCCAGAACCCGAAGGTACATTCGAACCTTCGGACTCTGAACAGACATTAACAGCCGGACCTGCTGCTGAAGAGAGGTGATCCGAGAATCCGGCAGAAAAACACGACCCACTGCCGTGTTGAACCGCACTCCCAAGTACTCCAGACTCTGCGATGGGATCAACTGACTTTTGACTACATTCACTACCCATCCGAGCGATTTCAGAAACGCGACCACCGGAGCTGTCGCCGCAACACTGTGCGCCCGAGACTTCGCCCGGATCAACCAGTCGTCCAGATACGGATGCACCAGAATTCCCTGCCTCCGCAAAGCCGCTGCTACCACCACCATTATCTTGGAGAAGGTGCGTGGAGCCATTGCCAGACCAAAAGGCGGAGCACAGAACTGAAAGTGCCTCCCTAAAACAGCAAAACGAAGGAAACGTTGATGGGCCTCTTGAATCGGCACGTGCAGATACGCTTCAGTGAGATCCAGTGATGTGAGAAATTCTCCCTGACGAACAGCCACTATGACCGAGCGCAGAGTCTCCATGCGGAAGGATGGCACCTTGAGCGCCCCATTGACCCTCTTGAGATCTAAAATGGGTCGAAACTGGTCCTCCTTCTTCGGCACCACAAAGTAAGTGGAATAACAACCCATTCACTGCTCGTGCCGAGGAACGTGTACCACAGCTCCCAACTGGATTAAGCAACCCAGAGTCTCTTGAATAGCCTTTAACTTGACCCGAGAGTGACAAGGAGAGGGAAGAAACAGATCTGGCAGCGGGTGCTCGAACTCGAGCGCATAACCGTCGCGAACGACCTCCAGCACCCATTGATCTGAAGTAATTTGGGTCCACCCCTGATAAAACAGACGAAGTCGCGCCTCGACCTTCACCAGAGGCTGGACCCGCACACCTTCATAAGGAGGACTTATTACCATTTCCGGCACCTCTGGAGGAGTCCCGACCTCCTCGACGACCCCCTTGAAAGGACTACGTCCGCTGGAAAAAACGGCTTTTAGAAGGAGATACAAATCTGCCCAGCCTGTACCGCCTTGCGTCCTTAAACCGACCTCTAGCCTAACCCCCTCGACTAGCCGACTTAGGCCGTAACTAGCAACCGTGAGACCTTGGTATCCCCAAGACCACTCATCAGTTTACCCAAGTCCTCTCCAAACAACATAGAACCTTTGAAAGGTAGAGAACACAACTTTGCTTTAGAGGTCGCATCTGCCACCCAGCCCCTAAGCCAAAGAGCCCTGCGAGCCGTCACCGCCAGAGCCATATTCTTAGCCGAAGCCCTTAGCAAATCATAAAGGGTGTCTGCCAAAAACGAAGACCCCCATCTCCAATTTGGCCAGCTCCTGAACCAAACCAGTCCTATCTAAGGCAGGCTCATCCAAGAGCTTCTCCACCCAACAGAAACAAGCTCTGGCTACCAAGCCCCCACACACAGAGGCTTGCAAGGCCAAAGCTGACAAATCAAAGCTGCGCTTCAGAAAGGACTCTAGCTTCCTATCCTGAGGATCCACCGGAATGGCCGTAGCCTTAGTAACCACCGTAACCACCGCATCCACAGTAGGTGGTTTCAGCAGGGCCAAATCTTCCGGAGGCAAGGGATACAGCCGCAACATAGCCCTAGACATCTTACAAGCAGCCTCTGGCACAGACCATTCCTGAAAAACCATGTCTCTAATGTCTGAATTCATGGGAAAGGAACGGGAGGCTCTCCGAATCCCCTAAACCAAGGGCTCTACCTGGGGTCCCTCCGCAGAGGGAGTGGCCACCGGAGCAAACTTCAAAGTAGAGATCACCTGATCAATGAGCTCTAACAACTCCTCCTTATGAAAAATGCGAACCACTGAAGAATCTTCCCCAGACCTTAGCCCATCCTGATCCTCAGACTCATCTAAGAGATCCTCCTCTCCTGGGTCACTCCAAACCTCCGACCTAGGCTGAGAAAGTATCTCCATAGGCTCCGAAATATCCACCCGCGGGCGCTTAACTCCCACTGAGCTAGCAGCCTCTGGGGAACAAACAGCCTGAGAGGGGCCAGCTCTCCAGGCATTATACAGAGACCAAACAAACTCAGGAGGGAAACCAGACCCCCCCCCCCCCCCGACGCTGCTGAAGCCCCAACACTTCCTGCAGTCTCCATAGACGGACCCCCTCGCTCCCACGGCAGCAGGTCCATCGCGTGATCCGCGGCTAAACTAGGTGCGCTTCCCGCCACACACGGGTCCCCTGGCGCCGGTACGGAATGCGCGGCCAAAAGTGGCTCTGTCGAGGCCGACCCGGGACACGCAGCCAAAATGGCCACGTTTCCCGCCAAAACCGGCCCCGCCGTTGCCGGCCCGGAATGTGCGAGCAAATCGCCGCTCAACACCTCCGCCGACTCAGGGGAAAAGCACGGGAGCAAGAGCGCTGACAACGTGGGCTCCCCACAAAATTTACATTGGCCACCTTTCACTTCAACGCCGCGCTTCACGCAAAACCGACACCTCGCCAGCTTAGACATAATGGCCGCGAACACAATAAAAACAAACAGTTGCTTTGTGCTCTGATAGACTAATAGGCAAAACCGCCTAAGGCAAGAACACCCCTGAAGATGCTTTATCTCTGGACTGCCACAAGAACGGCCAAAATAGCCGCCTTTTAAAAACGTTTATTTATTTATTTTTAAACCTTGTTGCTGATGCCTAAACGCCTCAAGGGTACAGAACGAGGTCTGTAGCGGAGGTCAAGCAGTCCTCCAGAGGAAGAGCACAGGGGGAGGGACCCAGCCACCCGGGTGTGACACCCCACAGGGAATAAGAAGCCCCTTAGAATTTACACCCTGTAATGGAGATCCAAGTATGGGTTCTCTAACATTTACAACCCAATCTAGAAACCCCAAACGGGCCTACCAGACTGAGTACACTGCACAGGCTCCACCCATCTACCCTCTGCTGAGACTGAGAAAATACTGGTTAGTAGAAGATCTGCACAGGCTACTTGTGTAAGAAGTTTTAGTGTTCTCAGTCTCCCTCTGCTGGTAGGAGTGCATAACCCAAGCGTCTTGAACGGTCTGGAGGATTGCTGAGGAAGTATGAATTTTATGATTTAAGTGCCTGAATTTAAGCACCCCTTGCACATATAAAAGTCTAGAATACCAGCCCTTGCATAGTAATACTTGTCATATTTACCTGCGCAAAGTAGTGGCAGGGCACCTAAGCACTATTCTGCAAATACCCACTTAACTTTCAGAATCGTATTTGTAATGGGGGGGAGGGCGGTGTACTTAAGAGGGACATAGGTGTCGCTCTCAGTTCCACATGTAACACAGTAGATGTCAGCAGATAAAGACCAGAACAGTCCCATCCAGTCTTCCCAAGAGTCACTTTCATTATCAATTCACGATTAAAACCAGCAATCTATATAATAATTTCTCAATCTGCGCCCCTGGACAGCTGGCTGGCTAGGTTCATAACCGTATGCAAATGAGCTACTACGTAATCAGCTCGCCTCTAGTCTTCCCTTTCCTTCCCTCTCAGTGTCCCGCTCTCGCGGAAAGAGGAAATTACATCAGAGGAGGGCGGGATAGTGAGAGGGAAGGAAAGGGATGGCTGGAGGCGAGCCGAGCCTGCCACCGCTGCGACTTGAGGTAAAATAAACGTTTTTAAGGCAGGGCGGCAGAAAGGAAAGGAAGGCTGTTGAGGGAGAAGAGGGCGGGCAGGTGAGGGCTGGGGTTGAACTGGAACTCGGGTGCTTAAAAGGGGGGCAGGTGGGGGCTGGGGCGAGTCACTGGACATGGAGGGGGGGGCAGAGGACAATCGCTACACATGGATGCGAGGGGAGGGTAAGGGAGAGAGGAGAATTGCTGGATATGGATGGAGGAGAAGGCAGGGAAGAGAGATTTAAAACATAATTGCGATTAGACAATAGTCTTGCTAGGGCCTATTTCATTTTCACGAA